>NC_137794.1:77454942-78054942 GCF_963383645.1 Muscardinus avellanarius
TAGCTACTTGCACAAAATTTTGATTTTGATTCTTTAGTCCAACATGACAGTACTCACAGTGTTGAATATAAAATCATTAGGGCAGTAATGGTATACAACATGGTATAGACTGGATTTTTCATAGATGACTTAAGGACAATTTTGACTCATTATGCCAGGTACACTTTCTTTAGAGGAAGACCCACTGAAAATGGGAAGTTGAACTGGGGTGTAGCTCAATGGCAGAGCACTTTCCCGAGGGATTCAGAATTTCAAGTAGTGATTAACAGTATATTTCTATGTACCATACAGATTCCTGTTGTCATTTTTGCCATTATTTGCTGAAAGTTAGTAGGTAGATAGATAACTAATTCATATTGGAACATTCATCAAAAGCATAGGAAGAAAGACAATTTTAAGTCCCAGGATAGAGACTACAAAGCAATGTAAAAATAAGATTGCCATTTCAGAATACTGGTAGAGTAACATTTTAAACATCGTTAGGTATTTTATAATTAAAAATAATAAATATTTTAAATAGAACACTAAAAGGCAGTTTTTTTTCTAAATTATATGTCTATTTAGTTATTCCTTCATCATACTGTCATTGCTGCAAACCAGTGAAAATTATATAGCAATAGCACAACAATATTTCCTTTCAGGTAACGTTTGTTTGCCCAGTGCCCTATTTTTTTTATATAATACTTTATGTGTGAGTCTGTTCTCTAGAAAAAAAATCAATGAAGCACCATTGATTAACAGCCTCCAGCTTAAATGTGTTAGTAAACCAAACCACTTTGCCTATTGCTGGATGATAGACACTCTTTAATGTAAAATGCTGAGCCAGAAAAAAGCAAGCTGGTTTTCGTTTATTTATCAAAAATGCAGAGAATAGAGAGGCAAATGGTTCACAATATAAGAAATTAAAATATTAAAAATCACTCAAAGAATTACCCAATTATACATATAGAAAAGTAACATATTGTCTGGTTCCCAGGGACTTGAAAAGAGGGGAGATTAATGTTCTATAATGTAGCATTAAATGTGCTGAACTAATGCCTTAAAATAACTTGATTAGATAAAAACCAGTTTTAAAATACCTGTTAGAAAATATCTCAGAAAAGATAATTTTGCTCTCCTCTTACCAGTTATAATACTTAAAATATGTTATTTAAAATAAATTAATAGCATGCAAGTAGGAGAAGAAAGCCTAACCATTATGTTTTAAGTGGCTGCTTATTCAGAGCCTTTGGACATCAATTGTATTTCACAGTTATAAATGTGCTACTTAAAGTATCATCCAGCGGAAAATAATCTGAGAATTGGTTTAAAAAGGTTAAATCACAGTTGGGATATTGAAAGGAGAATTGATGAACAGATTGTTGATGGGCGATTCCATTTTCACTAAGAGAACATCATCCCACCAAAAGAAAGAAAGAAAGGCCTTTGCATTACTAAAAGCCCGTTTAGCAACACTGTTGGGAATTTGGTTGGATCCTGAATGCTGGCAGGTTGTCAGGGAAACAGAAATAATGCAACTGAGTGCATAGTCATCTTACCAAATGGGTCTAGCATTGCTATTTTTGATTTTCTAATGGCTGATCTGAAATTTCTAATTGGGACATTAATGGAGAGGAACATATTTTTTAGTTTAATTACATATACCTTTCTGTTGGTAAAGTGGTAATAAGATTATTTCTCTAAGTGTAAAGCATTATGCTTATAGTTTGAAAGGAAAATGAATTTTTGATAGCTAAAATTTGAAATTTGTGTTTTGATAACTAATGACATGTTATTCATTTTTATAACATGTAACTGATATGTTATTATATAATGGCTGTCTTAATGTTTTCTGATGTTTTTATTTTGTTTTATTGTGGTGCTCATTGTCAAACCCAGGGCCTCCTGTATGCTATGCAAGCATTGTAACCACCAACTAAACTCTGGCCTGAAGCTTAAAGAGATAAATATCTATGTCCTTATGACTTGTTTTTAAAATCAAGGCTCTTTAGAAAAGGCTCTTATTTTTTTTCTGGTGTACTTTATCTAAGAAAAGCTGACTTTCTGATCATATAATTAAGTACTTGAAAGCAACCACAAATATAAGAAAATAACATTTAATAATAGTTTGACAGAAATACTTATAATAACTAAAATACACAGAAATGCAAGCAAATAGAGAAATTGAACCTTCTTTGTAAAAGACACTGAAAATCTGAAGTGCGAGAAGGCCACAAAATGGCAATAAATATGATTTTGACCTTTTCAAAACAAAATCAATAATCTGACCATAAGTAGTGAAGTGTTTAAAATAAGGCTCTAACAGTATTGCACATATGTTAAGAAAGCCTTGCCATCAAATTCTAGAACAACTTATAGACATGGAAAATTTATCCTAAGGAATACCTTTCCCCTCAGCTTATTTAAGCAAGCCTATGTCTCTTTAATACTTGTGGAACAAAAGTATTACTATACTCTTGTCACTGAAGGAGTTCCAGGAGAGGGGAACCTTGACTCAGGTCAAGTGGGGTAATTGGCACACATGGCATAAAAGAATTTTAGCAAGTCCCAGACAGAGACAAAGCCAGGTTTACTCAGGAAATAAGATCCACATTCCAGGGAAAATGGGGACCATCTCAAGGTTCCTGACTCCTCTTTTTTTGTGGCACTGAAGATTGAAACCAGAGGCATCCACCTTCAAGCTACACCTGGTACCCCAATTTTTTTTTTTTTTTTAATTTGGAAACTGGGTCTTCCTGGGTTGATGATTCTCACTAATTGCTGAGGCTCTCCTTGAATATGCATTCCTCCTGTCCCAGCATCCCCAATACTGAGACTACAGGCATGCACCACCACACCTGCTCTGACTCCTCTTCTAAAGGAAAATTCATGAGGGATGGGCATGGGAAGGTCTGTAGAGAGGACATCAGTCTACTGATCTCAAGATGGTAGTCTGGTCCTTCTCAGGATCCTTAGGCTGATGTGGATTCCATTATATGATAAGTAGATAACACAGGAATCATAAGTTATACAATCATAAGTCATAGATTTATCAATATTTCACCCTTCTTGTGCAATGTAATTTTCTTAAATAGTTGAATTTACAGTAACTTTAAGATTTACAAATGTTCCAGAAAAGTGGGAGTGATGGTCCTGGGGGAGAGACTGGCTTGGGAGTGACAGGCATGGAGCTATGAATAACTTTAGGTTAAAATGATGTTTCCCCATCCTTTCTTTATATCTCCTTACTATTTACTGTTTATTTGACATTGTTTGCATGCAAGAGATCCAAGACAATGTCACTGTATTTTAGTGCTGCTATGAGTTGGGAGGAATATGTGCACTTCTTTTATGATAGCAGAAAGGGCAGACCCATAGTCCCAGGGAGGCTTGTCAACGAGGAGTATTGGATGACACTGGAGGGAAAATAACAAGGATGATCCTTAAAATCTCTTTTGAAAAGCATGCCAATGCGATAATGTAAAAAAAAAAAAAGCATTCAGAATCGCTTAGTAGTAAAAGAATAAATGATGGATATTGTCTCTTCCTTAAGATTGATATCATGTGGATACTATGTAATTAGGAATTCTCTATTGTACCTCAGCCCACATGTTATATCCATAATATTATTGATTCCATAGCCACAAAACCCACACTATATTTGGCAGGCAAGACTGTTCTCAAGGCCAGATCTAGTAGGAAATCTTCCTAGAGCATTGTTTCTGGCCTATGAAACTGCCTTTTACGTGTTATACTGTTTGCAAACTTGTATGGCATTTGAGTTATGTATTTTGGGTCTGAAACGCAATCCTTACCCCTTGTTAGAGTCAGCTGTCAATATTTTTATTTGTTTTTCATCCCCTTACCTCCTTGCTGAAGTTTAAGGGAGACCTTAGATTCTCCCTTAAATCATTGTAACTATTCTATACTCTAGTCCAAATATTTTTATACTGTGTTTGTTTAAAATCAGAAATGATGCCTTTACATCCTAAGGGAAGAGTTTCTTTAGAAAGAAGAACCTTTCATCTCCTTTTTTACTCTGAATATAACAGATATTTATCTTTTATTGAGATAACTAAATGAAGAGTTCATCAGCTAATCTCTCTCATGTATATCTATTTTGGTTCCTTTACAAACAGAATATTTCACAAACTCAACAGCAGTAAAAGAAACCCCTGACCTTGCCTGTTTTCCAAAGACTGGGAAGTTAAACTGCACCCCATAGCAATCAGTCGTCAAAATCATTTCTTTTCTACTTCAAAAGTGTGTATGTGGTTTTTTTTTTTTTAAAAAAACTGCTAATGAAAGCATTACAAAGATTAGCTTTTGAAGTGGTGAGCAGCTTTCATTTATTTTCCTTCTGGTGTTCCCTCTGCCTCCAGCTAAAATTTAGAACCTTAAAAAATGTTGCTCTTCGCTACTAAATTCAGTTGATGTTCTATCAAAGTGCATTTGGATTATCAAAGCTCCATTCTTATCTTGCAGCTCAGTATTCCAGAGAGAGCGCTAGTCAGGTTAGAATTGACAAGTCTGTGCCTGGTACTTTCAAACCAGAATGCCCCCGCTCCTTTCTCTACCTATGCCTGTCTGCCCATGCTGTGCAGCTCTTTCTCCTGCTGCCTTCCAGGGAGGTGGGTGGCTGCACAGTGATGAACGGAGAGGCGATATGCACTTTCAAAAGGCAACAGAGCAGCTCAGCCCTGAACAGTATAGCAGAGAGTCACAGAAATTACCACTAGAAAGAGGTACATGATTAAAAAAAGTAGATTCACAAAATTCAGATGAGTTGGAAAGATATTGCCTAAAGATGAATGGCTTTGATTTTTGGTTCCTTTAGTGATTTATGATATGGAAACATTTGGACAATAATGATTCTAGTGATGATGTCTATCACTAGTATATCTCTTTTTGAATATCATAAATTAGCACTAGTGAAATTGGCCTTCCTAGTATTTCCCAGGTATCATTTATTTTTCTCTCAGTCTTCATAGTTATTGGTTCCTGAAAATATATAACTTGGAGCTTCCCCATAAGTTGTTTTGGACAATAATGATTCTAGTGATGATGTCTATCACTAGTATATCTCTTTTTGAATATCATAAATTAGCACTAGTGAAATTGGCCTTCCTAGTATTTCCCAGATATCATTTATTTTTCTCTCAGTCTTCATAGTTATTGGTTCCTGAAAATATATAACTTGGAGCTTCCCCATAAGTTGTTTTGGCTTAGAAATTATGAAAAATTAAATTGAACCATAGAAACAAATCGGATTTAGATAGTATTATCTTCCAAATGCACCAAATAACATCTGGACAGCTTGAGAAACCACAAAATCTTCCTTGGAAGCTTTGTTGATCCTTGGGTACTATGTTAAAGTAATATTTATCTAAAGACTAGAATAGTCAGTTGACGTTTAGAATTCTATAATTTTCTGATGTTATAATAAAATGATAATTTTGTTTGGAGTAGGAGCAACAGTCAATTTTAACAAGCTAAAAATGGAATGGTAGTACAAGAGTTTTAAACAGACCCCATGCACATTGGATGTGTTTTAATAAGGGTGGCTTGAATGTACCATAGGAGGGGTAGCAAGATCACTAAATGACCTCTAAAGTATAGTTATTTGACAAAAGTCAGGGTCATCCTATTTCTTTGAGTTATCTCAGTCCTGAGCCTGAAGAGAATATGTCCTCTAAAGAATTAAAGACAGAGCCGGGTGTGGTGGCACACACTTGTAATCCCAGCATTCAGGAGGCTGACACCGGAGGATCGTGGTTCGCGGACAAACTCAGCTACTTAGTGAGGCCCTCTGCAACTCAGTGAGACCCAGTTTCAAAGTAAAGAAAAAAAATAGGGCAGGGGGTGTAGCCTGGAGGTCGAATGCCCCTGGGTTCCATCCCCAGACCTGAAAAAGAAAAGAAAAAGAATTGAAGACAGTAAAAGTGAGAAGTTTTTAAGGCATCCCTTATTATGATCTTGACATCAACTAAGCTGACAACAAATTCCAAAGCAATTTAGATGATGTGAAAATAGAGTGGACAGTCTAGTGAGATGGTCCATGATTCAGCTGGTGTGAAAGTTTCATTGCTGCTTGATTATTGATTATTTTAGGCTTCAGTTTCCACTTGGAACCAACCAGAACATTTAGACTGCATACTCAAATAGATATGTGAGACCCAACAAGATCCAGATCTAAGTGTTGTCATATTTAATTACTTTTTCTTTGTACTTTATATATGATTTGAGGGAGGGGATTGGGGAAAGGAGGTGAGAAGAAGAAAAGAAGGCTGAGGAAGGAAAGAGTTCAAATAATGTTATGCACATATATGAGCGTATCACTACCAGTCTCACCAAGTCCAGGGAGGGAGGAGGAGGGAGAAGGATGGGATGTAGAGGGAAGTACATTTAGACTGCATGTGTCACTGGACAGCTGTGTCACTTATGATTTCTGTAGTGGTTGTATGAATTTATAGTCCCACCCAAAGTGTATGAGTTCCTTTCTCCCTGCATCTGGCCAGCATTTATTGTTATTTGTATTCCTGATGATTGCCATTCTAATGGGAGTGAGATGACATCTCAGTGTAATTTCGATTTTCAATTCTCTGATTGCTAAAAATGTTGAACATTTTGTCACATATATTTGTTGGCCATTTGTATTTTCCCCTTTGGAAAATCTCTGTCTCATTTTGTTACCCATTTATTGATTGTATTATATGGTTTTGGGGGGGTTAATTTTATTGATTTCTTTATATTTTCTATATATTAATGCTTTTTATGAAGAGTAGCTGGCAAAGATTTTCTCCTATTCTCTAAGTTCTCTTTTTCATGTCAGTATTTCCTTTGCTATGTAGAAGTTTTCTAATTTGATGCCAGTCCATTTAGTAATTTTTGGTATGATTTCCTGAGATCTGAGAAAGCTGTTGCCTGTTCCTAAATGTCAAAGTGTTTCTCCAATGTTTGCTTCAGGCAGTTGTAAAGTTTCTGTTCTAATTCCTTGGTCATCAATCTATTAAAGTTGAATTGTGTGTAGGGTGAGATGTAGGGATCTAGCTTCATTTGTCTACATATGGATATCCAGTTTTCTCAGCACCATTTGTTTAAAAAGATGTCTTTTCTCCAATATATGTTTTGGTGCCTTTATCAAGGAACAGATGGCTCTATCTATGTAGATTTGTCTCTGTCTTGTA
Organism: Muscardinus avellanarius; assembly: GCF_963383645.1. Classification (NCBI taxonomy): domain Eukaryota; kingdom Metazoa; phylum Chordata; class Mammalia; order Rodentia; family Gliridae; genus Muscardinus; species Muscardinus avellanarius. The sequence goes on from NC_137794.1 coordinate 77,462,109, forward strand.
TTCCATTGGTCTACATGTCTTTTATTATGTTAATACCATGCTGCTTTATTTATGATAACTCTGTAGTATAATTTGAATTCTGGTATATATATACTTCCAGTGTTGTTCTTTTTGTGGAATATCATTTTGGCTATCTTGGGTATTTTTTGCTTGCATACGAATTTTAAAACTTTTCCCCCTAGATCTCTAAAAAATGACATTCATTTTTTGATTGGGATTTTTATTCTATTAATTGCTTTTTATAATGCCATTTAACAATATTATTTGTTTATTCATGAGCAAGGGAATTATCTAATCTTCTGGTGTTTTATTTCTTTTACAGCATTCTGTAATAACTTTTCTTTCAAACATCTTTTATTTCTTTGGTGAGATTTAGTCATAATTTTTTTAAGTTTCTGTGAAATGAATAGTCTTCCTTATTACTAGTGTATAGAAAAGCTACTGATTTTGTATATTACTTTTGTATCTTGCTACCTTGCTGTATTATTTATCATCTCTGGAAGTGATGGTAGATTCTTTGGATCTTCTAAATATAAGCTCATATCATCTACATACAATGATAATTTGAATTTTCCTTCTTATTTATATTCATTTTGTTTCTATCTCTTGCCTGATGAATTTGGCTAAAATTCAAGGATTATATAGAATAAGTGTGGTAAGAGTAGATATCCTTGTCTTTTTTTCTGATTTCATAGGAAACACTGTCAGTTTTTCCTATTCAATATGATATTGGTTTTGGGTTTATCTTACATACCCTTTATGATGTTGAGTTTCTAAGTGTCATTTCTTTCTAATTCCCCACTCTCTGCTTTTATCTTTATTACATATTTTCTATGCTTTTCATAGGTTTATTTTGTAGTGTGTGTGGTGTTTTTTTTTTTTTTTTTTTTTTTTGTGGTACTGGGGGTGGAACCCAGAGGCTTTCTACCTCCAGGCTATACTCCCTGGAAACAGGGTCTCACTAAGTTGCTGAAAGCCTCACTAAGTAGCTGAGGCTGGCTTCAAACCCTTGTGATCCTCCTGTCTCAGCCTCCCAAGGGCAGGGATTACAAGCGTGCAACATCACGCCCGGCCCTATTTTTTTTTTTTTTTTTTTTTTTTTTTTTTTTTTTTGCGGTATTGGAGATGGATCCCAGGGCATTCTACCTCTGAGTGACACTATTTTTTTATTCTTTATTTTGAAACAGGGTCTCAATGATTTGCAAAGGGCCACACTAAGTAGCTGAGGCTAGCTGTAAATCAGGATCCTCCTGTCTCTGCCTCCAAATGCTGGGATTACATGCCTGTGCCACCATGCCTGGCTTTTGTATTATTTTCTAATTCTTAAGTTGAATAGAGTGAATTACTTTTATTCTTTCTCACTTAGCAGATTTGTGTAAATGCCCCTGTATATACTGCTTCTATTATATCTTGAGAAGTTTTTATGGTATGGTGATTTTTTCTTAATTTCTTCTTTTCCAGATTATCCCAGGAGTCATTTTTATTTTGCAGAACTTTTGAGCTTAGTTGTCACTTGTGTTTGTTACTTATTTATGATCATTATTGTTAGAAATACATATTTATTTATTTATTTATTCATTTATTTTTGGTGGTACTGAGGTTCCTGGAAACCCTTCTACCTCCAGGCTACACTCCAATACCTATATTTTTTTATATTTTTTATTGGGAAACGGGGTCTCTTAAGCCAGCAAAGCTGGCTTCGAACCTGCGTGATCCTTCTGTCTCTTCCTCCCAAGCACAGGAATTACAAGTATGCGCTACCATGCCCGGATCATTTATTTATTATTTACAAGGTATTTACCAAGGTCTGTACTAAGATTTTGGTTGATAACATCACTGAGTATAATCAGAAAAACATGATGTGTTTTCTGATAAGGATTCTTGGGCTTCTTTTTTGGTATTTTATTTCTTTTTTATTGTTATGTTGTAGTCATACATCTTAATGGGGTACAAGGTGGTAGAGGCACACATGTACACATTCATTTAGTCCTTCTTCCCACACAATCCTCTCCCCACTCATTCCTGCTCAAGGTTTGCTTAGGGATTGACTTTTATATGCTTTTGAAGGTACATTATGTACATTTGGGAATTAGAAGGAGCTTCTGAAGCTTCTTATTATGGCATTTGTGTTTAATTTTGTGAGTCTATCTAAGCTGAAACTTCCTAAGTCATATTGTCAAAAGTAAGTTCCTAAAAACCTTGATCTTAGAAAAGACAGGATACTAATTGATACTTATTTTAATTACGCAAAAATTAAATGGCATAATGCAAGCACTTGCCAAAGTAATGATCACATAAGAATTATTATTGTTGTTGTTATTATTATTATTATTATTATTATTATTATTATTATTATTAATGTAAGTCCTTGTTCATGTTCTTAAAATCAGTGCCTCTCAGAATGGAACAGAGGTTTGGTGTTCAAGCTCTTCAACTCTGTGCTAGTACTGTTGGACTCCGCTCACAGGCTCCCAATTTGTGTGCTTTGACAAGGACACATTTCACGAAGTCATATGATTGCACTTTTGACTGAGCTACTGTTATGAGTAAGAGTGATGTCACTTTCATTTTATGTAAGACACAAAATTCATACTTTAAGCTTGCTATTGTTATCATCATTGCAGTGTCTATTGATTAGTTTTGATTCCTAAGTGTGAGCACCACCCCAGCCAATATCATCAGCTGAATGGCTTTATGCTTTTAATGATAATTATCTGGATATTTTCTCAAACCACTGTAAAGATATTGCTGCCTTAAGGCTATAGAAACCGAAACAAGAACTAAGACTTCTGCCTTTAAAAACTGTGTTAGATAAGCTGAAATCCTGAATGAATAAGGTCAAATTGCGTTTGTACAACTGTATACAAGTATTTACAGTTTGTTAATTTTATCCTATTGACTTTCTTTTGAATTTGTTATTCAGCCTTTTAACCTTGCCTTCCTGCTTTGATATGCAAACATTATTTCAATTAGATTAGTTTCATATCAGCTAAATTAATTAAGGTTTTATTACAATTCAAAGGTTTAAAATTTCTATATATGTGGCTTGAGTATGTTTATGTTACTAAGGCAAAGTGGAAAGTCTGTTGTATGCAGATAAATTTTTAAAAAAGGAAAACCTGTTTGTGAATATGTTCACTCACTTCCACAATTTTTCACACAGAGAAGAGGATGGAATCATTGAAGTACACAGCTTTTCAAGTTATTTGGTAAAAGTATTATCTAATAGGCATTCATTGATGTCTAGTGGTTCTTCTAATGATTGATTTACTTCCTAATAACTGGAATTTTTAGTAGCTCAATCATTGGGAAGGAAAAATAAAATATCCATGCCTTCTGCCACTTGGACAAATTGAAAAAAGATGAATGGATTACAAAATTAGAGGATATGTACACAATAGAATTTTACTCAGCCATAAAGAACAAAATTATGTCATTTACAGGGAAATGGATGGAACTGGAGAACATTATGCTAAGTGATATTAGTCAGTTATAAAAATAAGAAATTGGATGTTTTCCCTAATATGCAGAAGCTAGGGAGAAAATGGGTCATAGGAGGAACTCTAGATGAAGAAGAAGGAAATATAGATGAGCAAATAAGGTGACTTAACTGAGGGGGATAGAGAGGGGAAGAGGGAAATTCCCTACTGTATAAGATGTACATTCACAAACATATCAAAGTCAATCACTAAGCCAAACATGAGGCGGGAGAGGGGAGGGAATATGGTAGGAATTGGGTAAGGGCTAATTGAGTGATGTGTGTGTGTCTGTCTCTACTGTCTTGTACTTTATTATGATGTAAGACAACAATGCACCAAAAAATTAAAAAAACACCTATTTTGATAGGCAATATTAAAGTGACTAGTTTTTTTTTATTATTATTACTTGGGGTTTACCACTCACTGAAAAGTCTGGATTAAGATTGTATCCTAGCCGGGCGTGGTGGCTCACACTTGTAATCCCAGCATTCGGGAGACTGAGACCTGGAGGATTGCGGTTCACAGACAGTCTCAGCTACTTAGTGAGGTCCTCTGCAACTCAGTGAGACCCGGTTTCAAAATAAAGAATAAAAAATAGGGCAGGGGGGTGTAGCTCAGAGGTAGAATGCCCCTGGGTTCCATCCCCAGACCCGAAAAAAAAAAAAAAAAAAGATTGTATCCTAACTAATGATAGGCCAATGTTTTCCTCAAGTGAAACAGACGGAATTTCACCTTTCCTTCAGTTTATGCTGGCACCATTGCTTCTGTGCTTTGAAAACTGTAAGCACTACTATCTTGGTTGTTGCCAAGGATTTTGAAGCTAAAACAGATTCTTCCCGATAAGCAGGGTATCACTCGATAGTGGTATTGATACCTGTCCGGACTGTATCTGTTGTCCCTAAGTCTCTAGAGCAGATGGCAACAGGACCACATTAATGGGTGGCCCAGTCTGTAGCTGCCAGAGGCCCCCAAACCTTACTGCAATTAATAGAAAACACAAGGCCAGTTAGTTAAGATTCTTTTATTCTTTTGTGAAAACCTTCCCAGCTGTCAACCACTGGTATGACAGCAACTGATTTAAATTTTTTTCTTCTATAGATATCAATGCTCCTTTCTAGAAATAAAATGTTCAATATATCTTATAAACTCACAATAATCAAGACATTCTATAGCCTTTTGTCAGTCAAGACCCATTTTGAGAATTTAAAAAATAATACCTCTTTAAACAGAACTTGCTAATACACCTGTCAGGCCAACAACCAGATGGTAGCTAAGATCATATGTTTTGAGAATTATGCTCTTAAAGATTATAGAATTTCAAGAAGAATTTTGGCAAGTGTTTTACATTCCTAGAATGTTCAGATTTCAGACAAATTTCTTTTTCTGACTTAGTGTATTATTTTAGATAAATGTTATTATACACATTTGAGTTTTATAACATGAAGTTATACGATACATACAGGTAGTACAAAGGTTATCTTAAAGAACCAAATTACTATGCATGATATCTCATATGTTTTGTTTAAAAAAAAAAGCTAAAATCTGTTTATTTAACAGACTATCTACTCCATCACAATTTTAATAACTATAATCCTCCTGTTGTATATTAGACCTCTAGACTTTTTGTCATATATATATCAGTTACTTAGTATCTTGTGAACTACATCTCCCCATTTAGTCCTTCTCCCTCTAAGGTAACACCTGATTATTCTCTATGTCTATATATTTTATCTTTCTCTCTCTTTTTTTTCTTTCAGTGTCTGGCTTAAGGCACTTAGCATAATGTTCTCCAGGCCCCATCCATATTATGGCAAATAGCAGGATCTCAATCTTTTATTTTAAGGCTAAATAGTATTTCACTGTATGTATTCAAAATTTTATTAATTCATTTGTCTATCAATGGACTCTTGGGTTGTTTCTATATCTTGGTTACAAGGTGGCGACTTTACCTCCTTTGTGTATACAAGTTATTACCCAGCAAGGAGAGATTGCTGGGTAATAGAGTTAGTTATTCTATTTTAAAATTTTTAGGAACCTCAATACTGTTTTCCTTAATGCTTGCTCTAGTCTCCATTCCCATCAACAAGGTGCTAGGATTTCCTTTTATCCACACCCTTGCCAAAATTTATTGCCTTTTTTTGTACTAAAGGTTGAACTCATGGACATTCTCCTGTCATGAATTTCAAATTTTTAAATTTTATTTTGAAAGACTGTTTCATTAAGTTACTGGAGACTAACTTGGAAGTTCTGTTCCTTCTGCTTCAGACATCCAAGTACTAGGATTACAGGTATGTGCTATCACACCTGGCTTATGTTTTGGTAAGCACCATCCTAATGGATGGATTATCTCATGGCAATTTTAATTTGTGTTGCCCCAATGATTAGCAGTGTTTGGCACCTTTTCATATACCTCTTTGTCATAACTATACTTTTGTGGAAAAAATGTTTTAGGTGTTTTATCTATTTTATTGGGTTATTTGTTGCCCTGCTAGTAGTTTTTAAGTGTTCTTTATAAATTTGGATATTAGCCTCTTATGAGATATGTGACTTGCAAATATTTTTCCCAGTCTAGAAGTTGTAGTCTCAATTTGGTGGTTGTTTTCTTTTTATTTCAGAAGCTTCTAGGTTTACAGAACTCTTAATTATTTGTTCTTTTATATCTTGAAATTTCAGTTTGATATCAAAGTCAAGAAATGTGTATCCTGTGTTCTGTTTTGGGTATTTTATAGTTTCAGGCAACATTTATTATATTATTATATTATATTATATATTATATTATATTACATATATGTGTGTATGTCTTTTATCCTAAATATGTATATTGTAAGATAAAGGTCAAATTTCATTCTTTTGAATATGGAAATTCAGTTTTTCTGGCACAAGTTATTGCCCTTGTTGGAGGTCAGTTGACCATATATGTTGGACTTATTTATGGGCTCTGTCATCTGTTCCATTAGCTCATATTTCTATATTTATGTCAATACCATATGTATTGATTGCTGTATCTCCTTTGTAGTATAATTTTAAATCAGGAAGTATGATGTTTTTGATTTTCATTTTCTTTCACAGGGTCACTTTCCCTATTTGGTGTGTTTTGACGGGTTCTGTCTTGTGATCCCATATGGATTTTAGTATTATTTATATGGAGAATTCCCTTGGAATTTTTATAAGGATTGCATTGAACCTATTTATTTCTTTAAGTAATATAGAAATTTTTTTCTTTTGCACAATGAGGGATGGAACTCAGGGGCATTCTTCTTCTGAACTACACCCCCAGCCCTATTTTTTATTTTTTATTTTGGAACAGGATCTCAGTGAGTTGCAAAGGGCCTCATTAAGTAGCATCTGATCCTTGTGTCTCAGACTTCCAAATGCTGGGATTACAAGCATGGGCCACCACACTCTGCAGTAATATAGACATTTTAAAAGGGTTAATTTTCCAATCCATGAATGTTTGATAACTTTTAGATGGATCATTATTTTTTAATAGAAATGCTGTTTTTTATAGCCTACAAGTTTACTGAATTTGAATGTTAATTCCAACAGACTTGGGGGAAGTCAGACAAATCTGTTTTGAATATCAGTATGTGGGAGTCACAGTGTCAGACACTGATGAGTAGGGAGAACTTAGGTATTCCCTACTTGAGGATGCAATCAATGTGTGTGGGATGCTGCACACCTATGGATCATACACATTATTAAACACTGACTTCTATGGTGAATGGGAAGCAAGACAAGCTAGAGTGTACTGCACAGGTAGTGAATGTATGCTAGTTCTCTGTTCATTATTATCTAGACAATAAAATATTTTATATAAGTATATTGACATTATCTGTTGGGTAGAGACTTACTTTGGCGATCAGGATCTTACCTTCAACCCTTAACTACCTATTTGCAACTTTGAACAAACTACTTAATATTTTTACACTTAGTATTTTATATTGCAGAGGAAGAGTTTATGGCTTTTAGTGCTCCTTTTAAAACAATCAAGTTCTGTTTATTTGTTTTTTCTTTCATTTGTAATTGTGTTAACCATCTGGTTGTACTTTTTTATTGTTACATAGTAAGTTTTTATAAGATGATACTGATATTTATATTATAAGTATTAAGATATATTGCTAATTATGCCAATTGGCAGGACTGGTTGTGACATTTCTATATACATATATTTCCTTCCTTACATATATTACTCAATGATTTTGTTCACTCACTTTTATACCCTGATGCCCCCTCCACCTCTCCTCTGCACCCTTCACAGTTCCTTAGAAGACTGAAACTCTTAATTTCTCTGCCACCCATCTTCCTTCTCTCTAGTGACCTCTACTCCATTCCATGCTTCTATAATGGTAACTTATCAGTTTCCTCAAATGAGTGAAAACATGTGGTATTTGACTTTTTGTGTCTGTCCTGTTTCACTCAACACACTGATCTCCAATTTGACATATCCTGTTGCCAATGACACAGTTAAACTCTTTATATGAGTTAATAGTATTCCACTGTATAAACATAACACATTTTTTTTATGTGAAGAATATTGAAGAACATCTAGGTTTATTCCATCTTTTCTTTAACATGAGTAATACTTCAATAAATATCGGAGTACCAATATGTTTTCGGTATAAAGATTTAATATCCTTTGGGTATATACTTAGTTAAATTTCAGGATGATATGGTACTTTTCTTCCTTTTCTGTTTTTTGGGTTTTTTTTTATCTCCATTCTGTTTTCAATAATGAATGTAAAAACTTCTATTCCACCATAGCCTATAAAAATTCCATTTCTTCTTCTCCTTGCCAGCATTGGTTAGTTCTTTATTTAAGGACAGCCATTCCAACTGGAATGCAATAACTCATGTGACTTTGATTTTTATTTATCTTATAAGTAGTGAAATGGGACATTTTTATATATTTTGTATCCCTTTAGAAGTGTCTATTTAATTCTTTATCTCATTTTCTAAATTGAACTGTTTTTGATGCTCAGCTTTTTGAGTTCCTTATGTATTCTAGATGCCAAGCCATTGTGAGAGCCTTTGCAAATATCATATCCTATTTTGTTGGTTATAACTTAATTCTGCTGTTTGATTGCTTTGCTGTACAGAAACTTCTTAGTTTGATTTTCCCTCATTTATTCTCTTTTTACTTTATCTTCTTGTGCTTTGGGAATCCTATCTAAGAGTCATTGTCTACACCAATATCTTCAAATGATTCTCCTGTTTTCTTATTGTTATTTCCTATTATTAGTTTTAAGATTTAGGTCATTGAACCATTTTGAGTGATTTTTTTCAGTATAATGAGAGAAAGTAATCTAAAGTCATTCTTTTGCATATGCATATCTGATTTTTCCAGTATACTTTTTTTTTTGTGGTACTAGGGATGGAACCCAGGGGCATTCTACCTTTGAGCAACTATTTTTTGTTGTTTATTTTGAAACAGGGTCTCACTGAGTTGCAAAGGGCCTCACTAAGTAACTGAGGTTGGCTGCGGACCCAGATCCTTCTGTCTCAGCCTCCCAAATGCTGGGATTACAAGTGTGCATCACCACGCCCAGCAACAGCACATTCTTGATACCTGTGTCAAAAATTATTTGACTGTGTGAACTTGGATTGGATTCTGAGTTTTCTTTTCTATTGGTCTGTTTATCTGTTTTTATGCCAATTATCATGTTATTTTAATAATTACAGCTGTGTGGTACATTTGAGTCAGATATTACAATGTTTCCAGCTTTCAGCACTGTTTCTTTTTTTTTTTTTCCCAGGGTTTTTTGTTTTTGTTTAACTCAGGCTTGCTTTCACTATTCTGAGTATTTTGTAGTTCCATATTAACTTTAGGATTTTTTGTTATTGTTGTTTTGTTTTTATTTTTCTATCTGTGAAGAAAGTAATTGGTAGTTGGTAGGAAATGCATTGAATCCATAGATCATTTTGGGTAGCATAATAACTGAACATTGTTAGTTCTTTTAATCTGTGAACGTTATTTTGTGCCCTCTATAATTTCTTTGGTCAGAATTTTATAGTTTTTATAGTAAGATCTTTGCCAAATTATGGAACCAGCCTAGGTGTTCATCAACAGATGAATAGATTTCAAAATTATGGGATATACATACAAAGGAATTATCCTCAATCAAAAAATGAACAAAATTATGCCATTGGCAGGGAAATGGGTAGAACTGGAGAATATTATGCAAAGTGAGATTAATCAGACACAAAAAGTGAAAGGTTGGATATTTTCTCTCAAATGTGGAAGCTAGGAAGAAGTTGGGAAACAGGAGGGACTCCAGACTAAGGGGAAGAAACCTTAGTAGAGTGAGGCAGGGGACCTAACTGAGGGAGGCAGAAGGAGGAAGACTTGAAGAGGGAAACACTTCAGTGAACATGATTTACCTGTACAAAATTATCAGTGCCAATCATAGTGTTGTGCACAAGAAGGTTGGGGGGAAGGAGAGTGGTGTAGGAACTGGGGGAGGGCTCAAGAGTGCGGTGTGCATGTATACCTCTATCACCCTGGCTTCATCACCGTGCATTTACAACACACCAATAAAAACTGTCAAGGTGATTTATATTATGATGTGAGGCTATAATGCACCAATGAAATTATATTATAAAAACAACAAAAATTAAAAAGAAATGGTTCTAAAGACATCAGGTTGGTATGACACTCTAATTCTCTCCCCTCTCAGAACATGTCCAGTTTATTGTTGGACCATCAGGAGCTGCTGTGTGAAGTGCTTCCCCACTCAGTAGATGCTGTTACAATCTGGCACAGATCTTTCTTTGAGTAGAGCACTGCAAGTAACTGACCCCAAAGACTGGAAGTTTCTTCTGAAGACTGCACTGGTTCATCCCATGGTTTTTATCTGATGCACTATCTGCTGTGGTTCAGCACACAGTGTAGGGCTCCTGGCTGCTGTAGGGCTCTTTCAACACCCCCTTGTGCTTTAAGCCAGGCCATTCACCTGGACAGAATTGAAATTGTATTTTTGACCTTCTACTTTGTAGGTCAATTGCTTTCTTCTGAGTGCTGATCAGTAATCTCTGTTTTCTGCAACATCTTCAAATTATCACTGAAAGGTGTGAAGGGTGAAATTTTGTACTTGGAATTGAGAAATGAAATAAGAAGAAAGCCTCCCTTTAATCAGTAGAGCCAAAGTTGAGTGCATATAATCCCTACTAGAAAAGAAAGTCTTTCTCTCTTCACCAAATGTTGACTTTCACAAGCACTCTCAACTGAGTTTTTCAATTCTTTGGAAGAATAGAAACTTTGCCTTTGTGCTTGGCACTACCCAGCCAAATTCATTTCCTGAGCTCATCACAAAGATGTCTCTTCCTCAGGAAAGCATTTATGTTGCCATTCATTTTTACAATTATTTCCTGATATGACAAACATGTTTCTTTTTATTTCTTTATATGCCCAAACCATCACACTATAATAATCTTGCAAATATTAACAATCTAGTTATATAATATGTTGCTATATATTATGTATATGTTGCTACATACGTGCGTGTGCGTGTGTGCGCTTGTGTGTGTGTGTGTGTGTGTGTGTGTGTGTGTGTGTGTGTTTCTGATTGCTCTTGGTGGTGGTGTTCTCTGGACCAGGTTCCTCTTTTATATCACTGAAGTTGAATAAATACTGTTTGAATGAGTGAAAGAATACATGACCCCTTGCCAAGGAAAAAAAATGAAAAGGCTTTATGGAATTTATGTAATGCCATGCAGAGAGATAATAACTGTTCTGTCTTGCATGTCCAATTAATATTAAACACATTCACAGAGAGGGGAAATTTTTATAGATGTGGTTATAAATACAGTTTTGCCCTATTGTTTAGAAAACAATTGTGTCTGCCCTTGTATGAGAGATCAGTGAAATCCTTAAAATTAAGCACTTAATGCTCATCAAATAGAAAACAAGGTCTGCAGCCTAGTAACCTTTGTCTGCATTGGAGGACTGAAAATGAGGGTAAGTGGTGATTCAGGGAGATGGTGATTATGTGTTTCTGCTGACTGTAATGTATAAATGACATTTAAACCATGTCCTGTAATTTGGAATTGATACATTATAGTTTTAAAAGGTCACTAACAGTAGGCCTTATCAATCTCTGACCCTTTCAGTAAATATCCAATGTTTAACCTAATAGCTTAATAATCTTTTGATATATTACTGGAAGGACATGGTTGGGTTTAAATTGAAATAATTATGAAATTCACAAATTTGATTCAAGAATTAGGTTTGTCTAGAAATTGAAACTTGTAAGTCTTTTGTGAGCCTCTGACTTAGCCATCAAGTACAGAATAAATTAACTAATTAGTAGATATTTCTAATAATAACCATGCAGTTCAAAAGAGGGAAAAGAACAATGTATCTTGCTTCTTTTCCTGCAGGTTTTCAGGAATTTGGGGTTGAAAATAGGTTTAATGAAGTCTGACTATGATTGTGGACTTAACTCAATTGGAGTGAAGTTATTATCTTAAAATCAAATCAGTCTTTTTACATAAATGTGTAGTGTCCTGCTATAGAAGTAATACTTTTTCTTTGAGGTTATGATATACGAGGAAAGGTAGTTTTTCTAATTTAAACCAATTATTCATTTAAGTCCTTAGGGAAAACAATAATAATTCACACATTATATTTCAAGAATACTATATTCCATTAAAAAAGAATTCTATAGTGTAACAAGTTCTAAAAAGGCAAAATACCATTACTACTTGGAGATTCACCATGCACATTAGTTTATTTAACACTCTAACAAGTGCTTCAATAAATAAACCTGTTTAACTTTTTTTTTTTTTTTTTTTTGGTGGTACTGGGGGTGGAACCTAGAGGCTTTCTACCTTCGGGCTATACTCCCAGGCCTTTTTTTTATATTTTATTTGGAAACAGGGTCTCACTAAGTTGCTGAGACCCTCACTCAGTAGCTGAGGCTGGCTTCGAACCCGTGCGATCCTCCTGTCTCAGCCTCCCGAGGGCGGGGATTACAAGTGTGCACCACCATGCCCGGCTAACCTGTTTAACTTTGATTAACCAAGAATTTTCAGAACTATCTTCATCACTTGACTATTTTAAATTTTGTATAAGCCTTTTTAACATTATTTAATGTAGTAGTTTTCAGAGGAGTAAAAGTTGAATTAACCTAAACAATAGAGTTGATCTTATACACGGACTTAGATTTTTCTTTTCTGACACATTAAATGGATAAAAAGAATTCCTTGAATATAAGAATGTGGGTAATCAGCTATGAAGTCTGAATATTTAACAACTGAGTCGTGAGTTCAGCTTCCAAATCTAATATATTTTATGGAAAAAGGGAAGAAGCGAGAACATGAAAAGGTAAGAAATGAAGAGAAAGATAATGTGGAGTTTAGGCAGTCATGGAATCAGATCATAAATTTCAAAGCCCTGTCTGTAGCAATGCTTCTCAATATGTGATCTCTCAACCATTTAGGATCTTGTTAAAAATGCAAAAATACTAGGACTTTTGATTTGAACTCTAGGGGTTCTTGCCAGTTTATCAAGCTGTCAAAAATGCTAACTGTGTGTGTGTGTGTGTGTGTGTGTGTGTGTGTTGTATGTTACTGGGGACTGAACTCAAGGGTATTCTACCTCTGATCTTCTGAGCTATACACCCAGTCCTATTTCATTTTTTACCTGCAAACAGTATCTCACTAAGTTGCTGAGGATGGCTTTGAACCTGTGATCCACCTGCCTTGGTCTCTTAAGTACTGGGATTACACACCTCCACATCTGGCTCACCTTTGCTTTTAAAAAAGTTTGTTCTACATGTTAGACCAAAGCTCATATGTCCAACCTTAGTTTTGGAACAAAGGACTGATACCTGAACTGCTTCCTTCCATTTCCCCATGACATACTTTCTTATGACTTCTACAGTCTTACTACTTTCTTGTCCTGGAAAACCCTCTGGTCAGTTCAATTTGTGGGACTGGAGGACTATGAATTTGCTAGGTGACACATATTCCTTCTCACAGGAAGTACAGCTTTAGTGGGTTGAAATTGCATGGCCCAATCTGTAGCCCCTCAAATCTTAAACCTTTCCTAAAATAAAGGCCATATTTGCAATAACTTACTTCTTGTATTATTGCAAATGCTATGTATTAGGCCCTCTGTTGAGAGTCAATATGAGTTTCTTTTCATAATCTATAAGAATTTAGAGAGAGTAAAATATGGAGCATAATAAATAGGGAAAATTGACTCTGTAATGTGTATTTAAAACGTAAGCAGCATGATCTTAATGAGGTAAGAAAGTTATCATTGACAGCACAGTGTCATATCACAGAGTGCTGAAAAAGAGATAGAGCTTCTTCCCTGGCTACTGGGCTCTTTCTTTTCAAGAAAAGACTAAGTGCAGGACATCTATTTGTCATCTATCTTCAATAATGTGATGAACAATACCAGCTCTGGTGCCCAAGATATTTCGAATAGTGACTAATTCCTTCTTTAGCAGAGGGCAAGGGCAGTATGTGTAATAGCAGACTAATTCTTGGCATCAGATTTAACAGGGGTAAAGAGAGAGTGAAGACCAGTGATCAGTCTGTCCCTTGTCATCCAGCATGATTCATCTTATTACTGTATAAATAATCAAAAAGTGGCTTGCCTGGAAAGGTCTATTATTTCTCATTTTGGCACACCTGAAAAATCTCCCCCAGTTTTCACTAAGTCCAACTGGCCTCGATGCTTTAGATTAATACTGAACATTTTCAGAGTGCTATGGTGATTATTGATTATTATTGTTATTACTTCAGTGAGCCTCTTTTATATTTCAGTATTAGGATGGCCTCATGCATGCTAGGCAAGCACTCTTCCATTAAGCTATATCCCCATCACTTTATATAATTTATTTAGAGACAAGGTCTAGAGTTCCAGGTAGGCCTTGAACTTATGATTTTCCTGCCTCAGCCTCCAGAGTGGCTGGGATTACATTTGTATGCCACTGTGTGCCATCCTATTCAGGCTCCCTTGAGTTTTTAAAAATGATTAAGATTTGGGGACAGGGTCTCATTAAGTTGACCAGGCTGGCCTTGAACTTGTGTTCCCTCTACCTTAGCCTTCCAAGTAGCTGCAATTACAGGTATATGCTAACACACTTGGCTGATATCTTTCATACTTCTGTAGGAATGAGCAGACATTCTGAGACCATTGTCTCTGTAGCTTCTGACTCTCCTTCCCCTTTGGCATACTTCTCTGCCTCCCTCTATCATACTTTTCTTGCTCCTGAAAAAAGTATGTCTCAGGTCACAAAAAAAATATCCAGCGACCCACTAATGTAAGAAACAAATTACTTAGGAGACCTATGCAAAAGTTTTTGTTTTTGAGTTTTTTTAGCATACAAACCTGATGGTTAAATCACTTCTTTTGTACAACTGAATAAAATAGACTACTTCTACTGTCCAAATATTACTATTATGTCAGTAAGCTTTGTATCACTATAATGAAATACTTGACATAATTAACTTATAAAGATAAAACATTTATTTTGACGTACAGTTTTGGAAGTTCCTGTCCATAGCTAATCAGTGCCCTTGTTTTGGGCCAGTGGCAAGGCAGAACCTGATGTTGAAGCTTGCAGTGGAGCAAAACCATTCACTTCATGATGGGAAGCAGAAGTAGAGAAAACCCCCTTTGAGGGCACGTCTCCAATGATGCAAGCCTCTCCTTGGCCCCATCTCCCAAAGGCTCCAACACCTACTGGGAGTGTCACCATGGGGTCCAAGCCTTTTGCATATAAACAATTGAGGGTCACTTATCCAAACCACAGTAAACAATTACTTGGATTTTTCTCCTGTCTTTTTTTCCTGTGTGTTACATACCTATATTACATGCCTGTTAAGGATATTTAGATTGTCATTCTACCCCTGTTACATAATATTATGCAGTATGTGTTTTGCCATGTATTTAAAAATCTTGATATCTGGATATGGTGGTATACACTTGTTATCACAGTACTTGGGAGGCTGAGACAAGAGCATTGGAATATTGAGGCTAGCCTTAGCAACTTAGAGAGACCCTTAGAAATTTAGTGATACCATGTTACAGACAAACTGATAAAGTAAAAGGGCTGAGGGTGTAGCCCAGAGGTAGAATGCCCCTGTGTTCAATCCCAGTCCCCCCAACAAAATAATTCTATAGGAGCTGTGGGTATAATTGAGTGGTAGAGAGCATGGTTAGCATGTGTGAGATCTTCATTTAATCCCTAGTATCACATATATCAATCTCAGTTAATAGATTTCTAATAATTCTACCATGTTGGATGCACTTTAGTGTTTAACTGATGCTCCTAATAATATCTCTGAGGTGCTGTGTATTCATAAAGAACTTGGAGAATCATCAAATAAATATAATATTGTATTTACTCATATTTGTGTTTATAATTTTTAGGCTTCCAATTTTGCATGTATGTTTTTATATTAAACATAATAAATATCAGATTTGAGTACTGATATGGTGATATAAATGGTATGGCAGAATCAGCAATTACCATTGATTTTCAAGTAATCTTATAGATGTGTGCATCATTGCATATATTCTTTTTTATTATTTCTATTATTGGTGTATTGTAGTTATACATCTTAATGGGGTATAAGATATTCTAAATATTTCCAAGTTATTAAGAAATAATGATACAAGTTATTTTCTTTTTCAAAATGAAGTTATTTTTAAGGAAAATTAGATCTTGAAGAAATAAGAATTGAAAATATCTGTGATATTTCAATAAAACTTTACAGCACAATTCTTTGCAATGATTATCACAGACTACAAAAAAGAGTAATATATAAACATGGTAAGTCAAGAACTCACTGTTCCCTTCAGGGAAAAAAGTATAACTAAGTGTACATATATACATATTGTATATATATGATAAAAAATATATATATATAACTGTTATATTATAACATACATATATATGTCTAAACACAGGTATCTAGTAATAACTCAAATCCTTAAAAAAGTAATTAACCTTTGTTAAGCTGTAAAGAACAAGTAGAAAGATAATATGTGGTACTTAGGTCATGGTAGGAACTCAAATACTTTAGCTTCAAAACAGAAAAGTACTGAAGGAAAAAAAAAAACAGTTAAGTCACTAGAAACCTACTGACTGGACTTTCACATCCTTCTGATGCTTAAGAATACAAATCCCAAAGAAATGACTGTTCTAATCTATGTATGCCTGAATGAGATCTCTAAATCCAGAAAAATATATTGACATGGTCATTCAAAATATTGTATGAACGGGAAATGATCCACAGTTTGAGGACTGGAGTTTTGGGGAGGAAATGGAATTATCCCAGACATTTATTTTTTTATATATATTTTTTATTTGGAAACAGGGTCTCTTAAGCCAGCATAGCTGCCTTCGAACCTGAGCGATCCTCCTGTCTCCACCTCCGGAGCATGGGGATTACAAGCTTGCGCCACCATCAGACTCTATCTACATATTTTAAATGGAAATGGACACCACTTCCATTGCAACTTTGTCTTTAAGCCCTTTTCATTCATGTCACTTTAAAATTCATTGAGGAAGGTAGAAAGAATGAAAAAGAGATAAGGAAAAGAGAAAATAGTATATTTGAAGATGTGTGTCTTCAGCTACAGGGAAGTGAAAGTGAAAGAGAAAGAGAGCCCAAGGGGAAATACATGACCAATGAAAATGTTCCCATCAAAGGTGTATTCTGGTTTCTTGATAACAAAGTATAAAAGGAAAATGGAGTATTCAAGCTACTGATTCTATCTTGACGTGACCAGCAGACAGTCCTTCCTTAGGAAAGAAAGGGACTCTTAGAGATCTGTGTGCTTACCAGTGAGATTGGGCTAGGGGAGACATTAAAGGCTGAGGAAATGGTGTGCGAAAAGCACAGAGAAAAAGTCTAGGATTTACAGAAACTGAAGTAAGAAAACCTGGAGTTGGGGATGAAATGTCGGCATGGTGGTTATGTCCAAAAAAAGTCTAGGTTCAGGTGTAAAGGAATCTGTGTTACTTAATATGGAATTTGGACCTACCTGATATTCAGTGAGGGACTACTGAAATATTTATTTTGTATTGGTGCATTGTAATCACATATTGTAATGAGGTACAGATGGTAGAGGCATATACATGCACACATCACTCATATGGCCCTTCCTCAATTCCCACCCTATTCCTTCCCTCCTCCCTCCTCCTCATGTTCAGCTTAGTGATTTGATTTGAATAATTTTAAAGAAAAAAAAACATGTTAGATTCATCTTTGAGAAAATTTCTCTGATAAAATTATCTGATAGAATGGAAAAATATTGAATTACTTGAATGTAACCATGCATGGATAGAAGTAACCATGTATGGATGGTAAAAGAAACTATCAGGGTGGCTAGGATGGTTCATGGATGCCCTACATGAAAAGAGAGGCAAGATAGAGCCCTGGAGAGCAGCTGATTTGTGTGTGTGCACACACACTCACACATACACACAGTTTAGGAGGCTTCTATATAGCATATAAAGCGAATGATAAAAATTTGACTGTTTCAGAAGAATTTTCTGTAATGACTATTGATAAGTTCATATGACTAAATGTTCTTTTACAACTGAAGGATCTTCACTTCCACTGGTGGAGAGAATATGCCTGTGCCTGGACTGAACAGTTACTTTGAAATTGTGTAGCAAACCAAAATGCCTTCTGGACTCTAAATTCTTGGGGATAGTTTTGAATCTCTGTGATGTTTATCAATTGATTGAAACAGAATTTCATTTTGAAATAAAAATATTATCAAATTGAGCTGTCAACAGGAAAACAAACTAAGGAAAAAGCAATTTTTTTAGAGACACACAACAAAATTACTTTAAATACTGTTCAAGTAATTTATCTAAGTGAATGGCTCGATCATATTAGATCTGTATTATGAAGTCTATTGATTATTAAAGGCCAAAACACTTTATAAATTGAATATGCATTAGGGTAAGGATTTATCAAAACAGTACCTAAGAACTCTTTGAAAAATAATTTTATTGTGCTTATTGTTCAGATTCTAGTTCTTTTATTTATAAGGTTACACAAATGTTAAAGTTTGTTTTATTGTACTCAATATTGACTCTAAGTTGTCTTGTCCTGGGGGATTTTGAGTTAATTCTCTGTATATATTTCCATAATTGTATATATTCCAATATTTAAAAATTATAAAAAGGACTTCTTTACATAATTCTTTCATGTCATGTACTTGTTTTCACATAGCCCAGCATGGTATCTATCATATAGTCAAAATGGGATATGACTACTAAGTGATTAAGAAAAGTAGAATTTTATACATTCTTAATTGAATAGAAATTCATGGAAATGTTGCTAAATATTTGTTTAAAGGTACAATAGAAACTCTGGAATTCCTGTGAACACCCTACTCATATTATCTAGAGCTCTCCCAGACATTTAGGGTCCATTTGGCTTATGAGAAAACTGGAAGATAAACAAACAAATGGATTTATTTCAACTTTATATCAATGAAAGACCCTTCCATTTCTCAGTCAGAACACTTCCTGATATTAAATGCTATGTTAAACAATGTACCAATTTAAAACTGAAAAGTGAAATGTCACCCTTGACCCCATGAAGTGTGTAGCTGTGTGGGACACTCAGACACTGAGGCAGTGTCATAAGGTGATGAGTTTTTCAAAGGAAGAAATAAATGGCAGTATTTACTAAAGGAATATATACCAAGGGCATAACAGTAACTGATCAGGGTAGTGAATGAGGTCTGTACAGAATTGAAATATATAATTTGGCTTTCAGCGAGATTGCAGATTGGGCCCTAGTTTTTAACCTCCCGGGTTAAAATTCACAAGGTCAGTGTCTACTTTGTACTCTGCTGAGAAAGATGGGTCAGTAGGTCTTTTCAGCCTGGCTTGGAGGATACACTGGGTTTCCTTGGAGAGTACTATAGTACAAAGAGAGATGGGCAGATGAAGTTAATTTTGTGTTCTATATCCTGAATTTTCCAACTATTTGCAGTTAACTAAGCTAAAATTTTATGTCCTTACTCTCATCTCAGCACAAAGAAGACATACTAAATTTAATTTTTTTTCTTACAGTCATCTTTATTTCTTAGTTTAGGTAGAACTATTCATTCACTTAAATGTAATACTTTTTAAATATAATTTAGTCAAAAGTATTTTATTTTTCTACTTTTCAAAAACTTGAGTGTGTTAAATGACTCAACCAAGATGCTGTGTGCATATATGTCACTATCACTAAAAAGTACATTTTGCTGTGAAACTATACTGCACCAATAAATGTATAAAAATAAAATAAGATGATGCATCCTCTAAGAATTAGGACTAAGGTTGCAAAACTAGTGTATAAATTGGATCAATTAGTGATTTTAGGAATTTTGAAGATGGTTAAAATTTTAACTACTTTTTATTTTGTTCTCTTGCTTTGTAAAGAGAAAGAAAAATGTGAATAAAAATAACTTAAATATCAAGAAGATACTTTTACATTTATCTCTTTTAAAAAGGTTAGCTTGCAGGCTATAATAGTTGTGAATAGAAACTCACTTTATTTTATAAGCTATTTAAATTATTTTAAGTGAATCCCCATGGCAGAAGACTTGTGTTCTGTACCTGTATTTGAACAGATAATATTTTAATGTTAATCATGGTGAACTTTATAGACATTTTTGTCTTCCTAAACACCCCCTCAGAGCCTCTCTCTCTGCATGCATTAGGAGTAATTAGATAATGTCTCCCAGGTGCTTAGAGCTTTTTGGAGAAAAGGAATGAAGTATTTTGTGAAAATAATTATTACTAACTTCAAAGACAGGTCTGAGTTCAAAATGAGTGACATTTTTATTAATCATAACTCATAGCTGTCATTGAGAAATAGCATTACACAATGCTGCAAATGGTCCTTTATTCTGTGAACAAGCCAATAACCTTTCTTCCTCCATTAGATATCCTGGAGAAGAAACTAAGAGTTCATGGTACCAAGATTCAGAATGAGATACAAAGAATAGTACCAAAATGAGTACCAAAATGATCTGATTAAATTTTTTAAGCTCATTGAAGAGATACGAAATGATTTAGTCTTGGCCTCTTGGAAGCATTGTGGGTAGATGGTAACCAATAAAAGGCGACTGCAAATAAAGTCTATAGAATTAAGCTTCTTAAAGGTTTGGGGGGGGCATGGGTAGATGGAAATGATATCACTAAAATAGAAAATTCAAAGCAGTCAAAATTGGTAGATGGCCATCAATCATGATCAACCCCTGTTTTCTACCTAGAAGAAATGGGGAGCAAGGGTAGATTACAAGGCAGCAGGTGAGATTCTCTGTCTTTCTTAAGCATATTGAAAATGTGGTAATAACAATAACTTTAGTAATGTTTTTATTTGCATAGCATTTTGATTTTTATAGAATATTTGATATTATTTTACATATATTATTTAATACTCAGAATACTCAGAGGTGGATATTTCATGTTCATTTTCATGTTCATGTTCATATATCATGTTCATTTTAAACTTGAAGAATCTGAGACTCAAATAATTTACTGATCTTCTTAAAAATACACAAATTAGAAAGGACACAGAAGAGAGATTAAAACTAAACTTTTCTAATTTCAGCTGAGTGCTCCTGTAAGCTCCTCCTTCAGTAAACTAGAACAAGTAGCAGTGTGGACCTATTGAACCATGCAAAAAGTCTTTTGACATATTTAAATTTATTACCTGTTTGTTTCTACTAATCTCTTCCTGACAATATTGACCAAACCTTTCAGAAGAAAGTCTTATTTTCAACTACAATTGACATACTGGTTCAATAGTACTCCACTGCTATGTTGTGTAATTAATTCATAGAAAAATAGTTTGTTATATTGAAGATACCCTTATAAGAATTACAGAGCCAGGCATGGTGGCACATGCTTGTAATCCCAGCATTTGGGAGACTGAGACAGGAGGATCGCAGGTTTGTGGCCAGCCTCAGCTACTTAGTGATACTCTCTGCAATTCAGTGAGAATCTCTTTCAGAATAAAGAATAAAAAATGTGGCTGAGGGTGTAGCTTGGCAGCAGAATGCCCCTGGGTTCAATCCTCAGTACTGCACACACACACAAAAATTACGGTATACTTTCCCTAAGAGTCTTACTTATATACTTTCTGTAGATAGAAGATACAGTTAGGTTCTCTGTGAGTTGACTTTGAATATGAAATATACAATCTCTTCTCCATGAAGAAAATATAATTTTTAATTTTTTCCATATTTTCCAATGTCGAATCCTTTAAAAATCAGTGTATTCTATGTACAGTTTATTTGATTATTTTGTTCTTTGATGCATGTATTTTGATAATAAAAAATGACCCTTGCTCTTCAGAAGGGAAAACTGAATGAAATTTTATAAAGAAAATATTTACATGAAGAAACTATTTCAAAGTAAACAGTACTTTAGTATTGTTTGTACTGAGTTTACAGGTTTGTGTCAGCACACCAATTAAATTTTTACTCTCCATGTCTTTCAGTAGGTGAATGGACTGATAAAACATGGTTCAATAAGATGAAAGAATAAAAAGAGATTAATGGCATCTATATTTTATTAATATGCATGGTCGTTATAGAGGTCACTTTTACCAAAAATAGCAACTTGCATAAGAAACATATTCTTGTAGTATTTCACAAGTGTGAGAAAGCCTGCCCCTGGCAAAACAGTACTGAGGAGCACAGACGGTGTATATATACATATGCTTATATTTCTTTTTTTTTTTTTGCGGTACTGGGGATGGAACTGAAGGACATTCTACCTCCAAGCTATGCCCCCAGCCCTAATTTTTATTCTTTATTTTGAAACAGGGTCTCACTGAGTTGCAAGGGACCTCACTAAATAGCTGAGGCTGGCCATGAACCATGATCCTCCTGTCTCAGGTTCCCACATATTGAGTTTACAGGCTTGTTTCAGCACACCAAGTTCCCAAAGTTTGTTTTACAAAAATAATGCAAAAGAGTAAGGTACTTGCTTATATGAAGACCTATATGATTGATGGCAGAATATGGTAAGGGTACTGATTTATCTTACCAATAAAAGTACTTACTTGTATTCAAAGAAAGTTTTAAAAAAATGTAGTTTACAATAAGATGAAGAAAGTGAAAAAGGAAAAAAAGTCTCCTAACAGAAGGAATGTGTGAATTGCACCTTTATCAGTTCTCACTCCTTGGTTCCTCATGGCTCCAGTGGTTTGAACTAGGCAATGGCAAAGGGCAGGCAAGTGCAGCCCCAAAACTCAGAATAGAGGAAAACTGTAAAGAGAAGGAGGGGTGAAGCGTAGAAAGAAGATGAGGGGAAAGTAGAGATGACTGAAGATGGAGGGGGAGATAGAAGGAGAGAGAATTTAAGATGATTAAGTGGAATAATAATAATAAATGATTAACTTTCAAAATTTAACATGCAAGGCACAGGCCAGCCTCTCTCTGACATAAAATAAACAGACAGAAAGGTGGAACTAGAGAAGAAAATGCATAGCTCAAAATATAAAGTAGAAAAATAATTGAAAGAAAAAATTGGAAATGTTTTTACTGCCTTTTCTCTTCTTTATCTCTGATAACAGCATTTGGTTGGACATTAAACACTGCCTGTCCTAAAACTTACAGAGGGCTGTGTATTTCACCTTTATAAGCATAGGCAGAGCCTTTGCATTATTAGATCCCTAAAATCCATCACAGAGACATTTTATGATTTTGGCAGTCCCCTATGGAGAAGCAGTGTTGTTATCTTATTTAAACAATGTTCACTGCTTAGTCCATCTGTGTTCCTAATGCACACTAAAGACTAAGATTTTTTTTTAATTTTAGGAGTGGATTTAGTCCCTAAATTATTAGATCATTTTTTTCTTCTAGAAATGGTCTCCTTTTTATTTTTAGAGTAAAAATAGACATTTATTTATTCCTTTGATTTTTTTATTGGTGCATTCTGGTCATGCAGTGTAATGGAGTACAAGATGGTAGAGGCATTAGATGCATATGGCCCATATCACTTATTTAACCTTCCCCAATTTCCACCCAATTTTCTCCCCACCTGCCCCCCTTCTCATGTTTAGTTCAGTGGTTGAAATTGATGTGTTTGTGAATGTACATCATGCACATTAGGAATTTCCCTCTTTTCCCTGAGTTATGTTGCCTTATTTGCTCATCTGTGGTTTCTCCTTCTTTGTCTAGAGTTCCTCCTCTAAACTTTTTTCTCCCTAGCTTCCACATATTAGAGCTGACAGAATGGGAGAAAACACTTGCCAACTACTCCTTCGATAGAAGACTAATAACTAAAATATGTAGGGAACTCAAGAAATCGTCTCCTTTCTGTGTGGTAACTTTGAAATGAGTGCAGGGATGTGAATACTAGAACATTTTTTGTAGGGCTTAAGGAGAAATATAATATCCAAGAATTGTGAAATTGTGAACCTCGATTAGCAGTTCTGTGGTTCTAGAATGGTGAATTCATTGTCATAGAATTGTCCCCATCTCTTTCCAACATCCCTGAAATTGGAGAGAAGAGTAATATGATGGATGCTTGAAAATTTTAGAAGTGTTGGAGGATGAGACAGTCTATTATTATAGGAAGGTACCAAAGTAGTGCAATAAATGAATGGCATGGATAGAAATAATTATTGTTTATGTTTTATAGAGCATTTTAGATGTTTTATCTATGCTGCATTCACAACAGTACTCCAAAGAGGAATCTAGCTGAGAAAATCACTGGGATTTGGATAAAATCCATCTGGAGTAGGTGGGGAGACAGGCTCCAGACCCGGGTCTTCTCTTTCAACATCTTATATTTTATTTCACTTTCCCTTGCTTCTGAAGAAAGTGTTATAGTTTGGACTTTGTACATCTCCCAAACCTATGTGTTGAAGAATTGGTACCCAGTTGTGGCACCACTGGGAGATGATGGGACCTTTAGGAGGTGGGACCTACTTGGAAGGAAGCAGGTCCCTTGAGGCATGTCCTCAAAGGGTGTGTCTTGTCTCTGGTCTCTTGCTCCACCACCATCCCTGGCTTTCTCTCTCCCTTTCCCTCTTCCTCAATCTCTCTTTCCCACCTCCATTGCTTTCCTCTTTGAGTTGGTTTCAGATAGCTATTTTGTCACAATGGCAGAAAGCTAACACAGAAAGTTATGGAGAGAACAAAGGTGGGAGATCAAGTAAGGACTTTATCCTGTGCCATTGCACTGGCACTCAGGTACAGGATGCCTGGGAGTGACAGAGGTCGATGAAAATAAAGGGTAGGAAATGGAAGGGTTTGTGTCTACAGCTATAACAGCAGACATCTGGACTCAGCATTGGAACAAAGCTAAAGGAGCTTTACAGCAGAAGAGGCACATGCTCAGGGAAAAAAAAATTATCTTTAGAAATTTTACTTAAATGAAATAAATTAAAAATCAGTGAATAGATCGTGAAACTATTACTGACATTTTCTGATCTGTTCATAATGTTATTGAAAGAAATGATCTAGCTAAAGAACATTGCTCTAAAAAAAACTGGCCAACTTCTTCCTTTCTTGTCCTTCCAGCCCTAGGGTTGAAAAGAGAGATTTTGTTTCTCAGCATGACTCCAATGATTATTGGTTGCAGAGATCCATGGTGCGCAGGCACCCCTTAGAGACACCTCATAAGGCATTTATTTCTTGCAGGCTGCTGGAAGCAGGTTAGGAGACGAGGAAAGGTTCTTTCTGCAGTTAGATCCTTGGTTCCAATGTTTGCCTCTATCTTCCTGTGGTTGGGTTAGAAGAATAAAAAGCTTCCCTTTTATTTCTGTTGAGTTTGTCACTTATAACTAAAAGTGTCATGATTAACATAATGACCAAAAAAAGTCTGGAGACTATTTAAGTATAATACAAAAGTAAATAATCACGCTGGGCGTGGTGGCGGCGCTTGGGAGGCTGAGACAGGAGGATCGCACTGGTTCGAAGCCAGCTGCACTGGCTTAAGAGACCCTGTTTCCAAATAAAAATATAAAAATAGGTCTGGGAGTATAGCCTGGAGGTAGAAGGGCTTCCAGGAACCCCAGTACCACCAAAATAATAATAATAATAATCTTTCTTCGTCTTTGAATATGTATGTTTCCTCAAGAAATATTAATGGAAAAATTTTTACTTAAATGCGAGTTAAATGTACTTAAAATACTGTTCCATCTAGATTGTCTTATATTTTGCTTGTATAAAAAATCTGACTTCTGAATAGAATTATGTTTTATTTTAATCATAGGAAAGTCAGAGAAACCATTTGTTTTTAAACTAAAAAACGATTTCTATCGCCTTTTCTTCTAAAAATAGACATAACTACATTTAGTTGCTTTCACATCAAATTATAAAAGGAAGCATAAAAAGAATACATAATTTAAAATATAACCACAGTATGACACTATTGAATGGATAATATTTTCTTCTTGATTATTTGTCCCTTGGGAATCTTTAAATAAGAAAAAAAATTGTAATAGATTGAAAAATCTTTTCATTTTATAAGATTAAGATTTCGAAATAGTCAGGTGACTTGAGAATTAGGTGGAAGATATTGAGTTCTTTGTTTATTTTTTAATTATCCACTGATTTTTTTTAAGCTCAGCAAGTGAGCTCACCTTTAAATGAACTCCTCTCCTTTGTCCTCAGAGACTAGACATTCAGAAAAACTGGGAACAAGAGTCCCCTTAGTTAAGTCATTGAAGCTCTGGGTGGAATCCCTGATTATCGGATAATTGTGAAGCTCTAAAATAACAGTCACAGTTAATCACTATGACTTTCAAGCCCAGGAGAACATTTTAGCAGAATGTGGGGCATGTTCTCCCATTTAAACTGACTTTTAAAGTCTTTGCTGGTCTGTCATTGGTTGAAACTAACAAAATGTGCATCCTTTTCATTGATTTTAGACTATAAATGCCAGGAAATGGGATATTCAAAAAGGAAAGGCAATGGGAATAGTCTCAAATACCTTCAACTCCCCAATGTAATATCTCAGGATTTGACTATTATGGTGGAGCTTGTCTTTCCTTTTATATTAACTCTTTTTCTGATCAGTATCTTTTCACCAGCCTTTGTAAAGCAGAACAGCTGTCTGCACTTGATGCTGTCGTCCGCTTTTGCATACCTGCTCTCGTAATTCCAGGTGAGCTGATCCATTGCTCACATTTCTGCAAGTACCAGGACAAATCCTGTGCGTAAACACACCCTTGCAGTAGATTTGGCTGAGCAGTGCAGGGTAATAAAAGTAATGAGGCCATTGAAATCCCTTTAGCTTTGTGCTGAGGCCTGGAAACTGTCATTTATTTAGTAGTTCCTTTAATTGAGAAGGCTTTTTATTCTTTTAATTCTGCACAGTAATTGGTACCACAATTTTTCTCATATCATAAAAAATAAAGCTGTGTATCTTGCTTCTTGACTCTTACCAAGCATTGATAGTTTTTTTATTTATATAAATCTTTATTTCTATTACTTTATTTTGGTATTATCTCCCCAAAGGTAAAGATTCTTGATACAGCCCCTTCCCCCAAAAAAGAATAAAGGTCAATTCTTGTGACATTTACCTTCATGTGAGATTGAGAACCTACCTTCTCAGCTCACTGATGTTCTTTCTCTTCTTTGCAGTGCATAATATAGACTCTAAATATAGGTGAATAATAAATGTGTATCATTAATTATTAATAGGATAGTAACAAAACATAGTATCAGCATAATCCTCGAAGTCATTGTTGGGTACATGTTGCCACTTTAAATAACAGAATGAAAGGCTACTGGTGCTTTCTGGTATGGATTTACTATCCCAAATGAGTTTCTGTTACTGTATATATTTTGTTCTACATCCCCAGTTATCAATAATCATCTTCATGCCTCTCAAACGGCAGCACAAGCAGGAGAAGAATAATTGCCACTCTTCATGGAGCCAGCTTATTGATGAGGTGGACACAAATAATATTTTTAGCCTGCTGGCTGTCCATCTGTAAGCAGTCTCCTGGAGCTGTCACTTCGTCTTTCTCTGGAAACTGTTATGGCTTTGTCTGCTCAAGGAAAATAATGAGATCCATCTATCAAGAAAAAATAAACAATAAGCTCTATACCTTCCAATTAATTTGTTTTCACCTATGTTTACCCATGTGCATTCAGTTAACTATCCATCATGTTATATGCATGTAAAGAAGTACATTTTTCAAGAGGTTGAATCCATTAACCCTTTTGCTAACTAAATATATAGGTACCCCTTCCAGCTAAATCAGGGACTTGCGAAAATCAATCCTCTTAGAGAGCTCATAAACTCTCACTCCGTCTTTTCCTCACATGCCCAGTGTTGATAAATCTCCAAGCTTTAAATGAACCAAACAGGTTGTTCTCATTTATCCCTCCATGCTAAATGTGTATTTCTCCTTAGATTAAAATTTGATTTTAATGACAGCTTAATGTTTCTAGAACTAAGTGTAAAATGAGCAACTTAAATCAACAACTTTAATGTGATTCTTTTTAATCTCTAACAATAATTAAGTAGAGAGTGGTAGTGGCTATTGACAATCAAATGGCATGTTTTTATTCTTCTCCATTAAAAATACTTTTTAAATATATATATACAGTTTATACATACTTTTTAAATATATAGAAGCATACATATATATATATATATATTTCAAATAGAATACACTAAAATATTTGAGCAGTAATTGCTCATAGGATTTTGCTGACATTTATAAGCTATTCGAGCTTTACTGCTGCCTTGTTGCTGGAAAGAAGCTTCAACAGTGGACGTGGTTCTGGAATTAAGTGCCCTCCTCTTTTTTTTTTTTTTTTTATCCATCTGTACTATCAAAATAGAAAGGCACTGTTAAATAAGCGCTTGTCAAATGCTTTAAAACCATGAAGGATTGCTACAGAGTATGCTGAAAGTTCCCAATTTAAAAACAACTTGTGTTCCAAGACTTTCTTTGTAAAGAGAATTGTTTAAAATGCAGAACCTGAAGTCTTAAAAGTAGTGGGAAAATTCTCAGTTCAATGTAACGCATCATGCATTGAAGAATGTGGGATGAAGAGTTTACCCAGCTCTTAATTTGACATCATTTGTTTTGCAAACAAGGAAAGTGAGAGAATAAGATATTTGCTCACAAGACAATTGCTAAGAAAACAACTATTATAATACTCATTGTTAAAAGAAGAACACAATAAAATGAGGTAATCGGTACATTTGTAACTAGAAAGCTAGTGCTTAGAGAGAAAGCAAGTTTCACTGGAGATATATGTAGGGAAGAGTTATGTTTAAGAATTCTAAAGAAGACTTCTAGGAAATTTAAAAGACAAGAGAAGTTG
This sequence comes from Muscardinus avellanarius, assembly GCF_963383645.1. Lineage (NCBI taxonomy): Eukaryota > Metazoa > Chordata > Mammalia > Rodentia > Gliridae > Muscardinus > Muscardinus avellanarius. Next base: position 77,490,870 of record NC_137794.1, read on the forward strand.
AAGGCATTGGTTATTCTGTGCCAATTAATTTTAGGTATTTGGTTTTTGTCCCTCCCACCCCGTGCATATAACTCAGTATAATTACAATTTATGTAGAGGATTTATAAAGGTTTTACAAACAAACAAACAAACAAAAATGAAGAGGAAGTAATGAGGAAAGAAAGGGAGGCTAAAAAGATTCAAGAATCAGAAAAATTGTGAAGGAAAAATACCATCCTGGGGGTAAGAACAAAAGTAAGTTGTAATATTATCTACCAGTGAGGTTAACAGTGGGGTTCCTCAATCATGTTTCTACCCTTTATTACCTTGGAGATAGTGGGTGAGTTTTTAAGATTCTATATGTGTGTGTGGTGGTGGGTACTGGGGATTGAATGCAGAGGAATTCTACCTCTGAACTACACCTCCAGCTTTTTTTTCTTTTTATTTTGATAAAGGGTCTCATTAGGTGGTTGAGAGTTTTTCTAGTTCCTGAGGCTGGTCTTGAACCTGTGATCCTCCTGTCTCTGTGTCCCAAGTACTGGGATTATAGGCCTGCATCCCACACTCTGTTCCTAAAATTCTTTATTTCTTGACTGCAAAACACATATAATACTAGTGTATACCTCATAGGCTTGTTTTAAGGATTTCTGGACACATAGTAAGCTCCCAATAAATGTTATTTATTATAAGGATCACCACCAATTTATCACCTAAAAGGGATATCTCTTAACTGCAACAGAAAGGCCAAATCCAGCCACTTGTTTTTGTATGGTCCATGAGCTACAAATGATTTTTACATTTTAAATGAATGGAAAAAAACTAATGAATTAATATTTCATGACACATTAATTTTTGTATCCATCGGTATGTTGTATTGAAACACAGCCATGATTTTTCATTTACATATTTGCTATGGCTGCTGTCTTTTACAGTGATGGGGTTTAATTGCCATCTGGCCTGCAAAACCTAAAAATATTTGCTTTTTCGTCCTTTTATAGAAAGTTTTTGACTACCACTTGTCTAAGCCAGGATACATTTGAAGGTGAATAAGGTAATTATTACTAAGTTAGGACAACAACCATAAGCTGAGAATACCTTAGACACGACAGTTAGCCAAGTCATCAATATATTATGCACAAGAAGAAATAAAGCATGTTAGAACTGTGAGTAGTAAAAAAAAAAAAACCAATAGAAAGAGGAAACATTTATGCAAATGATTGCAACTAGAATAATTTATTAAAGTGTAATTTGTACCTTTTTTTTTAATCTTGTGTTAAATCCACCAACTGTTCCAAATGCACAAGAATAATACCCCAACTCCCTATATATAAATCAGTGTAATACAGTTTCATGCTACCTCTGGGCACCTTCTATAGCAGCTTTCTCCTTTGTTGCTTGTGCTTTACACACACACACACACACACACACACACTCAGCTAGTCTTGGTCAGTGTTCCAGATGAGCTCTGTGAGTACAGAATGTTTCTCTGATTGCTATATATCTTCCATTTTCGTATCTTGCTCATATTATTTGCACATATGTGTGCAGATATCATCAGCTCTTTCCCATCATGACACTAATCATTGAGATCTTTCCTTGAATAGGAAGGATTACAGTGCCTTACAAAGTAGTTTTAGCTTATTTTGTGTTGTTTTCCACCTTTTGGTCTATCAGCATTTCCACGGCTAGGATAAGAATTACTTGTGGGAAAAAAACCATGTGATTGTGATAGTGCTCTTTGTACATAGTACTATATTGGATAAAGCAGGGACACACACTCAATAAAATAAATGAAGAACAAACTCAAAAAATGTAGCTGAATGGACAAAGAGTATGGTTAACTGAAGAGTATGGGTTAATGGCCTAAGTGAGCATAAATGATAATGTCAAGATCATATCACTTTCAGAGACATGCTTTGAGCCTGCCACCCCATCATCTGTACTAGCCACAGGTCATAGCTCATTTGCATTTTGTGTGGCTGTACTTGCACTTTCATAGCACATGTGAGCCAACCTACTCTTATGTCTCTGCAGTTCTTAGCAATTGATTGCAAAGCTTGAAAAAATAGAATGGATGCTTCAATATACTCTTCCCCCTCTGAAAAGTTGTAGCTACATAGAACAAAAAATGGGAAACATAGAAAAAAAGTACAGGTTGGAACAGTAAAGTCTCCTACACTAATAGAGGCAAGGAGGAAGCCTGCGCTCCATTTAGAAGTTCAACTAGCTGCAAGGCTTGTAAGCCAAAAACTGACACAATCAGTCTCCAGGATGGAAGTTACAGGAGAGGAAGGATAGCTGTCTTGTCCAGCATTTTATTGGCTATAAACCCTATGCCTAGGACACTATAGAATAAGCAAATATTTATTATATCAAATAATGATTTTTCCTCTCATTTTATTTCTTAAATTTTCATTCAGCGAACTTTAGAAGACTACGTAGGTGAAACTTAAATTTCATTTTCAATCATAAAACGTTTGAACAGCTTTTAAAAACAAGAAATCTAAGAACAGAAGAATTAGAAAATATGTAATACAAAGTTCTTTCTGGGATGTTGTCAAAAGCTTTAGCAAGAAAATAGGCATCCACTAAAAATAAATATCATACAGCAATACAAAAATATTACAATACTAAAAAATAGTGGGAAAAAGTATTGCTATAATGATTAATGAAAATGGAGCTTTTTATTGTAAGTGCATGCATTTTAGAAGAAAGCTTTCAGCATATATAACATGTTGAAAATAAGCATTCATAAGATTTGATCAAAGAACTCCAATCTTCAAGAGATAGTAAATAATACAGTATTTAGGAAATTGCTTTAAATATTTATTTCTTTGATTGGCTAAGATTGCTCACAAATTGCTGCACATTTTAGGTATTGAAAAAGCAAATCTGAATAAAACATGCGTCTTGAGGATAAGTAGGAAGCCAACACCATATATATGCTAGAGAAAGTGGAAGATATTCTTAATAGTAATGACACATTCTTGTAGGTGTTTATGATTGACTCCTAAGCAGTTTAAAATACTATTACATAATATTTTTCATTAACCTGCATAGCTATTTTGTGGAAAAAGAATCTTTTCAAACTTTCTCAAAAATACTCAATTTTTCTCTGTCTCCCTTCTCATATTTCCTCCCCTCAGTTAAAAATTACAAATATATGTCACCATATACCTGTAATGGAAGTATTAGAAAGGCTTAGACAGTAAGATTTCAAGTTCAAGGACAGTCTCAGCAATGTAATGAGATTCTCAGAGCCTAGCAAGACCCTGTTTTACAACAAAAAATAAATAAAAAGGGCTGGGAATGTAGCTCAGATAGATACCCCTGGGTTCAGTTCCTAATACCACACAGACACACAAAAAATATATAATACATGTGATATAGCATCAAGAATTCCATTAATTGAGATATAATTTAAATGATAGAAATCTTCTTATACTACTAGTATTTTTGTGAAAAATCAGACACAGTTATGGTATTCAAAAATATAAATGGAGAACTCTTCAATAATTTTACCTTCTTATTTGGTCCTTGAATATTTTAATAATTGTCTAGAAAGGTAAGTTTGATACTGGGGGATGTACTATCTTCAAGCAGTATCTACAAGCTATTGATATTACTAGCAGCACTGAGAACTCTTTAGGCAGCAAGAAATATTGCTAACAAAGAGATTTATCTTATGAATCGCAAAAGCAAGTTCATAAGTACACATTTAAAACTTAACACTAAGCCAGGCATGGTGGCACGCGCTTGTAATCCCAGCATTTGGGAGGCTGAGACTGGAGGATCGCGGTACATGGACAGCCTCAGCTACTTAGTGAGGCCTTTTGAAACTTAGACCCTGTTTCAAAATAAAGAATAAAAAAATAAAAATAGGGCAGGGGGTGTAGCTCAGAGGTCGAATGCCCCTGGGTTCCATCCCCACACCTGTAAAACAAAACAAAACAACAACAAAAAAAAAAAAAAAAAAAAAAACTTAACACTAAGAAAACTAATAACCCAATTAAGAAATGGGCAACTGAACTAAATAGATACTTCACAGAAGAGGAAATATAAATGGCTAATAAATACATGAAAAATGTTTATCATTAGCAATCAGGAAGATGCAAACAAAATTACACTGAGATTACATTTAACTCCAATTAGAATGGCAATCATCAAAAAGTCAAACAATAAATGCTGGCGAGGATATGAGGAAATAAGAACTCTTCTACACTGTAAATCAGATTACAAATTAGTGCAGTTGTTAGGGAGATCAGTGTGGAGATTGCTAAGAAAACTGGAAATGGGTTTACCATATGATGCAGGTATACAACTCCCTCTTTCCAAAGGGACTGAAATCAGAATATTATAGGAATACATGTATATCGGTATTTATAGGAGCACAATAGCCAAATAAAGAAACCAGTCTAGGTGTTCATCAACAGAATGACTACAAAATTATGGAATATACACACAATGGAATTCTACCCAGCAGTACAGAACTAAGTTATGTCATTTACAGGAAAATGGATGGACCTGAAGAATATTATGTTGAGATTAGCCAGTCACAAAAAGTGAAGGGTCACGAGTTTTCTCTCATTTGTGGAAACTAGCAGGTAATGGAGATATAAAAGGGACTTTAGATAATGGAGGAGAGATTCCATTGGAGCCATGGAAGTGATCTTGGAAAGGAGAGAGGAAGAATTAATGAAGCAAATACTTACACTGACGTTATGTGCATACATGAGAACACTGGTGTCAATCTCAGTATCTTGTATGAGGAAAGGAAATGAGAAAGGAACCAGGGGAAAGCACACACTAAGTGCTGCGTGCATGTAGGTCACAACCACTATGAACCACATCATTATGTGAGACTCTCCTGCACCAATAAAAGTATAAAGAAATAAAACATAATTTTCAGGGCATTTTTTAGAATAATACTCATTCAGTTAAGAAAATTTAGAAATTTTGAATTTTAAATTTAGAATTTAGATTCGGAGTGAATCCCAGCCCTTTCAAAAGAATGTTCTACCTTGATTGATCACTGGTAGGATGAATGAAGTGAGGCTGAAGCCAAGAGGCGGGAAAAACACAAAGAATCACTGTGTGTTTCAGCATCAATATCATGCAGAAATTGGACCCTTTGGGCAAAAGAAATAAACATTTCTATCAACAAACTAAACCCACCTTTATCACATTAAGATAGTTTCCAGTCTATCATTTAAAGTAGCCTTGTCTATCGCAGTAGTGTATGTAAATAAAAATAAACATAATCGGGCAAAATTTGCTAATAGATTTTTTTCTTTCACTAAAGATGATGGCCAAAATTTCCCTCTATATTTAGCATAGCCTTCAGATTCTATTTTAAAGTCACTATTATTTTTAGCATACTTCCCTTTCTTTTTTTTTTTTCTTTTTTTTTTTTTTTCAGTACTGGGGATGGAACCTAAGGGCATTCTACCAGTGAGCTACATGCCCAGCCCATTTTTTTTTTCTTTATTTTGAAACAGGGTCTCACTGAGTTGCAGAGTGCTGAGACTATCATCGAACCAGGATTCTCTTGTCTCAGCCTCCCAAATGCTGGGATTACAAGTATGTGCCTCTGTGCCGTGCTTAGTTTAGCAAAATTTTCTAATGAGGAAAATTACATTTGTTTTTAGGTAATCACTCCAGAATAGGACCTTTATGCTGTTATTAATACAATGTACATTTGTATATTTCTCTTAAATATTGTATATTTTCTTAGGGCAGAGTTCCTTATATAGATGAGTGTCCATGACCTATTTGATTCATAGTTCCATTTGGTATTCCAAAATTTTAATAATCATTAGTGTGTAATAGTAAACTCTTAATAGGTTCTTATATACCTGGTACTCTTGTGAAGGGACTTTTTTTTATGAGCTAGCACATTTAATTCTCTCAACAATCTTTAAGATATCTGATACTATTTTTCTCATTACAGAAAAAGAAATTGAAGGATTGAATTTTAAATAAATTAAACTCTAGAGACAAGAAGTAACTTGTCCAGGGACACACAATTAATACGAAGTAATGGAGTATCAGTTTCCATTTCTCCCATATTCTTAGACAAAATATATTTTACTTTTGTAAAGATAACAGGGAAATAAGAGCTCTACATTTCTTAAATATTACTTATTAGGTTGAGTCATTAGTGAGAGACTACTTTCCTCCCTTCATTTTTTCCCTTTTATTTTTCTCCTTTTCATCCTTCCTTCTTCCCTCCCTCCCTTCCTTTCTTTCTCTTTTAGATCTTTTTCTACTGGATTAGTTACTTAATTCACAAAGGTTGTTGTAGAGAATATGATTAATATATGTGTAAGTCTAAGTCAGTGTTAAACATGGCCATAACCAATAAATGAATGGTAGCTTTTAATATTTTAAGTTTTTAATATTATTTAATATTATTTTAAACCTAGTACTCTATGTAGGTTTTTTTTTATACCACTCATTTTGTCATTGTAAAGGATATTAGTCCTAGGTCAGTAAATTTATCTGATACATAACTGCTCCTGAAAGTAAAATAAACTAGCATACAGTTAAATATACTGTCTGGAATGGAATGATCAGACTATTGGTCTCTCGTTCCAGGCAATAAAAATATACTTAACACACATATCACATAATCTGTTTTTTCACACGTAAAGTGGCATTTATTATTGCAACTGTTTTATGAGGTTGTTACGAAGATAAAATTTAGTGAGTTGCCACATTTAAGAGTGTGTAGACAAGTGCCACTCATATAGTCGTCACTAAATAAATGTTGGTCATCAGTATTATTTTGTCATAAATATTAAACAACAACATCTTACAGTAGCTTCCAGTGTTATTTACCTTTGTACCAGTCAACTTTTCGACTGACATCTATCTTCAGGTCTCAGTGCCCAGGATTAAAGAATATTTGCCTTGTTGAGAAGTATACACAGAAGTGTGGCATATGAGCATGTTTTATTTCAAATTATTGATCTATTCTGGGTACTCAACCAATCGTGTTTACCTTTCTCCATACCAAGCCACACTATTAGTGGAGGCACCCTTTTTGTTCTTTGCCATTGCTACATCTCCTCCTTTGCCTAGCTCTGGCTCCTGATTTCACTGGCAGGAATATGCACAGCTTTAGCTAATTAATTGCTTTGGCAGAGCAGTAAAGTGTACTTACCTGGAGTGCACTTCCAGCAGGCACTATAGAGTTATTAGGAAAGAGTTATGGATCTTGATTCATAGCTCATATATGCATATGCACATTAGAATTAGAATTGAGTCTTTATAAATAGTATGATAATGACCTCTCAGCAATAAACAGGTCCTGAGACTATTATAAATTTGAGAGCTGGGAACATCAGGGTTTAATTGTAAAACTAAAATTATAGCATATGATTTAGCCATATGTGTTTATATGTAAAACACTTGTTATTTGGAATAGACTTCCTTTTCTTCTGTAACCACTTTAATAAGCAGGAAAGCATATAATCCTTTTAGTGCAGAGCATATTGTAAGGATGCCGTCCCAAAACACACTGATTCAACTTGAAAGTACATTTCAACCGTACTGCATTTTTTGCGTGTGTGTTAAAAGCAGCAACTACTCAAACTCCCAGCTTAAGACTATCTTAAATGCAATATGTCTTTATTTGTCAATCTAAGCCAGATTCCTTAGGCTAAGAGAGAATATTTTTTCTTTGGCTGATGTGTGAAATATGACAAACGCATATTCCATGGACATTTTCCACGAATATCTCATGACATTCTCCTTCCTATCCTTTAAATCTGCTTTCTTTTCAGCTCTTCAGCTCCTTTTAGCTTCTTCCAAGTTCTTCCCTCTGGAGTCTGAGGCAGGCCTACAGAGCAGGTGGCACCTTCGTGTGACAGCTGGGCATTCTTCCTAGAACAGGCCCAGCATGGATAACATTTTTTTACTCACATCTTCTGTATTCAACTCTCTGTAAGAGAAACATTGTTGTGTGGAGTATGGTATCTCTTCACTTTGTGGAGAGCATTCTCCTAAGTCTGTCTATATTTATTTCTCCTTTTGTTCCTGCCCATCCATTTCATTTCAATCTTCCTTCCTTTATTTTTTCTTTTCTGACCACATTCCATTATGAGAAGCCCTGATTCTCATTGCTCCTCTCTTGGATGTACTCATTATGGCAACAGAACAAATTCTAGAAATAGAAGTCTGAGGACGAGATACCTAATTACTGAATTACAATAAGAATCTCTCAAATGAAACAGAACATAAAAACACTCTGTACTGGGCTGTCTTTGTTGAGCATTTTCCCTAGTGGATCCTTCATGCATTTGCCTTTTAATAGCAAAGCTTTACACTTGACTTATGCCTGGGACAGTGGGAAAGGATCTGTGTTAGAGTCTACTACTCTTGATTTCAAATCTCTATTCTGCAACTGATCAGCTGTGTTTCTTCTTGACAGCACATATTCTCCAGTTATAATACAAAAATAATGATCTCTACCTCATGGCTGGTATGTATATTAAATTATATCCATCCAGTTGGTAAATGCTTATTGGGCACCTATTTTGTGGCAGGCATACAATGACAATAAAAATCTAATTGGGGGAATGAGCATATAAAAAGAGAATAGTGGTTGTGTGTGCCCTGAATGGTTCTCAACCTTTTACATGCATTAACTCGTGTATTAGACAATACAACTTTATGAAATAGGCGAGTTATGCTTCTCAATTTATACGTGGGAGAACTGAGAATCAGAGTTCTATTTAGTTAAGGCTATGTGTTAGTCAATGGAAGAACTAGAATACAAACCTAAGCAGTCTGTATTCGCTCTATAAGTAATCATCACACTAGAACAAAATGAATGAAAAAGTAAAAAAAAAAAAATTGAAGTTTATTATGGCAGCCCTTGTGTTAGAGAAGATGGCATAAAGCATAAGGTACACATTAAGAATTCAATAAATGTTAGTCTCATTTCCTGATTTTGGTTGCTTGAGTTTCAGATTACATGCAACATTTCATATGTCAATGAAAGACCTAAAATGCAGGCAACTTTATCTCAGTCAATGCTTATAAAAGACTCTTGATGAGCCTGGCTTTCATTCCTTTCATCCTACTGGCAGTTGCATTGCATATTTCATTAATGTATTCAGATGTGTGCATGTTCCATCTGTGCTTGTGCTTGTCTTGGGGGTGGGGCATAGGCGAGCCTAGTTGTAGTTAGCAGGGCAATTTGTTGGTGAATATGGGCAGTGTTGAAGAATATTTTTCAGCCTGAGAAAAATATTATCTTCCTCATGAAGTTTCTGAAATTATTTTGAAAGATAATTTGGTTGAATTTAAAAAATCATGGGAAGCAAGTCACCATAACAAACCATTGTTACCTGAGGGGCATCGTGTTTGGCATTCTAGAGGAGAAAATGGGGAGCCTTCACTTGTCTTGGTGGTGTAGACCTGTAATCCTAGTGCTTGGGAGGCTGAAAGAGAATTATTGCAGGTTTGAGTCCAGCCTCAGCAACTTAGTGAGACCCTCAGCAAACTAGTGAGACCCTGTTTCAAAACAAACAAGCAAACAAATAAACAAAAAGACCAAGTGTGTAGCTCAGAGGTAGAATGCCCACTGAGGGAAAGGAGGGAGGAGGCTTTTCCTAAGTGGGACTTCCTGAGAGATGAGGATTGGATAGTGGACTCTTAAACTCAAGTCTTCTTAGCCCATTGGACTTGGGACATGGAGCAGAACCACTAGTAGTTTATTTATAGGCTGTTCTTACAGTAATTATTATTTTAGCTACTACCAACAGAGACCACAAATTCTTTTTTTTTTGTTTGTTTACCTTGTAAGTTCATTTGTATACAGGGATCACTACACTTTGAAAGCATCCTTGGTTAACTATTTCTTTCATTTTGAGGAATTGAAGTAGCCATTCTCAAACCACAGTTGACCACCACATTATGTGTCTCTATTTAACTACATATGACCCTTCCTTTAGCACTTTTTTTAATGTATTGCCTCTTTGTGCTATCTTCTCTTAGAATTTATTTACAGTCAGCTCAATTCCGCAGAGCAGTGGCCTAGCAAAATTTCTACATGTAAAAGAACATGTCTTCATTAGAATGCCAGCACCAAATCCCTTAGTTGAGAAAAATCTGGAATGAGAGACTGGCATACTGGCTGCCTCTGTTATAAGGGTCATCTACTTGGAATGACTGCCCAGTTAGTCTGGCTGTTGCAGTCACTCTAATGAAGAGTATGCAAAATGGATCTGGATCCAAGTCATTCAGAAAAGCAGCCCCATTCCTTTGTTATAATTGAGTATGAATTTTCAATTGTGTAGTCCAAAGGAGCACAGGAGGAAGACAGGCTGGAGCCCAGAAGTAGCTCCTGGTGTCTAATTAGACAGGTGACCTGTAGCACATCCCAGATTAGGTTTGTGACTCACTAAATTTCAGCTTTCATGCAGAGACATGGCTCTAGTGCAGATGAATGAACGAGAGCCATGCAAAGCAGTGATGGTGCTATTTTTACTCTGAGTCTTGCTAGCAGGTGCCACCTGCCTCAACCCAGGACATCACTGATGTCTGCTGGAGTTCAGCAGCCAACCCCAGAGGCACCATTCTCCTTCTAGAAAACATGCCAAAATCCAGATGGTCTCTTACAGACACCGAACTCAGTTTCCATGTCAGCAGAAGCTGTGACCAGTCATGATTGTTGTGCCTGTTCATTTATGACATTTTCTACATACTGAAGGTTGTCAATTTCTTGGTCCAAAGTGCCCTTCAGTCTTGGTTTAGGAAACAGGAGAACTGCTTATTATTTTAACCTAAATAAATCAGTCTCTCCTTACATTTAGCTTCAGCCACAGTGTCTGCATGTGTCTTTTCTTTGTAGCTTAAATACTTTTTCTCAGTTCTGTCTTTTCACCTGTAGCAGCCACAATACTCTGCTCTCCTTCAGTTAGGGCACTTTTGAGCTTTTATTCTATTGACCTTATGCACATTTTAGATAACTAATGAACCTGTGTTTGTCCAGAGCATGACTTTCCAGCCCTCACTTCTTTCAGACTCTCTGACTTCTCTTCTGGCCCTGTGGAGCCTCTGACCACAAGACACAAGCTGTGTATAGTCCTTTATGTACTGTGTTGGCTTCCAACCTACCCTGAGCTCCTTGAGCTTGCTTTCACTCTTACTTTTTATCCTTAGCTGTGCTTCTTTATTCTGGATCTGGATGTAAATCAATGGAAACATTGTCAGCCATTGCAGATTGGGTCTTTTCCTTATAACCTGGCATTGACCCTAACAAGGCATTAAGGTCCTGGCTTCCCATTCTGACACAAAGTCCTGGGGTGGATTAGAACAGGAGAAGGCTCTGATGCCAGATTGTTAATGTTTGGCTTCCAGGTTTTTCCCATTCTCTAGCTTGATCTGAATATATTCATGCTTATATTCAAACACCTATGAATGGTGTGTGATGCCCACTAGAAATTTCATTTTCCCCTGAGCATTCATAAGCCCTTGCATTTGCCCATAACCTTTTTTAAGCCATATAGATAATCCCCCCCAGTATCTGCTCCATACACCAGACCTCTTGGCCATTTACTTTGTTCCACTGTTGCTCCTGCCCAAATGGCAGAGATCCTTTCTACAAAAATGTCAATTTCCAGATTTCTCCGAAAAAAAACTCAAAATCCACTTTTTTCTATAAAACATCTTTCGATTCACCCAACCAATTTATTTCTTCCTCCTGTGAACCCCTGTTGTTCCATTCACCATAGTAGGCCTCAAACCTTGCTATTCATTTAATTTTTCATCGATCTCTGCTTTCATGGAACATATGTTCTTGCTCTACCTTGATCCCCAACTGAATTGGAGCATCCTTAAGCACTAAAACAATGTCTACATCATTTGGGGTCCATTTGTACTGACTATATGAGGTTATTTTCTCCAGGAAATAGAGTCTGAAATGGATATTTGCTTGCAGGTGAATTTTTGACTAGTCCTCTTGAAAACAGCAATTATGAAAGAGTGAGGAAAATAGGTCTGGGCAAAAGGAGAAGTAAAATAGTGACTAACTTGTGGCAGAGTCTTAGGTAATCTCACAGGAATCTCTGGAGCTTGAATAGCTCTTTATATTTCCCAAATCAAGGCAAGGGTGCTAGGCTTTTCTGTCCCTACTTTGACCAGTCATCAGTTAGAGCAGGTGCCCAAGAAAATCAGAACTTTGGGGAATGCAACTTTCTCTGGCTCAGGTGATCCCTAAGAAGGACTCAGGTCTTAGCTTTCTGCAGCCAATGCTCTCCCCAGCTGGAGAATGAGTGTTTCACTCTTAAAGGGGGGACCTACACAGTACACTTACAGTCCTAGCTAAACTAGCACAGCCGGGCATGGTGGTGCACAATTGTAATCCCTGCGCTTGAGTGGCAGAGACAGGAGGATCTCACAGGGTCAAAGCCAGCCGTGCTGGCTTAAGAGACCCTGTTTCCAAATGAAAATATAAAAAAATAGGTCTGCGAGTGTAGCCCGGAGGTAGAAGGGTTTCCAGGAACCCCAGTACCACACACATACACACACATACACACACGTACACACACACACACACACACACACACACACACACAGTAGCACAGACTCTTTATAAATGGTCCAAGTTCAGTAAGTATTTACTAGATAGCATTTTTTAATACTGTCTACTGATTCATAATTATTTTATACCTTCTGAAAAACTATATTTAAATATCTTGCATATTAGATAATAATTAATACACTTACATAGTATGAACAATTTGCTGAGTGGTGACTTTAATTCTTGGAGTGACTCTAGGTAAGAGTTCTGCAAAGCTCCCCAGATTTCCCTGTCCAACTAAGAACCCTAGTAAGCAATCGTTTAGGCTTTAACCTTCCCCAAATAAATATTTAAGCGCCTGTATTTTGCAAATTAAAGTCATTAATATTACCTACACCACTTGCACTCACAAGTTTCTGCCCTTGGAAGTTATTCTGAAGGTCACTGATATAATGTTGATTAAAACAAATGCCTTGAACTTCATAATGAAGCCTTGGGGTCTCTGACACTTTATGAAGCAAGCTTCATGTATATAAGTTTTGGCCATTTACTATATGGGCCACAACAGCCTCTTGTTGCCCTGCCCTAGCCTCTCTCCATTATTTTCTAGGGAAAGTAGCTTATCATTTTAATATAGTAACAACAGTTCTCTAATTTCTAAATTATAACATAAACCATACATATGTATTTACAGAAGAACATTACTGATTTTCCACTATGTAGTTTGCACTTTGCAATGGTTTTCCTGCTTCTTATCTCTCTAACTAAATACCTGGATACACATTCCACTAGCACCACTGACCCACTCACTCCCTTTCTCTGAGGCACAGGAAGATTCAGATTCCATGGGCCTAAAGTGCTAGAAATTTGAGTTGCTTTTTATAAGAAAAGGAATATGAAATCATGTTACTTTTGTTTATATGAAATATCTTGTATTGGGAGTCTCCAGTACCCAGATTTGATGATATGTAAAAGGATATAAAACTCTGACTTTACTTGTACTAAATAAACATCATGGCTATGATTGATTACAATAAGATGATGCAAGGAAAAATAACAAAGGTGGAAGGTGTATGAGGCAAAACCCAGAGAAACCAGGCACAAATCCCTGAGATCCCTCGCCTAGTGATGTTACTGTGCTGAATTCCTCCAGCATCAGTTTGTAACAAGTGTCAGGGGGTGACTACCAGAGAAGCTTGACAGAGACATAGTATCAGGCTTATTTATGGTGAGCTGACTCCTGAGGTGCCTTATGTCTAACATGTATCCAGATTCCCACTTTCAAGAAGGAAATCTAGGCTGAGCGTGGTGGCACACACACACTTGTAATCCCCGCGCTTGGGAGGTGGAGACAGGAGGATCGCGCAGGTTCGAAGTCAGCCGTGCTGGCTTAAGAGACCCTGTTTCCAAATAAAAATAGAAAATAGGTCTGGGAGTGTAGCCCAGAGGTAGAAGGGTTTCTGGAAACCTCAATAAAAAAAAAAGAAGAAGAAGAAGAAGGAAAGCTAGTGTTCAGCAGGAGCCATTTGAAGAAGCAGATGAGTATGGTAAGCTTATCTCATTATCTTACCAATCTTACCATTCTCATAGTCTAAGTTCCAATACCCATGAAAAGTCAACCTTGTGATCAAGCTTTTCCAAAGATAGCATGTTCGACCTGTCAACTTGAATCTTTTCCATATACACATAATTGTTTGAAGCTGGTGTGTGAGTGGCCCAGAAGCTGACCCTCAGTTAGCCTCGGGGTAAGTGCTTCCCTGAGACACCTTGAGTACTTGACTCACTAAGTTTCTTCCTGAGCATGTGATGATCTCTCTTCCCAAGACACTCCTGCTCCTGTCTTCACCAAGTTCTTATTTCTGAAAGAGTTTTCAGCTTAGAAGTCAGTATCCTCCTGGAAGTTCATGGACTTGGCACTGCTGATTTTTGTTTTTTACTGTGATTTCAGTGACCAATATATTCCTTAATATAAAACTTTACATAGTATATTCTGTCATTGCTTTTTTACTTTCTTGTACACCTGATGAGACTTGAGCTCCTTGGGAGCAAATCCTGTTAATTCTCCCCATTTTAATTCCTACTGATAGTATTTTACCTGGCACATTATGTTTATATCTCTTGAATGTTGAAAGATGAAAGTACTTAACTCATATTGACCAAGGTAGGTTACCATAGTACTGCAACTAGTTTTGAAATAGAAACTAATTTATCATGGATTAGACTTTGAAACATGTTGATTAAAAGTACCAATAATATAGTAGTATCAGAAAAAATCCTTCTGCTATTATTTTCCTCAAGTCTTTAAACCCATTGAAAAATCTAGGCAATCTAGCTTAGTAGCAAATAATCAATTAAAAATAAATAAAATCAGTCACAGAGGAATTTTATGACCCATATTACTCACTATTGAAAGCTTGGGTAGATTTTCCTATAACTCTATATCCCATAAAAAGGTAACTGTCTATTGTTTCTTTTTTATGTAACATTTCTTAATAATATTTTTATGTCTGTGCATATAAGCATGGTATCTTAATTGACAGTAATAAGAGTTAAATTAATTTTATTAAGTTTTCAGAAAGCATTGAAACTTATTATGAGATAGGCATTATTAACTCTGTTGTCATAGTTTCTAGCTGAATTCCATTATTTGCCACCAATTTAAGCCATCCCACTGAAATTCCTCTGCCTTTGTGATATGTCATAGCCCTGCTTCTTTTGAACTTCAAGAAGTACTGCACTTTCTTTTTTTTAATTAATTAATTTATTTTTTAAATTGGTGCGTTGTAGTCATATATCAATCACATTGGAGTACAAGACTTGAGAGGATATTCAAGCACACATCATCCAATTAGCCCTCATCCAGCCCCCATCCCATTCCCTCCCCCTCCCTCCATCCCATGCTTCTTTGGTGATTAACTTTGATACATTTGTTTATGTACCTCCTGCATTTTAAAGAGGCTCCATCCTCCACTATTACATACCCTCTGATTGGTCACATTAGTTGCTTCACTATAGGGCCCTTTCTATAGCTCAACCTCTTCCTGTTGCCCCTTTCCTCCTAGTTATTGCTGATTAGGAGAAACGTCTGATTTATATTTTTTGCGATATTTCTCTGTGAATGCTGCGTTGCAAGTACCGATCCCACTCTTGATGGCCCCAGTAGTGGCCTGGCTACTCAGTGGACTGATCCAGACCTCGCTGGCTCAAGCAGCGGCCTTGCCTCATGGGAGGCCCCGGTTCTGGTCTCGCTGGCCCCCACACCAGCATAACCCCTCAGCTGGCTTTGATCCCGGCCTTGGAAGCCGCAGGAGTAGCCTTGCCTCACGGCAGGCTCCGATGCCGGCCTCGCTGGCCATTGGCCCCTGCACCGGCCTAAACCCTTGGCAGGATTCCGATCCCGGCCTCAGAGGCCCCAGCACCAGCCTAGCCTCACGGCAGGCTCCGATGCCGGCCTCGCTGGCCCCAGCACCGGCCTAACCCCTCGGCAGGCTCTTATCCTGGCCTCGGAGGCCCCGAAGTATGGCACTTTCTAAAACTGCCACTTTTAGCATATGGAATACATACATACATGTGCATGATTTTATATTCATACATTTATTCAAAAGATAGAAGTAAAAAGAGGGAAAATCTATGTACTATATACTCAAAGGCCGGCTCTCTTTGAGATTATCATTTTAATGGCCCTGTGAAGTCACATGTGAGTGATGATGTTTCTGTAATTCCCAGTGTTGGCTATCAGCAGTTATCATCATCATCATCATCTTGACTGTGATTGTTACTGTGGTTGTAACTTTGATACTTTGATACTGGGAATTGAACCAAGGGGTAGCATTCTACTTCTGACCTATGCCCCCAGCCCTTTTTATTTTTTATTTTGTTTTGTTGGTATTGGGGATTAGGCTGAGGAACATTCTATCACCAAGCTACATCCCCAGCTTTTTTAAATTTTGAAACAGAGTCTCACTAAATTGAAGAGGTTGAATTAGAATTTGTGATCTTCCTATTTCAGCGTCCCATTTTTTTTTGAAACAATGTCTTGCTAAGGTACCAATGGCATCATTAAGTTGCTGAGGCTGGCCTTAAAAATGGGATCCTCCTGTCTCAGTCTCCCAAGTACAGAGACTAAAGATGTACACCACCACGCCTGGCAGAAAATACTTCTTGAGTCGGATGTTCATAGTTTTGGTGAGAAATGGTCTATTCTGAAAGAGTTGATAACTGAAGAGATGGTAGGAAAAGAAAGATTCAGCAACAATAAAAATATTTCTAGAAGAAAGAGTATGAAAAAGGATAGGCAGAATATCAGCTTTCTGAGGTGGAAACAGTTTTGCAGTTGTGGGGTTCTAAAGTGCTTGTCTTTAGAGAAAAGGGAGGGGTTGTTGGGGTGACTGATATTTCCCAAGGGCCTCTTAATTTGTGTTTACTTCAAAGACTTTATTTTTATGTCATTGATAATTACTAGGTTGGATATGTCTGTCTTTCTGGGAGTTTTATGAGCAAATTACTAAATACATGATGAGAGAAAGCCAAGAGGCAGTAAAGATAATGCACTCTACTCTTCTACCTGAAGGTAAAAAATCGTGCCTAGCACAATGGCGCACACATTTAATTCCACTTCTTTAGAGGCTGAGATAGGAGGATTGTAGGTTTGAGGCCAGCCTCAGCAATTTAGTGAGACCCTGTAATATGCTTTTCTTGGTATATTCTAGTCTTGTATCATAATGTCAATTATGTTGACAGTGACATATATGTGCACAGCACTTTATGGACCCTCAAATACCTCCCCATTGCTCCCCTTCCCAATATAGAGTACTGGGATTGACATTGGTATTTTCACATAGTAGATGGTAGTGATTATATTAATAAACCTCACTCTTCTCCTTCCCTTTCCCTTAGAACACCTAGGGATATAGCCCAGAGTAGAAATTCCTGGCTTCAATCTCCAGGACCACCAACACCAAAGAAATAATCTAAAGATGAAAATGGATCATTGACTTGGGTTAACATTTATAGTATAGAAATAGCATCATTTTTTTTTTCTTTACACAAGTTTCTTCAAAGACCCTACTCATGTGGAGTTGTTCTTAAATGCAGGATGGTTCACATAAGTAATGGTCAAGAAAACAAGTTTCTTCAAAGACCCTACTCATGTGGAGTTGTTCTTAAATGCAGGATGGTTTACATAAGTAATTGTCAAGAAAATTGAGCTTTTTGCATCTAGTTTGAAATTTTGGAGGTCCCTATAAATGTAAGAGCACGACTCTATAGTGCATTGATCTAAAATTGCTTTTAGATGTAGACCTGGGAAGATGGCAGCGGTCGCGGTCGCAGTGGCGACCTCAGCCGCCGAAAAGAACATGCATTCCTCGGAGAAGCCCTGGACATCAGATTTTGGTTTAATATTGGATTAGAACAACTTAAGGAGACATTTCCAGCCGCGACTTCCTCTCTAGAATACAGGAGAGAGAGTGGATAACGGCCGAATTAGAAACAAGATGAAAAGGAGCTGCACACCACGCAAGAAAAGTGATTTTTGGAAGAACATCCCAGAAGGGATTAGAGAAAAGACTGCTTCAGTCACGCATGCTGGGGACTCTTAAGAATATACCTTGTAAGAAAAATGATCCGGGCGTGTTGGAGGGAGCCCAGCAGCCCCAGGCAGGAAGCCGAGCCGCACGTCCTGGGGAGCTTAGTGTGCCTGGCCGCCGCGCTCCTCTATGCTGCACTGGAGTTCTTGTTGCACTCAGAACAGCAGATCCTGCTCTACTGACGGATCCAGCCCGTCTGCGGCGGGGCTGGAAGAGATGATGAGTACCGACAGCCCCAAACAACACCACACAGAGCCGGGAGATATGTCAAGCAAGATCTCATTTATTTTTCTTCAGGCAACCCAATTTAAAGCAAAAAAGGCAACAGGGGATTTTCCAGTCAGGAAACTATTCTAACCTATCAAACTAAAGGTAGCGGGGGCAAGGAGACGCCCCCTTGCATCCACTCGGCACTATTTGTTGCAGGTCTACTCATCGGAAGTTCTGGCAGTTGTGCAAACCCACATTTGCTACATGTAGCTCGTTCATTGGAAGTTTTGACAGGCGGTTATGTGGATGCCAACGCGCTTGGCACTACCTGTCATCTGGCATTGAGCAGACCCCAACACTCTACGCGGTGAGGCTGTGGGCCTCCGCTCTTAGAAGGGAGATAAAATTCATTGCTGCTGAGTGTTTGATCTCACAACCTCTTCAAAACACACATACTGTCTTCTTTTATTAAAAAAAAAATATTGGGGAGGGGTCAAGATGGCGGTGCGGCAGCCAGGATTCAGGAGATGCAGACAAATCCTATCCAATTCACCTGGAACTTTTGGAAAAAAAAATCCCTGTGAGGGGGGACTGCTGCCACACATGCTTAAAAATTCTGGACATCATATCAAGGAAGGAGCTTAACAGAGAACCAGGAGGAAGGCGGCAGTGGTGGCAGAGGTGGAGGCTAGTATTTGGGAGAGGCAGAGATCTGATCCAACCCACCTTGATCTTCTGTAGAAATTGCCCCAAAGGTAGAATGCTACCGCCACACATGCTCAACAATTCTAGACAACATGCAGTGTGGGAAAAGTGTGTGGGAGAGAATTGAGATGGTGGAGGCAGTGGCAATGGCAGCAGCCAGTATTCAGGAGAGGCAGAGATCTGATTCAATCCACCTTGATCTTTTGAAGAAATTTCCCCAAAGGTAGAATGCTACCACTGTGCATCCTTGGGAATTTGGGACAACATGCTGTATGAATAAGGTTTTCAGAAAAGAACCGAGATGACTGGGACAGCGACAACGGTGGTCACTATTTGGTAGAGGCAGAGATTCAATCCAATCTACCTCATAATTTTAAAGAAATGTCCTCAAAGATATATTGTTACTGTCGCACATGCTCGGGAATTCTGGAGAACAAATTGTGTGGGAAAGGTGTTCAGGAGAGGACCAAGATGGCAGTGGTGGCAGTGGCAGTGGTGGTGACCAATATTTGGAGGGGCAGACAGATTCAGTCCAGTCCACCTTGAACGTTTGAGGAAATATCCCCAAAAGTAGACTGACTGCTCCTGCCACACAATCTCAAGAATTCTGGACTACATGCTAAGTGGTAAAAGTGTTTGGGGGGTATCAGAGGGAGCCCCACATAGCTGGGATGGGTCACCATGCTGCGTGTTCTGGGAGTCATCAGCCCTCTTGGCCACCGCGCTCCTCTGTGCAGAGCAGGAAGCCAAGGTGCACATTGAGCAGCAGAGCCTGCTCTTCGAAGTGAAGATGTGGACCTATGCCTTTGGAGGGAAGACAAAATTCATTGCCACTCGGTATTTGGGGTCCCAGCTTTTGCAAAAGATATGTACTGCTTTCTCATATTAAAAAAAAAACAAATGGAAGAATGCCGGGCATGCTGGTGCACACTTGTAATCCCTGCGCTTGCAAGGTGGAGACAGGAGGATCACGCAGGTTTGAGGCCAGCCTTGCTGGCTTAAGAGACCCTGTTTCCAAATAAAAAAATATACAAAAAAGGTAGGTCTCCGGGAGTGTAGCCCAGAGGTAGAAGGGTTGAACCCCAGTACCAAAAACAAAAAACAAAAAAAAAAGAAGAGAAAAGGGAACATCTGTAGACAACCTGCTCATAATGACAGAGACCAGAGCCCAATGCACAGCAAGGCCAGTGTCAGGGCCTCAGAGGCCAGAATAGGAGCCTGCCGGGTGGCTAGGCCAGTGCTGGGGCCAGTAAGTCCAGGATCTGAGCCTGCTGTGAGGCAAGGCCAATGCTGGGGTCTCTGAGGCCGGGATTAGAGCCTGACATGTGGCAAGGCCAGTGCTGGGGTCAGCAAGGCTGGGTTAGGAGCTTGCCTTAAGGCAAGGCTGGTGCTGGGGCCTCTAAAGCCAGGATAGAAGCCTGCCATGAGGCAAGGTCGGTGCTGGAGCCAGCGAGACCCGGGTCAGAGTCTGCCGGGTGGCCAGGCTGGTGCTGGGGCTTATAAGAGTGGGATCTGAACTTCCAATGTGGCTTACACAGAGAAATATCACAGAAAAAAACAAAAAACAAAAAACAAATGCTTTCCCTGATATGCAAAACTAGGAAGAAATGGGTAATAGGAGGAAATCTAGTTGAAGAAAGGGCCCTATGGAAGAGCAATTAAGGTGACCAATCAGAGGGGATGGGATGGGGGAAGATGGAATCTCTTTAAAACACATATATTTAAATAAATTTAATATCAAAGTAAATCACTAAATCAAGCATGGCATCGTGGGAGGGGGAGGGAATGGGATGGGTATTGGATAAAGGCTAATCAGATGATGCATACTTGTATATCCTCACAAGTCTTGTATTCCATTGAGATGTTTGACTACAATGCACCAATAAAATTATATTAAATAAAAATAAAATAAAATAAAATTTCAAAAAACAAAAAAATAAATAAAATTGCTTTTACTGGTGTATTATAATTTCACATCACAATGTAGTTCCTAGTGATAGTGACATACATTCACACAGCACTTGCTGAGCTTTCCCTTGGATCCCTCCATACTCCTCTCTTTCCCCATATAAAATATTGAGATTGGCATTAGTGTTCTCACATATATACACATCATCAGTGAAAGTGTTTCCTTCATTAATTCTCCTTCTATCCCAGAAGACCATTTCCCTCACTCCATTGGAGTTTCTCCTCCATTTTCTGAGGTTCCTCTGGTACCTCAATTACTCCCTAGCTTCCCCATTTGACAGAAAATATGTGAGGCTTCACTCTCTGTGATTGGCTAATCTCATTTGACATAATGTTCTCCAGTTCCATCCATTTTCCTGCAAATTACATAACTGTGTTACTTTTTACATATTTAAATTTTATCTGTTATCTTCAGTGTAAAAATGAGAGTTGAATGAACAATAGAAAATATTTTAGCACCAATGCTAGGTTTTTATTTTGTATTTCACCTCATTTGAATCCTTTGTGTCTCAATCCTCTTAATATTATTTTTGCTTAGGATATGCATTTGGGGGATAGAGTAGTTTATATGCCAGGTTTGGGGTGTGAAATCTTTGTAAGTTGGACTGGCAGAAAATCTGGAAGGTTTGAATTAATCAAGGTAACCATTTGTAATGGAATTTATCTGCATGAATGAGCTATCCTCTCTATTTTAGACTTTAACACATGTTTTTGGTCAAGACTTGATCAATCTAAGAAGAGTTTCTTAAGGATTCTTTGTGTAACAACAAAAGTTAAATCTATTTTTAAATCAACAATTACTAAAATACTAACTATGTACCAGTCACTGCTGCTAATACTTTAAAAATGCTTCCTTGAATCATACGATAAGCCTTTGAGATAGCTACAATTATGCAGAAAGTTTTAATAATTTGACTGAGGACATAGAGCTAATGAACACCAAAACTGGATTTGAATACACATTGCCCAAAACCACAGTGCAGGGACTTAACCAAACCTGAGAACTGTCTTTATGAAATAGCAAACTGAAGACCTATGAGTTTTCATGCATTTTGATGTTTAGTGTTATGACTCATTTTGATTATGTTTTCTAAGTTCCCATGACATCAAACGTGTTCACCTGTTTTGATAATGGAGTATTTATCTTTTTTTTACCTAGGTCACAGCAAGTGAACAGATCAAAAATAACATGTCTTCAGTTTGTGTACATATATGCAGTTAAGAGATCAATTTTATTTATTTATTTGTTTATTTATTTTGTGTGTGTTTTTGTGTCTGTGGTACTGGGGGTGGAACCCAGGGGCTTTTCTACCTTTGGGATATACTCCCAGGTCTATTTTTTACTTTATTTGGAAACAGGGTCTCCCTAAGTTTGCTGAGGGCCTCACTAAGTAGCTGAGGCTGACTTTGAACCTGCACCATCCTCCTGTCTCAGCTGCCCAAGCTCTGGGATTACAAGCGTGTGCCACCACAACCAGTTATCACTTTTATTTTTAAGTGTTAGACTATAGGTATAAATCTTGTAATTCTAATAAAATAATTTTATCATTTTTCTAACCAATGCAAACATTGAAATTATTTGTAGCAGCAATTTAAACAAAAATCTACTCTGAATTATACTTTGATTTTCTTACTGTGTGTGTAATTTCATTACCTATACATGTCTTTAACAGGCATTATCAGTGGAGGCAAGAAAAATATTTGAACCTCAGATTAATCAATATACCAAACTAAGTATGATTTATGAGAGATTCTTCAGTGTGCAGTTGAAGTAATTAAAATAATTAGCAAAATTAAGTGTTGTCTTTTGAGTTCTATTCTGTCCTTCATATAAAAACCAAAATTATAATTTATTTTGTTCCACCTCTATGGGTATATGTGTGTATATTTGTGTTTATATTAATAGGAGAGAAAGATAAAATTTAACTTTGAAAGTATTTGTATCTGTAGATAACAATGTGATGACTTGAAGGAATTAATAGTATTCTATCTTTTTCTTTAGCTGGAGCAAGATATGGTTTACTGACTTGTGACCACCCTCACTCTCTTCACTTTCTGCTTAGCAGCTCCACTCAGTTGGCATGTAAACAAATGCCAGGCTGTCATTTTAAAACTTCTTGGTCTGGGGATGCCATTTATTTTGCTAAGACTGTAGCATTGGGGAACATTAGTAAAAGCATAATTTATCTCACAGTGACATTCTCCCAAGACACAGGGCAGTTGCCTTTCTCATGTCACTGAGCGGGGAAGAAAATTCTTAAAACAAATTTTTATTATTTTCTCATTTAAATATTTTTGATAGTGACATTTTAAAAAATTTTAAATAGTTCACTTACTCTCTCCGTTTGACTAAGTGTGTATGTGTGTGTGTGTGTAAAGTATTTGTTTTATAAATTTTTCACTTATAAGTAATATGCAGATGGACTGTTTACATTATTTGTAATGATCTCCCAGCAGTTATTAAATTGTTTTCCTTGATTTTATATTAGACCAAAAAACATTATAATAAAAGTTATTCAATAAAAACAGCAAAAGGGAAAAATAAACTGAAGATAATTGGCACTTCCATGTAATGGCCTTCCTTGATTAAATCTACCTCTGCAAAAAGACATGTAACTACTAACAAAATTATTTTATATCCTCTCCCTTCTTCCTTTTGTTTTTGTTGGTGGTGGTACTGCATGTTGAACTCGGCTTCATACATGCTCACCCCAGTCATCCTTCTTTATTATGTTTCTATAAATGAGATATCTTTTTATGAAACCAACAACCTGGGAATATGAGTTCTTCACAGTATATCTAATACCATGTCATATTACCAGAAACTTCAGATAAATCAGGCGGCCCCGCAGACTAAAATGTTAGTAATTACTTTCTTACATAGTCATAAAATAACACTGTAGCAATAAAATTGAATTTCAGAGTGGTTCTTTTTAAAGATTTATCTATTTACTGTCATGTGATTATATATTTAACATAAAAATAAATCTCTTGGTCTTAAAAAAGAGACATTTGTTCTGAAATTAAAATATGTGTACTATTGGTGCTGGGGATTGAACCCAGTGGCATTCTACCTCCAAGCTATTCCCCAGCCCTACTTTATTTTTATTTGATTCTATTTCAAAGATTTCCATCATAGGAACCCTTGATAAATAGAGAACTTATTTTAGTTACTAATACAACTACAAAAAAGACAAAGTATGATATTTTTATAGTAACAAGGTCAATTTATATATGATTGGTAGAGTAAAACAAGATATTTGAAATAAGGCCATATTACTAGTTTACTAAAATTTTCATGTATTGGGTTCTACATAAAATGTGAATTTGCTTTTATGTAACATGTTCTGTTTCCTCTTTTCACTGAAATTGAATGCTGTTATCTTTAGAGGTTCTAAATATAGTCCTTATGTATAAAGTGGTAATTACTCATAAATTTTGTTTTCTTCTTCAGATATGTTTTTTTGCAAACAAACTTAAAGAGAAAAAGAACATTTATTATTATTTTTAGTAAAATATTTGATAATTTAGTAAATGTGTGTTGAGTTATCTAGCAGATTCATAATATAGACTAAATTTTTAAGTCTACTATGATGGTTATTGAAAATAATGAGAGTTACATTTCTGCCTTATTAAGACTGATTTGCAAATGTGAAATGATAGACTTTTAAAACCAGAATTTACATTAGACAATCTTGTAAAAATATGTCCTTTTATCAAGTGAAGAAAATGTTTTATTTTCTTCACGTAGTAATAGGTTGAATGACTTGTTATCTGAATTAAATATGATGATTTTTACAGAAATATTATGAATGCTATTATTAAATTAAAAATCTTACCTCTTTAGTATACTGATTAAATGCATTAAGATTGTAGGTAGTTAAGAAAAAGAGAGAAATAAAGCCAATACAAACTATGACTAACAGTATGGGAGAGGTATTTTAAAGACTTAGAGAAAAAGCAAAGAACCCATCCTTAGACTCAAACAGGGGGTAGCCTGGCAGAAGCCACAGGAAGGGAAACTGGAGCTACATAGTGGCTCTTAATTAGTGTCAAGGACTAGATCTGAAGTATCAGATCCATGGCTCTGATATTAATGGTCTTTCCACTATATCCCTGTGCTACTCATCAATGAAAGTAAAAAAGTATTATTACCAGATGAGACTTTTATGAGATTCTTTCCCCCTATTATTTAACATTAAAAGCTATGAGTATAGGTAATCAATTTTCATCAATTTCAGACAGTTCCTATTGCATATGTAGGCAGTTCCTACTACATATGAGGAATCTTTCTGAAATTCTAATAATTGGTTGCTAATATGTACCTGTAAGTAATTTAAATGGATGAACTCATGGTTCCTTTGTACTGTTTGCCCTTATGGACTCCTTTTATTACTCACTCATCAAGAAAAATAAATTGGGATAAAATTATTTCACTAGAGATTATTTTTGGGGAAAATAGCATCAGTTATATACTTACTACAAATATCTGCTTTTAGCAAATGGCCAATATAATAGTACGATCTTCATTAGAAGTATTTACATTTAAAGAGCCAGTATCCCATCATTTTACAATCTCAATTTCAAATGAATTCTTTTAAGCCAACTTCTTTATTACACTTTCTATATGGCTTTTTCTTGAGGATTTAAAAAAAATAGAAGTAAATCTGATTTGGGAAGAATTAAGACATGTAACCTAACACAACACAAACCTCAAGTACATAGTTTATATTGTACAACTGGCAAATAGTATAGTGGGTATTTAGGTAAGCAATATGACTTAGAGTAACTATCATGAATCATTTTAATAAATGATCATTATACCTTTCATATTTATAGACTTGTATCTTAGGGAGAAAAGTTATCTAAATTCAAAAATATATTCTTGGATAAAAAGTAGAATACTTCTTAGAGTAATTTTTATCAACATGGACTAGAACATATAATTTTTATGAGACCTAATGTCCAAAAAGAGTGTGTAGTTTTTAATTATTTTAAATTTTAACTAAAATTTAAATTATATTTTATTGGTAACTATACAAATTTGAACAATTAGCATCTCTGAACTTTAGTATACTACTTTGTAAAATAGGATATCTATTAAATTACTTATAGGGCTATTTTAAGAATTAAGCCAAATAATATGTGCAAAACATTTAGTAGAGTGATTGGTGCTCTGTAGTGCTTAATTAAAGTTAAATGGTCCTTGTCATTATGTTTATGTTTTAGGAATAAATATAATATATGTAAATATTTTTCTTTTGATGAAGGATGATCTTTATTTTTCTGTTTCCAATTTTTCTAAATTTCATTATATAAAATTTATATTTATTAATAGTTCTTACATCAATGCCTACCCTCCTGTTTTGTAAAAATTGATTTGACATTAATAGATTTCAAATAAATCCACTACTGATTATGAAAGTTTAATTCTTCCTGTTCCATGTTCCATGCTAAATTCAAGCTACAACAGTAGTTAAGTATGTGTAGCAGTGGAATGGGTACTCTACAAACTAGGGCACATACAAAAGAGGCACAGGATTTCTCACATGTGCTAATAGTTCTTAAATCTAGGAGAGACTGACAGCTCTTAAGTCTTTTATCACTGATGTGTTTGTAATCACATTTCAAAGGCATTAATGTTATTGAAACATGTTTTCACAAAATTCCAAATTAATTAATTAATTTTTAATTTATTTATTTTGATGGTACTGGGGATTGAACCCAGGAGTATTCTACTTCCAAGCTACACCACCAGCCCTTTTTTATTTTTATTTTGAAATAGGGTGTTCCTAGGTTTCTAAGAGTCTCACTATGTTGATGAGGCTGGTCTCAAACCTGTAATGCTCCTGTCTCAGTCTCTCAAGTACTGGGGTTATAGGCATGCACCATTACACCCAGCCAAAATTGCAAATTCTCACATGCCTCATTCCTAGAATGAAAAGCAAGGAAATAAGGAAGAGCCAGATTAAAAAAAAAACTCAAAAAACATAACAAGGCTTTGAGCTTGATACCAAGATCAGCAGGGATCATTTGACAATATAGAAGAGGATATATGCATGTTACCAGGGTAGGATGATTATATCTGGGGTGAAATGGAAGTAGTGACTCTTGGATTATTTCAGGTTCTGATTTGAACAATTTTATGGGGATTTCCAAGAGAGGGAAAGGAATAAGAAATGAATTTGAGTGAGTTAGGAACTTATTTCCCTCAATTTTGAACATTATCTCTCTTATATTTTAGTCCAGTATCCAAGAGAGTTTGTCCTCATGTACAACTCCTGTGGGTAGTGTTAATCTTGTATCTATTGAGCCTGATATTTTCCACAGTACTTTCATATGTGCTACCTCAACTAATTTAGGAGATCCTGTGAGAAAAGAAAAAGAGAAAACTCTCCATCCACCTTCAGAAATCTAATCACACAATTATCTTTTGTGGTCTAAAAGAAAGTTTGCTTAAAGATAATGTGGCCAGATTTACAAAAATGTATCCTGACCTTATAGAAAAATACACTTAAAAAAAACTTTGTGCTTGAAAATTTGTTCATCTTGCTGAGAAACTGAACGATAATTTTTCACCAAAAGCAGTTACCAGTGGGAAAATGCTATGATGATATTTGCTTAGAGAGTTTAAAATTTGTTAAAAGGAGAATCACACTGGGCTCTTACATGTCAATTTTCTGCACACATTTTATAAGTGAATTACCGATTCTGTAAATAGTGTATTTTATAGGGAGAAATTGACAGTGTCATTCTCAATGGTGTAAAAGGAAACTCAGAAAAGGGTTTTGTCTTTTTAAAATAGATTATGATTACATTTCAGCAAATTATTTTATGCTCATCAGTTGGAATTCACATTTATGTGGCAATGAGAATTTTTAAATGCAACTACTGAATTGAAAATCCATAAATTCCCCACTGGTTTATTTCTAAAAGGTTGTTTGAAAAGTATAATTTATCTAAATAGAAACGAAATAACCCTGAATTTGGTATTTAACAAAAATCCATGGAATGAAAAAAGTCAAGGGCCAGTCTACCGGATGCTGTATACTGTACACACACACACACACATACACACACACACACACACACACACACACACACACACACTTGCAGTGTATCTGTATATATTTCTATTATAAAACTGATAGAAGGAATAGGCAGGCTTGAAGAATAGGCAAGAATTGACCTTTTCAATTGGTAGACATAGACTTAGACTCAAATCCCAGATCTAGAAATGTTTGGTTTGGTTTTCATGGTTTGTGAGTTACTTTTTTTTGGGGGGGGGGCCTCCATTTCATGTATAATCTGAGGAAAATAATACTATATATATATAATGTATATATTATATATAATGTATATATGTATATATAAATTTACAAGGAGTAAATACAATAAAATATCCACACAACACACACATACATAGAGACATTTGTGTATTTGTGTGTGTGTGTGTGTTTATGTGTGTACATGCACATGTGCCAATTTTTTCCAGGCACTATTTTAAATGCTTTTGATACTTAAGTGAATAAATAAGAATATTTGCCCTTAAGATTTTGTGTGTCAAGAGCTCTGTGAAGTATCTTGTATGAATGCTTAATAAACTGTGTGAGTAAGAGGCTCTGAGGGCTTAGGAAATCTGCTTTTATTTATGTAGAGGGAAATAGTTATTTTTTTTAAAAAAACTCATCCAACTCATGTATCTCCTAATTAAATCAATCATGTCTTACATGCAAGTAAAAAACAAAAACCATCATATTCTTCATCTTGTATAGTCTACTTCCATGCTCAACTGTATCAATGTCCTTATATCTTAAAGGCAAAAATCTTTCAGATCCTTTTGTTTTTCTATATGATAACTTAACTTTTATAATTCAACAGTGTTACATTGGTCAGCTCAATACTTCAGATTTAAAAATATTTGAGTCTCAAAGAGTTCAACATTTATATAATTATTCATTGTTACAGATATTTTTACTTCTTCTCCAGCTTTTGTTTTAACCCTTTTTAGAGCTCAATTCATTACAAAAGTTTCAGGATGAGATGATAAAAATGATGACTGGACTTCAATGTGTAAAGTATGAGTAACTACTGCATGATATAAACAATGAAAACTATGTAAATTTCAGCATAAATTATCAATAGCATTTTATGTATCTATATTCATGGGTTAGATTTCATGATTTTCTGGAGAAACCAGTGAAAATACACATGACAGTCAATTGCTGAGAAGAAACTAATAACTTTAATATATAGATTAACCAATAAATATTTTAGCATTGAGATTTTTTTTTCCTCTTCTTTTTTATTTTTTGTGAATATTTTGTTTTTCCCTGTTTGTTTCTCTGTAGACAGTAAGTATAACCAAGTGTTTATAACACAGTTTAAGATCTTTGAAGTGAATTCAAGAATTATAAAGGACAAATGGATGCTATAGATCTCATAGATGCTAAAATGATAACGAAATATTATTAACAACTCTGTACTTACAAATTTTATAACCTAGACAAAATGCATGAATTCCCTAAAAGAAACAGTCTACCAATATACACAGGAAAAACTAGACATTTTTTAAATAAACCTAAGAAATCAGATAGATAAACTGATAGTCCACAACCTTTCAAAGCAGAAAGAACTAAGCCCAGATGAGTTCACTAGTGAACTCTGTCAAACATTTAGGGGAAAAAAACTATGCTAACACTCCACAATGTTTTGCAGAGGTAGATGCAGAATAGATAGTTCTTAGTTCATTTTTTTCATATTTTCTTTTAATTGGTGCATTGTAGTCATACATCTTAATGGGCAGAAGATGGTAGAGGCATACATGCACATTTTCTGAAGACAGTATTGTCTTAAAACCAAAATCAAACATAAAAATACAAAGTGAAAAGTATAAATTAATATCTTTTATCAACACAGAAGTAACATTTTTGCCAAAATCTTAGCAAAACAAGTCCAACAATGTATAAAAAGAACAATATTCCATGCCAAGGTAAGAACTATCTTAGGTATGCAGTCTGGTTTAATAATAATAAATCAAGTAAACTATTACCTTGAGTACAGAAAAAAATCACCTGTTATAAACCAATACATGAAAATATTTGAGAAGTATTTAAAATACTATTTATGATAAAACTCTCATCAAAGTAGGATTAGAGAAGAATTTATTCAACTTGATAAGAAACTACTTTCTTTTGTTGTACTAAAAATGTACAGTGAACATCTTAATGGTGAGAAACTAATAGCCTTTTCACTGAGATCAGGAAAAATATAATGATAATCTCCTTTCATCTCATCTTTATCACATAGTACTGCAAGTACTTTCTAATATGATAAAACAAGGAAAGAGAAAAATGTATACAAGTTGAGAAATAAAAGAAATAAAATTGTGTTCAATAATAACATGATTGTCTATATAGAAAATCTGAGAGAATCAACAAAATAAACTCTCGACAGGATACTGGGATAATACACAAAAGTTGATCAACAGTAAACAGGTATAACTTAAAATAAGAACACAATACTATTTACATTATTATTCAATATAGGTACAAGATTTTTAGGAAAAGAGTGTCAAAACTGATTAAATCAATGAAGAATTAAAGAGGAGAGATATTCCATCAACACTCATGATTGTCAAAACATGAGTTATTTCCAACTTGATCTAATCACACATTTCCAATGGAAATTCAAAAAAGTTATTTTGTGGGTATCAATGAATTAATTCTATGACTTTGTGAGAAAATGTTTTAACTACACTCTGCTCGCATACACAGCTGGGAATGGTAGTTAACACTGAAGACTTTATTATGATATAATATATTTAAATATCATATCCTAGTGGAATTTATATAGCTTAAGTGTTTACTGCAATTTTTTTAGAGCATATATATATGTAGATACTAGGGATGGATCCCAGGGGCATTCTACCCCCAAGCTTTAAAATATTTTTGTTTTGAAACAGATTTTCCCTAGGTTAATGAGAGTCTCACTAACTTTCTAAGACTGTTCTCCAACCAGAGATCCTCCTGTCTCAGCCTCTCAAGTATTGGGATTACATACTGCATACATTCTCATTCTCATTTTTGCTTTAGGCTATATGTATTAGAATGGCATAGTCTTAAAAGAAGTTTTAATAAACTGGGTGAATAACATAGTTACCAAAGGTTTGCACAGCACAAAACTGTGTTTTGCAGAAAAAAATAAGTTGTTTTGCAGAACACAATTTTTCAGATGTCTCGCCTGTAGAAATAGGGATTTAAAACTTCAGTTAATAAAATCCATTCAGATATTACCAAGGAAATATATCCAGTTATAATCTCTACATTTTACTTTTCCTAGAATATCAATATTTGGAGTCATGAAGTATGTATTCTTTTATAATTCACTTCTTTTACATAATTAGTGTAGCTAAACATGAGGAATGATAAATTGACAATGAACTTAGAAGTGTCTTTTTAGCCATTTGTTAATGTTTCCCCTTAATACTTTACAAAGTTTCCCACCTAACATTGACAATATGTACGTATGTGAGAATACCAGTACCAATCTCAATTTTATGCAATGGAAAAGGGGTGAGAAGGACAATATGGGAAAAATCTCATCAATCTCTTTGTGCACGTATGTCACTATCCTTATGAACTACTTTATGATGTGAGACTATAATACACTAATAAAAGTATTTTTAAAAGTTTTCCATTATTTCCAAAAAATTATTTAATCCTCACCTCAATACTTTTTTTATCTTTAGTAACATTGCTTTCCATCATGGGTAATTTAAAAAGTAAAAGTAGAAATTTTTGAAAACAGAAATCCAGAAAATACTCTTTGACTCTTATTATTTAATCAGATTACATAGGAAGAAAATATTCAATAAAATAGGAGGGCAAGTGGCTGTCTTACCATTCTCACTGCTATAATCTAAAAGACCTGACCATACATTTTTAAAGGATGGAAGGTTTATTTTCTCATAGTGTCCTAGGAAATTCTGATTCCAGTCTATGTGTGGCCCGTACCTGGATCTGAAGATATGGCAGTGAGAAGTGGAAGGAGAGCTTTCCCCTTGGTATCAAGAAGTCTGGAAACAGAGAGAGTAGCACCAGTGAGAAGGAATTATATATAACCCCCAAGGCTGTACCTTCAGGGATCCACCTTCTGTAGGCACACCCTATTGGCCCTAGCCACAACCCAGATAAATCCATTACATGTCAACCCTGATATTAATTCATGCGCTCTTCAGGGGGCATTCTATATGAAACCAAGACATGGACACTTCTGCATTCATTCTATAAAGCCAATATAATTCTGATAACAGAAACAGATAAGGTCCCATTTCAAGGAACAAAAATGATAGACAAGTATCATTGCTAAATAGACATGCAAAAGTCTTCATCAAAATCTTAGCCAATCGCCAGGCGTGGTGGCGCACACTTGTAATCCCCGTGCTTGGGAGGAGGAGACAGAAGGATTACACAGGTTTGAAGCCAGCTGCGCTGGCTTAAGAGACCCTGATTCCAAGTAAAAATATAAAAAAATAGGTCTGGGAGTATAGCCCAGAGGTAGAAGGGTTTCCAGGAACCCCAGTACCACTAAAAAAAAAAAAAAAAAAAAATCTTAGCCAATCAAATTCAACAATACAGTAAAAGACTATATCACGACTAAGTTAATTTTACACTATGGACACAATATTTTAATATACACAAATCAATAAATGTAAAACATCATATAAGTTGAAGCACACGCAAAAAAACACATGATCATTTTCATAGTTGCAGACAAAACCTTTAACCAAATTAAACATGACTTCATGATAAAATCCATGCAGAAAGTAGGGCTCGAAGGAGCTTAACTTAATCATCATAAAGGCTTGTAAAGACTCTAGAATGTTTCCCACAAGCTAATGTGTTACACAATGTTATAGTGTTCCCAGGTAAAAGGATTAGATCATGGAGTCTGACCTCATTAGGGATTAATCCAGTTGATAAATTAATGATTTGAAAATCTTCTGGGAGGTGTGGAAATTTTAGGGAACAAGTAGTAGGTCAATGGGGACATGGCCCTAGGGGGTGGATCGGTGACACTCTCTCTCTCTCTCTCTCTCTCTCTCTCTCTCTCTCTCTCTCTCCCTCCCTCCCTCCCTCCCTCCCTCCCTCCCTCCCTCCCTCTCTCTCACTCTCTCTCACTCTCTCTCACTCTCTCTCACTCTCTTTCTCTCTCCCTACCCAGAAGTCAATAAGCTGATCACCTTTCTTCTGCTACCATATTCTGCCACAATGTTGTGCCTTAGTTCCGGCCCAAAGTAATGTAACTAGCTAACCATGGACTGAAAACATGAACCAAACTTTATTTTTCCTCCTCTATGTTCTTGTCAGGTATTTAGGTCACAGAGACAAAAATCTGGCTTATGAAAAACTATTATGATAAATCCCAAACCAACATTACAGTGAATGGGGAAAACCTGAAAGCATTTTCTCTAAAATCAAGAAAAAGATAGGGATGTACACTTTCATCACTTCTATCCAATATAGTCCTTAACACGTTAGCCAGAGCAATCCGGTAAGAAGGCAATAAAAGGAATACAGATAAGAAAGAAGTCAAAATTTCTGTTTGCAGATACGATCCTATACTCAAAAGATCCTAAATGTTCCACCAGTAGCCTTCTAGAGCTTGTAAGCAAAAATAACGGAATATAACATCAACATATAAAAAATTAGCCTTTTCTATATATCAGTAATGAAGCAGAAAAGGGAATAAGGAAAACAATATTTTCACAGTAATTTAAAAAGCAAAAAACAAAAAAAAATTATCATAGGAGTAAATCTAACATAAGAGATAAAAGACATCTGTCAGGGAAAAATTACAAAATACTATTAAAAAAAAAGAAAGGGAAGGAAAGAAAATGAGACACCAGATGATGAGAAGTCTTTTCATGTCTGTAGATAGGCAGAATTAATATTGTAAAATTATATACTATCAAAAGTTATCTATAGATTCAATGCAATCCCCATTAAAATGCCCATGAGATTCTTAGAGCTAGGGGAAAAAACATAAAATATATATTAAAGAGCAAAAGTCTCAGAATAGTCAAAATACTGCTGAGCAAAAATAGTAAATAAAACACGAGATATCCCAATACCTGTCTTCAGGTCATATTATAGGGCCACAGTAAAAAGCCAGCTTGAATAGGGGTTTAAAAATAGACATGTATAATAATGGAACAGAAGAGAAGACATAGATATAACCCACTCAGATACAGCTGTCCGATTATCAACAAGGTAAAATAAGCTCACCATGGAGAAAAGACAATCTTTTTAACAAATGATCTAAACTAAATTTCTATCTCTCACCTTGCATAGAAGTTATCTCAAAATATCAATATATTAATTGACATCGTTGTCTTTCATATACTCTTTATTACTGTTAGCAAAAATATCTAGTATGATTTCTGTAACAAAATCTAAGCTCCCTTGTATTATGCTCTTAATTCTATATGTGCTTTCTTAAACTTAAATTTAATTATTTTTGTTTGTATGTAGTTTTAACCTTCATCATGTTGGTATACCATATGCCCTTTTATACCAATGAATTTATGTTTCATAAAGATAAAACACAATTGCTTTCTACTTTATTTTCCCACCTTACAAAGTACGCGGTGCATCCAATTGATCTTCAAACAAAGCCTGAGAACATGTTTCAGTGTTTCTGTTACATGTCAATAGCATTTAAAAACTTAAAATTCAAATTGCCCATATTTTATATTTTATGTTTTGTCCTATGTGTAGGAAATTGAGGAGGTTTTACCTCCAAATCTAATGAGAACATGCAGAGATTATTAGAGGTTTAGGAAGTATATAAGGAACAATTTTCTATAAAGCTCTTTGAGCGATCAACATAATTTACCATCTTTTATAGTCTTTTTCCTGTTGATTTTTAAATAACTTAAGGAAGAAACTAAAGAAAGGATTATTTTCTGCAACCCTTTCTTTTGTGGGACACTACAAGTTAGGATTTTGTATTTTACTGCAGATTCAGTCACTACATGCCTGTCTTTCTCAAGCTTACATTAATCAACTTTCCAGTGACCTCAGGGAAGCTTAATTAACCTTTCTGGTCTCATTTATGGGTTTGGATGATATCTAAATTATCTAAATTCTTGTCTAGCTCTCAAATTTTGAGCACACTTAAATAAAATTCTTTGTACATGTCTTCAGTTTCAATCCTACAACTTTCAACATATTCTTGACTTACTAAAGTAAGTTATCAAGGACTAGAAAAAAACTGAAGAAAAAATCACCTGCATAGAGCTGAACTAATAGCTATGAAATCATTATCCATTTCTACATCATCAATCTCCATTGTCTTCATCACTTTGGCTTGATTAAAGATCTCCCCACTGATTTTCTCTCTATTTAATCCACTTAAATTTGCATCATTTTGTTTTCTTTTATCAACACGGTTTGAGGCTTCCTACCAATATGAATTTTAAAGTTTTATAGTCCCTAATTCTCATCTGCTTAAATGTTATAAATATTGTACAGATCTTAGCTGCATGATTCCCTCTGGGCAGTTTTTGAAGCATACTTAACACCACTGAGCTCCTCTCCCTCACCAAATCTACAAATTCAATTTTGATTTGGTATTTATGTCTATGGGAAAGGCATGGATATATGATCTAAGAGCATAATAATGCATGTTCACTTTCAGATGAGAGAGCTTCCACTGCTGTGCAGTTACAGATCATCAGTTTATGGTTAGAATCCTGCTGCCAAGATAACGGAAAGAAACATAGTAGTATGAGTTTATCATCTCTAAAGCCACTTGATGTAGGTTCATGTCCAGGATCCCTTATTTCTAGCTGCTTGAACAAGATGCTTATTTCTATCTCATAGGATTGTTATGAGCAGTACATGAAACGATATATGCAAAGTCACTAAAATAGTACCTAGTATATAATCAGACTTCAACAAGTGTTATGATAGTTATTATTAACATGTACAAGGATATTTCAGAGTAATCTACTAAGTAGATACTAGGGGAAAATAATGTTCTTACTTTACCAAGAATCAGAGATATGAATAATATGATATACCTAATAAATGAGTTTAAATAAATGGTGTTTTATATAAATTTATAATTTTGCCAATTTTATAGCAATATTGATTATAGAGTTTCCTTATATTCCTATTATTTCCTTATATTATGTTTACTTATTTGATTAAAGCATTTTCTATAAGCACCCTGAAGAATAAAGCCATAGAAATCTTTATAAAAGAGACCAAGATAACAAGTAAGAAACCCCCTGGACCCTCATTTCTACTACATTGTCTAAGATGTCTCATGGATCACAGGAGGAAAATCATCAAGAAAAGTGGGTTATTACTAGCATCATCTATTTTCTGGAATTTCCCTGGTCCAACAGAAAGAAAGTGATGTAAATAAATGGATGTTTATATGTCATTATGGATCTGAATTTAACTAGCAAGCAAAGCATTTGACATCTGGAACTGGGTTTGTATCTTTCTCACTCTGGACAAAGGTGTGGATGATCTTAGCCCACCACTTGGCACTGGAAAATAACAGAGAAAGCCTACCTTGAGGCACCCAACACCAACAAACATTTAAGAAAAAATTATCTTTCCCCTTTTGAATATCTCCAATGTTTCATCACTTAATACTCTATTTGAGAACTAGAGATCTATTTTATAGTTGTTTTATGTACTTATGACCCATTTCCTTAAATATATTAAAAGTTATTTGAGTATCAGAATCTTATTTTACATCATCATTAAGCTTCTTATAGTTCTTAATCCAGTTCGGAAATATTTTAATATAACATTTGATATCAAAATGATGGCCTAAGCCGGGCGTGGTGGCGCACGCTTGTAATCCCCGCGCTTGGGAGGCGGAGACAGGAGGATCGCGCAGGTTCGGAGCCAGCTGCGCTGGCTTAGGAGACCCTGTTTCCAAATAAAAATGTATAAAAATAGGTCTGGGAGCGTAGCCCGGAGGTAGAAGGGCTTCCAGGAACCCCAGTACCATATATATATTTATATGTATGTGATGGCCTAATTGTTTTGTCTTTAGTTGTGTACTCTTCGGAAATGTTCTTTGCATTGGTTCTTAGGGCAAACCAACAAGTGCCAATTTGTGTCTTTATACTGGTTCAACTGGACCAGTGTATGCCAACATATTTATAGAGAGAGAAATTGAAGAGCTTAATTTCTGGAATTGTACCTACCTCAATTTATTATACTTTCTTACAGTCTTCACTAAATGATTGGACTTATTTCTCTGTTACATGATAATCTTTCCATAACTACTATAAACAATGAGTTATTTCTTTCTTGTATGAAAACATAATATGTTCCTTTTGCACCATATATTGAGAATTATTGATTTCTGGACTTATCTCCACTATCTGTGCAACTATGAACAATGTACTTAACTTTCTTAAACTGTGGTTTATTTTTCTGCAAAATATAAACATTAAAAACCCCAGTTATCCAGGTGTGGTGGCTCACACTTGTAATCCCAGCACTTGGGAGGCTGAGACAGGAGGATCACACAGTTTTGAAGCCAGCTTCAGCTACTGAGTGAGGCTCTCAGCAACTTAGTGAGACCCTGTTTCCAAATAAATTATAAAATAGGTCTGAGAGTATAGCCTGGAGATAAAAAGCCTTTTGGTTCCACCCCAGTACCACACACACACACACACACACACACACACACACACACACACACACAGTTAATAGAATATTAAAATGATGGTAAAGAATATACTGGTTCTTCTTTAGAAATAATTTCTGTTGATTAGTGTTATTGGAGTACCGCTAAATTTCAATGTCAAGTCAACCCAACAGTTCCATAAAATACAGGTTTTAAAATAAGTATTGGAGGTTTTCCACTATATATCCTTCAAGCTTATACTTACGTGCAAGACCTATGCAGGTCACCTTTGAGCCTGATGCTACATACAATCTTGTTATACCTTCTGAATCCACATACATATTATTGTTCTCACTTAAAATGTTGTAGATTACTTAGATATTTGTTATTAACTGCATTTAGCACAATTATAGCCCTATAAAGCACTCATTTGTAAAACACTTCAAAGTGTAAGTTTTGCTTTTCTTTGCATCCTAATTTATTTTTATGTGCATGTTATAGTCAAATTATATTTCATATTCTATGTGATTTTGATGGAAATACCAGGCCAATAATTTTTTTCAAACCATGTTGAATTTATCTTAGTAAGCTCCCTGTGTGATCAATTCTATCAGTATACATTAAATATCTCCCTGAGGAATTCTTTTTATATTTTATTGCTTTGTAATACAATAGGAAGGGATCAGATTTTCCCACAAGCTGGTTTGTATTAGGTATCAAACTTACCAGGTCTCCTGGGTGCTATTAGATATACTGTTACAACAGCTGGGATAATGGTTGAGAAGTTAAAATCTAAAGTTGCAGTATCTTTGTATTCTTGAATGAATGTGATATTGTATGTGTATGTTCCTGGGGCCAGAGATCTCTTGGCTATGAAGAGTTTTGGGAAACATATATACTTAGAAAGATCAGGCAAATTATTCATCTGTGAACCAGAAGCAAAGACTGGATAGCAAAACTGCAGGAAAACGTTGAAACAAGAAAAGCATTGATTTAATTAAGTAAATAATAGTTTTCACATGCGTAGGTAATTGCAGCATCTACTTGCTGCTATGATTCAAAGAACTGAGTTGGAATTATTGTAACTGCAGGGTTTTCATTGCATTTTATAATGTGATATTTTTTAAAGTATTTTGTGGGATGGTCAACCGAATATAATTGTCAGAGTGTAAATATTTTATTCTCTTCTTTCTTGTAACAGGATGGCCATTTTGTGGCCAAGTTAGAAAAGTTATCACAAGAAGTGATACACATTTGAAGACCATGATGCCTTTATGGTTTGTTGTTTTGTTTTGATGGGGCATTTGTTTGTTTAAGGTACTGGGGATGAAACCCAGGGGATTCTACCTGTGAGCTACATCCCCAGCCTTGTTTTTTATTCCTCATTTTGAAACAGGGTCTCTCTCAATTGCAGAGGGCCTCACTTATTAGCTGAGACCAAGGAGATTCTGGAGCATAATAGATGTGTTCACTAGTGAGAGAAAGGAAGCAATGGCTTGGCAAAGTGAGGAGATCTTGCATATTGGAAAAAAGAAAATGAGGCCATTCCTATGATCCTGTCTTTGGTCAGTTATATTATGACATTTAATATTTATTATATTTATTAGATTTTTATTATCATAATGCATATTATGAATTACAAAGCCTAATTTTCAGCATTACTTAATATATGACTAGTAGAAACTTGCAAAAGTGACCATGCAGTTTTTAATTTCTCATTTATGAGGAATATCTCAACAGGTTCCATTTCGGACACAGAATACATAAAATGGAGTGGAGTGTGTCCTGTGTGATTCCTGTGGAAGCATAATGATGAGTAATGAAATACCCTATGTTTAGTTAATCTTGATACTATCAATTTCATTGGTTTTATCTAACTTAACTGCTTAGGAGACATGGTTTGGGGGATGTTTGTTTTCTTTCTTTTCTTTTCTTTCTTTTTTTTTTTTTTGGTGGTACTGGGGTTCCTGGAAGCCCTTCTAACTCTGGGCTACACTCCCAGACCTATTTTTACATTTTTATTTGGAAACAGGGTCTCCTAAGCCAGCACCCGCGGCTGGCTTCGAACCTGCGCGATCCTCCTGTCTCTGCCTCCCAAGCGCGGGGATTACAAGCGTGCGCCACCATGCCCGGCAATGGGGGATGGTTTTGAAAGAAATGGTAGTTCAGTTAATCTTGTGATAAGGTTAGAGAAACTGTGTCAACAGAAAAAGGAATGAAAATGTTTCTCTTCTTCATCACTATATTCAAATAGGATTATCCAGATTCTTATCGGTGAAAGATACAATGATTGAAAAATGTAGGTCCACTCTGTTGCCCTGTTATCATAAAGACAGATTGAAATAAATTTAAATTTGACACTTCAGAGAATATTTAAAATGATATACCTTGTTTAATTATTGTGATTCTGAAAGAAAAAAGAAATACTATTCTGAAGAAAAAAATAATACATATAATAGATGATATGTTATGCATTTATGGTTATAAGCTTGAGATAATAGATGATTTTATAAAATGTGGCATGTTCTTTAGGGATGCTATTTAATTTAACTCCTACAATAAAGTGAAATAGAGATGTTATTATCTTTATACTTATACTATTTTCTTATTTATTGGTATTAGGATTTGAACCCAGGAGCATTCTACCCCAGAGCTATACTCCAGCCTACTTTATTTTATATTATGAAACAGGATCTTGCCAAGTTGCTGAGGGCCTAAGTTGCTGAGGCTGGCCTTGAATCAATGATTTTCCTGTCTCAGCCTCACAAATACTGTGATTACAGTTGTATACCACCATGCCAAGCTTGTTATTGCCTTTTTAATATGAAGGCTGGAAGTGTCAGTAATTTGAGTGACTGGTTTGTGATTACACAGCTTCCTAATGTTAGAGAACAAATTTAAATTCAGATGGTCTGGCCTCAAGCCATAGACATTCCTTTAATCACCAAATTACACTCTAGACAAAAAGAAAGCAAATAATATACATGATACAAGATTTGACCCATTACTTAACTGCAGATACCAGTGTAAAGACAGTGTTCAGCCTGTGCACTTTCCGTTTTTATGGATATTAAAAGTCAACTTCCTTCTAGCTCAAAAACTGTCAGTTTGAACAAGCAAAGTCTGATCATCTAGCTAGAAAGAAGGAATGAGGGCAGCTGTGTATCTCAGGACAGGTGGCAGCCCCCAGTCTTTCCAAACCCTGGAAACATTACTGATTGTCAGGTGAGCAGGGTCAGGTGAGGAGGGAAAGATGCTCCATGTGCCTAGTGTGTAGAAATTAGGGATGCAGCAAAACACTCTACAGTGCACACACAACACAGCTCACAAAAACAAAGAAGAGTCGGCCCCGCATGTCAATAGGACTGAGGCTGAGACGCTGGGTTAAAACCTTTGTATGGAACATATGCAGAAACACAGAAAGGAGTGGATTCTCCTTCTTCATTTCTGTCTTGTTTGTTTGGGTGTGAATTTTCATTGGTTTGAAAGATCAATTGCTACCAGTCCTGCGGCCTTCTAAGCTACCGATTGTCTTCTAGAAAAGACATCTTAATATTTAAAGACTTTATTCTTGTGATTGGATTTTAAATCACGTGCAAGTTAAAGAAATGCTCTTTTGCATGTTGAGATTGAACATGGCTTATTCCTTGGGGCAGATATGTCTTCCTCATTCACTACCTGACAAAGCCACTTATTGTTTCTCGCAAGATTTCCTGATCCTTGAGACACAATGGGATGCTTGAGTGCTCCCTTTGAATTAGCAGGTTTTTAAGAGTGTACGCAGGACAAGTAATGAAGTCAGAAAGTAATTTAAATCTAAAAAGAACTCTATTAATGAAGCTTATGTAGAAGGAAAATGGTTTAGGAGATACTATTCTTTAGAAAAATTAGTTTCATCATATCTGAAAGGAAGACACCAATACATAAAATTTACTTTTGCCTTCCAAATACATCTGTATAATTCCTATCATTGTAATATATTAAATTTAACCAACATTTATTTAATGGCCAGTGTTTACAAGCAGCCAACATAACACATTTCTACAGTTTCAAATAGCAAGATGGTCAGCAGCAAGTAGAATTGTCTATGTGAATGTTACTATAAAACTATAAGTGGAGACATTACTCTTTTCCAGATGCAACTGTATCAATGTTATATAAAACAAGAGATTTTCTATCACATATTTACTTGTGCACTTATACACGAAAATAAAAATCTCTTACTGCTGAGCATGGCATGGTGTCACAGGCTTGTAATCCCAGTACTTGGTAGGCTGAGACAGGAGGATCACTGTTAGCAGAAAGCCTCAGCTACTTAGTGAGGCTCTTTGCAACTCAGTGAGACCCAAATTCAAAATAAAGACTAGAAAATAGGGCTGGGGTGTAGCTCAGAAGTAGAATGCTCCTGAGTTCCATCTGCAGTATCACACACACACACATACACACACATCTTACTGGTATATATATATATATATATATATATATATATATATATATTACATATATAGCATATATGTAGCATATATATAGCATATATATGGATGCCATTGCATAAAAATTTAAATTACATAGTTCTTTTTAAATTTTTTATTGATGCATTGTAGTCATACATCTTAATGAAGTGCAAGATGATAGAGTCATACATGCACACATCACTCAATTGGCCCTTTCCCAGTTCCCATTCCATTCCCTCATTCCATTCCCTCCTTCTCCCCCCTTCTCATGTTTGGCTTAGTGATTGACTTTGATATGTTTGTGAATGTACATCATGTACATTGGGGAATAAGCCCAGTACTTGGAAGGATAAGACAGGAGGATCACAGGCTCACAGCCAGTCTCAGCTACTGAGATCTTCTTTTTCAGGAAGAACCAGTAAACTCGGGTGCAGGCTTCTGATAGTGGTGGGACCCTTGGACTGTTGGCCTCTACTTCATCTTACAGAACCTCCCCTCTCTCTCCAGTGAGCCTCACTGAGACAATCATCTTCCCCATAGCACCACCACTATTCTCCTTGATAGAGGCTTCTCCCTCCTGCCCAGTACACAAACCTCCCCTGAGGCAAGTGAGCACCAAGAGACTGGCTGCCTTCTTAGAATTTAAGGTGAGGACAAAATATATGAAGAAAACAATTTTATATCTTAAGTTTTCTTGACACAGGTGATAAATTTACTGGTATGGTAGGATTGTTCAACAATTTTTTGTATCAGTATGTAGATTTCCCCCTCCCCAATGTTATAAGAAATATCCCAAATGCCATACAAGTATTATATAATAGCCCCCCAAAATGCATAACAAAGCCATATTATGTATTTCAAAATGCAGTGTGTGGACAGTGTGAAGGTGTGAGAGGACTGGTCTAGTAGACTTTAAGGTTGGCATTATAAGTGAACTAAGATGACCACTTAGACAGGACTGATGCAGCCATCTGCAAATCTCAACAAGAAAATGATGATTATCCTTGCTAACCTGCCAAATACCTGTGGAATAGTGCTGTGAGATCTGGCTTCAAGCTTAGACCTAAACAAACACATGGATCATTCCATCTTAAGAAACAGGTTGGAGAGGAAAAGCTTTCATTTCCAGATAATGACTTCAAAATTCCTCCAGTACTGGGATATGTGGCAATTGAGCCCTAAGTCATAAAACCTGGTCACCAAGGCTGGTGCAGACTGAAGGAAGATGGAATGGCCACACAGCCTGGACGCAGCTACCAAGCAGTCTTGACATAGGTTCTACACAGCAAATCTTTCAGTTTTAATTCTGGAAGCTCTCAATACTAAGATTCTAGAGTAGGCTCAACATTCTGGATCCAGGCAGGAGGCAAGAATTATTAGAAGAGACTTGACAATTTGAGTATAGGATCTAGTTACAAGGAACTGGCCCAGGCAAGGCAAACTCTTACCTTGAGAGGAGGTAGAGGTTTTAGTGGAGAGAGAAGTAAGTTTGCGAGACCTAGGGAATGAAGCTATTCAAGCATGGGATAAGAACCATGTGACATGATGTGGGGATGCTTAGCACCAGCGTCAGTCATTCAGTGGCCCTAGAGAAGCCTGGGCTTAACTTAGGTGCCAGCTATTAAAGCTGAGCATCTTCTGACTTCTTTGGTAGCTCTGACTCCATGACAGATGCCAGCTCCCACAATAAAAAGAAGGGACAAGAGTTTGATTTGGAGAAATTTAGGAGATGCTAGCCTTTCTAAGAAGGTAGAAATGGTCTGATGTAAAAAGTGAATGAACCTGGGCTACCTAGAGAGACAGAACCTAAAAGTAGGGTTATTGTGTGTGTGTGATGATGGTAGGCTGCCCCAGAAGGGAAGGCAGTGATTACAACACAAGCCATTTTATGTTTCCTGATGGGCTCATGTTTCTGATTTAGATTAATCTCTATTGATTTGTCCTGATGCTCAAATGAAGTATGTTGCCTGTGTGTGGGACAATTCCGTGAAGCATGTCCTCTTTTGTGAATGTCTCATACCTCCTCAGAAAGCCTTTTATAGTTCTATTACATCATATTGATCGTTTCCTATAAAAAAAATCCTTAAAGCAGCTAGAAGAAAATGATTGAGCATTTAATCACCCTTGCTTAATAGTTTCTAATTGTGTAAAATATGTAACTTCTGATTTTCTAAAACTGGTAGGGTGGCTACTTTGTTGCTTTCATTTTTCTTCTGAGGGATCTAACAGAGCTTGCCTAGACTCGTGATCAAAACATCTTTATTTTTGATCATCCAATAATGTGTACCAGTTAGAATTCTCGCCATTTTCCAGAAGTACTTATTAACTATAAGATACCATATTCAGAAAACAGTAGACAGAAATTCATTGGTTAACAGTTCTGATCCTAACTCTACAAATTGTTGTGTGAGTTGAACAAATGATAATTATTAGGTTACTTATCTGTCAAATTTGTAAGATTTGTGGTCAAAATCACTCACATAAGAAAGGGAAACTTCTCAGATAGCTAGATAGACTACAATGAAAGGAATCTAGATCTTGCTGTGGTTCTTCTCTAAGTGACATTGTGTAACACATACACGATGACTTGATTATGTGAGAAATATATGTGTATCAAAAATAAGGCCTTAGGGCCAACACATGAGAATTTATTTTGATGAGCTTATACATGTTCGCATGAACTTTTCTAGAAAAAGTGAGCTAGGTA
Organism: Muscardinus avellanarius; assembly: GCF_963383645.1. Taxonomy (NCBI): domain Eukaryota; kingdom Metazoa; phylum Chordata; class Mammalia; order Rodentia; family Gliridae; genus Muscardinus; species Muscardinus avellanarius. The sequence continues at coordinate 77,535,678 of NC_137794.1, forward strand.
CCAGTTCTGTCCAGTTTTAAAGCTACACCTACATTTTCTTCTAGAGTCTATTAATTTAACATTTTAAAGCATAGCACTTTACTATCAGTATCTTTAACATTATAAGCTAATTAAAACTATTTGGGAGTATTAGTAAAGAAGTAAAGAATGTCTAACCCTAGAATTCATGGAATTGTTTTCTAATAATGCCTGCAAATTTATTTGAATAGGAGTTATTAAATGAAATATTCATTGAATTGGAGAAATCATTATGTTACTTTTTAAAACAAGCATTCATTGAATAGGAAGAATAGAAACATTTTTCTTATTTTTAAAATGATGAATAATAGAATGTTGAGGTAGAAGTAGCCTAAGCTATTTTATCCTTTTTTAGTCCTATGATGATTTTAAAAAGACATTCTGAATTCTATATCTTACCTGTTAATCCTTTCTTTCTTGTCTTTCTTCAAATGCAGCAATATGAGGCAGTAGAAAGCAAATATGTCTCATCTTAATTTGTGCCCTTTGTTTTCTCTTGTCTCAAGTTTTAGATTAAGGATCCTCATTAAAAAAACAAACTTTGAGTTAACTGATTTGATCATCCATGTGGTTAGAGATCTTTAGAGAAGTGCTTTCTTTTTGTTGCCGAGGTTATTGTTGACGATGATGCTATTTTGTTGTTTTAAAGTTAAAATTAAATTCCTTGCTGAATTTTGCTCATGGAGAATGGCATGCTCTTTTGTCTGTATAATTTTATATCCCACTAGGAATGAAATATACTTTATAGGTAGAGTTTGTATATAATAAGAGATTAAGAATATTTTACATTTTTGTCTTTCACATTTATATTTATACATATTCTCTAAATTTCCACAATTAAATATGTACATTTATGTATTAAATAGATGTTAAAAATAAAAATTTCTAAAAATGCTTAAAGCATCTGAAGTAAAGGAAAGAACATATAGTATTGAAGATTCATGAATAACTATACTGCATATACTAATGATCAACATGAAAAAAAAGATTTTGTTGCAAATGGATTTATCTCTTTCTCTTCCTATTCAGTTTTATAATTACTGCACAGCATTGATCTACAATAGCCTAGGAAGGTCAGTAGCATTTGTCTATTTAACAAGATGTCCCACTGGTCCCAAGCTATGATGAATGTAGCTAATGTGTAGGGTTAGACAGCATTCCCTCCTCGAGGAACGGTATACTAATTTGCATAGAGGCTTAGACACCCCTGGCAGAGCAAGAGACATGACTTCTCTTCACAGCTAAAGTTCGGATATGCACAAAAATATCCAGTGAACTGTGTTTGTAAGCCATTCAGAAAAAAAGCAAGGTTACAGCTGGGTGTGGTGTCACACGCTTGTAATCCCAGCTCTTAGGCTGAGACAGGATTCCACAGAATCAAAGCCAGCTTCAGCTACTTAATGAGGCTCTCAGGAACTTAGTGAGATCCTGTTTTAAAATAAAGTATAAACTAGGTCTGGGAGTATAGCCAGGATGTAGAAAGCCCGTGGGTTCCACCTCCTAGTAACACACACACACACACACACACACACACACACACACACACACACAAGCAAGGTTACATATGGAAAAGAATTCAGCATAAGAATAAAGTTTGACATAGCCAAAAGGAAGATTCAGTGTGTGACAACAGATAGAGGGACCAAGTTAGGTGTAAGTGAGCAAGAAAAACATGCCACACTTTTTGGGTGTGAGTCTAAGTATAACCCTCTTTAATTATAGCACAGTGGTGTTTGCCTTTTAGAGGGGCACTTGATGCCCTTGACATATTGGGTTTATAGCAGTATTTGTTTGATCTTATCTGGTAGAGATCCACACTTCAATAAGTCCAGGATCAGAAACAGTCTCAAGAGCTGGTGATAGAACCCTGGTTTTCTCAGGAGAGAAAAAATGGCAGCATTGATGCTTTTGTGTTGATGGTAATGGCAGCCCAGCAGGGATGGGAGCCCATATGCCATGGTTCCCTGTCATTTAGGCTGGCAGAATGATCATTAGGTATATACTATGCCTTAAGTAATGGACAGAGATACAAACCTAAGAAACTTGCATCTCTATACTACAGCATGTTATATGTCAAGCAAATGGAAATGTATTTTGGTTTTTACTTAAAAATATACCATCCTTCTTGACTAAGTTTAAGTGACTTATTTAAATCCTTCTGAATGTCCTTCCTATGTCTGGCTTCTTTCTCTAAATATCATTTTGTTGAGATGTACCTGTATTGGGCACTAGTAGTTTTATCTTTTTATTTTGGAGTAATACAATGTCACAATTCATTAAATGTAGTCTCCTATTTGTTGACATCTAGATTGTTCACAGATTGTGTTATTATGAATATAACTGCTACAAACACCCTTATCTTAACAGAAAAAATTGGTTTTAATATATGAGTAATTATATTTATTTTCAGGTCTGCTTAAGTCATTATGTATATACATTATGTAAATGAGAAACTTATGAAGTTGTATTGTAATGTGTTCTATTTGACTTCATTAAATATTTGAATAAAAAATTTTGCCTGTGGATAGAAAGAAGCCAAATGACTATTAGTATAGAAGTTCTGCAAACTCTCACATGAATAAAAAGACTTTTCCTAGGGAACTTTTGTTTAGCAATACATAACATCAGATTACCCTCTTAACAGAATTTGAGTGCATAATATATTATTATTGATTATGTGCATGATGAATCGTAGATATTTAGAATGCATACATTTTGCTTGAGTGAACCTTTTGTGTGTTGACTGGTAACTTCCCACTTCCCACATTTTCAATCCCTGACAACTCTCATTTCATTCTTATTTTATGATTTTGACTAATTCTTAGGTACCTCATATAAGTAAAATCATGCAGCATTTGTCAATCTGTGACTGGGCTATTCACTAAGCATAATGTCCTCCAGGTTCATCCATGTTGTTGGATATGGCAGAATTTTCTCTTCTGACACTAAAAAGTATTCCACGTTTACTTTGATCAACTGCCAATGGACATCTAGGTTGTTTCCATATCTTGGCTACTATGAATAGAGCTAAGGGAACACAATGGTACTGTTATCTCTTCAGCTCATGTTTGACCAGCTTCCACTTCTGCCAGTGGGAGTTGGAATTGTGATTTAATTAGACTGATTGAGGTCCAATCAGGTCTTTTAGCCATGGAGGAGGATTCTTCCAAAGCATGAACATACACATGGCTACATCCAAAGTGGCAAAAGGAAAGTAATCTTTTAAGTTTTATAATAAAAGTAAAGTAGCCGGGAATGGTGGCACACACTTGTAACCCCAGCATTTGGGAGGCTGAGACCTGAGGGTCACGGTTCGCAGATAGCCTCAGCTACTTAGTGAGGCCCTGTTTCAAAACAAAGAATAAAAAACAGGGCAGGGGGTATAGCTTGGAGGTTGTATGCCCCTGGGTTTTATCCACAGACCCTCAAAAAAAAAAAAAGTAAAGTGATCTACCCACCAGCAATACAAAATCCTACACTAGTCTATATGTAAATCTATCAAAAGTTTCCATAGTTTTTTTTTTTTATGTTATCATGTTGCTATCTTACCCTCATTTCAACCTGAAGAACACCATTTAGCATTTCTTGCAAAGTAGGTTCCAGATAATGAACTCCCCCAGATTTACTTTGTCTGCTGAAGTCTCTGTCTCTTTTATATTTGAATACTTTTTTTGTTATCATGTAGAACATTCTTTGGTGACATTCTTTTTTTACCCCAGATTATTCCTCACAATAATCATTCTACCCTTCTGGCCTGCAAGATTTCTGCGGAAAGATTTACTGATATTTTTACTAAAATTTCATTGTATAAGACAACTTGTTATCCTTGCAGCTTTCAAAACTCTTTATTTCTCATTTTTGATAACTAGATTATAACATATCTTGATTTAGATTTGAGTTCATCTTTCTTGGTGTTCTTTGGTCTCCTGAATCTAAAGGTCGATTTATTTCCTAGAGTTGGGAAGTTTGGGGTAAATATTTCTATAATAACCATTCTTTTTTATACTTTTTATTATTATACTTTTTTTTATAGTCTGACATAATAAGACTTAGTGATAATGATAGTAATAGTGACAAAGATGTACAGAACTTGATGAATTATCCCCAGCTATCTCCCCACTTCCCAATCCCCAATATAAGACATTCAGATAGGTATTGGTATTCTCACATATGCACATGTCAGTGGATTTCCTTCATTATTAATCAGCATTCTGATCATTTATTGCTTTTATATTCTGAGAGTCCCATAACTCTCATTTCCTTTTTATAGGAGACTCTCATGAAGGGTTGGGTAGGGGTTCATAGGAGGGATGGAGGTCTGGATTTCCTCACAATAATCAGGCTCCTGATATCCAGTAAATGGATGGTGGCTAATTGATCTAATTGATAGTATACTCTAAGTCCCATAGCTTTCTTCATTTTAATTTTTTTTTTCTTTTCTTTGGTTCCTGTGGCTCAATTATTTCCAGTGACCTTTTAAAACGGTAGTGATATCTTTCTTTTGCATGATGTATTCTGATGCTGAATCTAACCAATGAATTTTTAAGTTAATTATTGTGTTATTTAGCTCCGTGATTTCTGTTTGATGTTTTAACAAGGTATTTTTATCATATTCTCTTTGTGAATTCATTGTTCTCTTGACGTTAGTGAAAAAATTTATGAGAGTTACTTTTTTTCTGTCAGATAACTCATGTAACCCCATCTTTATGATTAGTTTTTGAAGATTTATCTTGTTTCTTTGTCTGGATAATTTTTGCCGGATTCTTCATTTTCCTTGATTTGTACATTTGTAAGGAAAAGGGAAAAGGAGGTCAAGGGCTTCCTCCTCTGCCATCTTGCTGAGATCACTCTGCTATAAACATTCTTGTGTAATTACTTTTGCAGGCACACATTTCTTTGGTATCTGTGTTGGAATCTATGCATTAGAGATGAACCAGGTACCTTTATACTTTTTATAACTTGCCTTATACAAAAGACTCCCCCCAGGCAGCAGTCAGCCTAGCAAGGGATTACAGGCGCTTTTTACATTTTTCACTAGAGATAAAGACAGAGGTTTATTTAGGAAAGTGGTGGATCTATATTAAAGAGAAAACACAGAGCATCTGAAGAGGGAGAAAGCAACTTTGGGGTCTTTACATTTCCTTTTTATAGGAGGCTTCCATGAAGGGTTGGGTAGGGGTGCACAGGAGGAATGGAGTTCTGGATTTCCTCACAATAATAAGACTCTGATATCCAGTAAATGGATGGTGACTGGATGGTGCCTGAGCTTGGCCAAGTGTCATACCTTTCTTATGTATCCTTTATTTACCAAGTATCTCAGAAGTTTCAGGTGGGGAGATGAGCCATTATGTGTGATTACTGAATATTTTTGCTTAAGGAAGCATAGACCCTTTAGAATAAAGATTAGTATTATGAAATTTCTAGATTTTATTTTTATTTTTATTTTTTTTTGCAGTACTGGGAACGGAACTCAGGGCCATTCTGCCTCTGAGCTACACCCCTAGCTCTATTTTTTTTTTCTTTATTTTGAAACGATATCACAGAGTTGCAAAGGGCCTCACTAAGTAGTACCTGAGGCTGTCTGTGAACCACAATCTTCCTGTTTTAGCCTCCCAAATGCTGTTATTACAAGCATGTGCCACCATGCCCAGCTTTAGATTTTAAAAATATAGTTTCTCTTTCCTTTCAAGTGTGTCTCTTTTCAACCTATCATTTTTCTTTTCCTATCCTACCACATTTCTTCCCTCTGAAACTTGGAACCTTAATCGTAAGGGTTGATGAAAGGTGAAAGTCTATCTTCAATAGCTTCTTCAAAGCAGGCAAGGGATGAGGGCTCTCCCTAGTTAGGGATTCTAGGTACTCCTATCTTCTCTTTCTCCCAGGATAATCAGGCAGCTATGTTGTGTGTATGCGTGCGTGCGTGCGTGTGTCTGGAGCTACTAGCCTAATTCATTCTACATTCTGCTCCAGGTGGCTAGAGTGTGCCAAATCCATCAGAGCTCAGAACTGAACAAGCAGATACTAGTCTTGGGCACACAGGTCAACTCTTTCCCTTCCCAGTAAGAAGCTAAGAGGTAGATAGTTTATTTTTTGTTTATTCACTCTGTACCAAGTAATGCATCTACCAGTCCAAGCTGTTTCTTCTATTCTCCTCCAGACACCTAGACAGCTAGACCTGTCAGAGTTCCAAATTATCAAGACAGATCAATTTCCTGACATTGAGGTCATATTAGACTGCCATGGGAATAGCACACTTCTAAGAATCTGTGTAATGTTGACTAATTTGCATTTTGTTGTAACTTTTGTGGTCATAATACTTTACCATTTAAAGATAAATTGAATTTAAGACGTTTCAAATTTAACTCAAGTTTTTTCATGAAAGATCCTAAAAACGTGGTTAAAAAATAATGCAGATGAGCCAAGCATGGAAGTACATGCCTGTAATCCCAGTATTTGGCAAGCTAGACAGGAGGATTACAGGTTCACATCCAGCCTCAAAAACCTAGCTAAATCTTCTGCAACTTAGTGAAACTAGGTTTCAAAATAATAAATGTAATAGGTATGGGGTGTGACTCAAAGGTAGAATGGCCCTGGGTCTAATTCCCAGTACATCCCCCACATACACATTGCAAAATAAGTATTGTTTTTGTGTGATTATTTGGTGAGGGCTGGACCGGAACCTTAAGTGAATTTAGAAAAGATCAAGGAAATAGCACTTTAAGAAAGAGTCATAAAGTAGCTTTTCCTAATATTCAAATGTGGCAACTTGTAGCCAGGCGTGGTGGTGCATGCTTGTAATCCCAGCATTCCGGAGGCTGAGACGGGAGGATCGTGGTTTGTGGACAGCCTCAGCTACTTAGAGAGGCCCTCCACAACTTAGTGAGACCCTGTTTCAAAAAATAAAGAATAAAAAATAGGGCAGGGGGTGTAGCTTGGAGGTCAAAATGCCTCTGGGTTCCATCTCTAGACACTCAAAAAAAAAAAGTGGCAACTTGTAAGGTTGATGATTTTCTTAATTACTTAATACCAGTTATGGGTAATTGCTATGGTTATAACACTACTATGGTTATGATGTTTCCATCAGTCAAAACATCAGACTAATGGAAAATGGTAAATATTCAGGTCTTATTTCATCTTATTTAATTAGTACTACTCATGAAAGCAGAAAAATAATTTTAAAAACACTAAATAGGACCTTAGATACAGACTTCCATAGATGATTATGAAAGCATTTGTTACTGGTAATTTTATAATTATTTATAGGAGAATGTGGCAGGGAGTGCTGAAATTTAGCTTATTTTTTGAAGGAATTAGGTAGAAAATACTTTTTTTCTTGGCTTCCATTATTTACTTTTTTAATTCTTTTTCTTTTTACCATGATAAAGAAGTGGAAGGAGGTGGGTTATTTAGTTGATTATTTTCTAGCATTGAACTGGAAGAGAGTTTACTTTTCATTAAAGGAAAAAACCTAATTTCATAGAAAAATTCTATAGATAGGTACAGTGAGGAAACTAATATTGTATTTACACACCATAGATAAGATCACCAGATGAAACTCTGTAGTACTGAACTACCCACGTCTAAGCAAAAGACAAAGCAGCCAGTCGGAGGTGATGTACTTGAGGCATCTAATGACATCTTTCTCAGTGCTTTGGATTGTGTGGGAAGCAATCAGCGGACTGAGGGGTCAGCATCCGCCCATGTATTTTATTTGGCAGTGAGACAGAAAGTTGATCTGAACATTTGTCCATGTTTCACTACTCTACTCTGATTTTAGTGGCATCAGTATAATTCTATATTGGCAGCATATACTTTCTGCTTTTTATTGCATTGCCATATAAAGCTGTTGTTCTGGAATAAACACTGTCCTCTCAATTCATCTCTATATATGAGTCCTTAAGACTATCAGGATGAGATGACCTTACTTAGTAGGTGTTCTAACCATGCTAAGGGAATGCCATTCTCCTTCTGCACACGATACTGCTTTTAGAGAGCTGCAGGTTTTTTCAGCTGAGGTCTTTGTGGGGTCAGAGTATTTTCTTTCAATTCTTATTTTCTAGAGGTTTAACTGAACCCTGGGGAGAGGGTAAGGTACTATCACAGAAAAGATTCCTGTGGTGGGGACAGAAGTTTCAAGCATCATTTCTTTCAGATCTCTTCCTATAGACCTTAAATTCTCATTTATTTATATCCAGTCTTAAATTTTTTAAAGATGAAATATGGATAAAAATTTCACACATTGCAAGAACATAAATCTAAAAATCAGAAAAGAGGAAGCAACACAAGGAAACTGAAAGGAAACCAAGCATAAATTTGGAAAATGGAAAGTGGTGCTTAGCAAAATAAGTTAGATGGTTGAAAGTGTTACCTTTAAATCTTGTATCTTTTAAAGAGAAAAAATATATAAGATGTGAAGTAGTCATGCTTTAGTGCTAACCAATTTTTCAGAAGGAAAGATATATTTTATGTTTTCCCATTCCAGATATGTTGTTCTCATAGGGAGCACTGTGATGGGGTTGACAACATCCTCAACAATACCTCTCCAGTGACTACAATAAAAAAAAAAAAAAACTATTGTGGACATTTTTCCTCTTATCTACATTTAGTCTGAGCCTGTGGGTGATAGCAAAACGGACCTCAGTAAAAGCATTTCAATGAGGGTCTGAAAACAGCAATCTCCAAGGACATAGGACATCATTGGATTTTGTTCCTAGGAAAAAAATTAGACTACCTAGAGCAGAAACTGACAAACTTGTCCTGTGCAGCAGGAGTAAATAATTCTTGTTTTGTAAATCATATGATTTTTATCATAACCACTCAGTTCTGTCTTTGTAGTATAATAAAACGTCATAGAAAATGTATAAATGTATGGGGCTAGCTAGTCCCAATAAAGATTCACATTAAAATCTGGTGATGAGTCAGACTTGGATTATTAATTATAGTATCCCCACTGCTGATTCAGAGAAATAGGATTTTATTTACAGATTCTTCTATGGCTGTAACTCCTGAATACCAAAATAATAATAAAAATTAGAAAGAAAAGATTAGAATAAACAAGTATATCTTCCAGGTTGAGGACCTTAAAGAAAAAATTATATTGAGGTATAAGGATAATATATATAATATATAATATATATACATATACATATATACATATATATGATACAATCCCTCAACCAGAAGGGGGTTGACATCTTCATCTAAAAACAAAGAAGCTGGGCATAGTGACACATGGCTTTAATCCTCATTCTTGGAAGGCTGAGACAGGAGGATCTCAGGTTTAAAGTCAGCCTCAGCAACTTGTTAAGGTTCTCAGCAACCTAGCAAGACACTGTTTCTAAATAAAAATAAAAGAGGGCTGGTTTGCTTTCCCTAGCATTATAAAAAAGAAAAGAAAAAAGTAAGGAATTTAACTGGAGCTACCTAATCTATGAATAAAGGAGGCTGAGTAAATATAATCAATCAGGGTCAACACTCCCCTACCACAAAAAAAGAACTCTATATACTATTGTAGAACAAATGTATATTCATATTTAGATCCTGGGAAGTATAAAAGTAAATCATGGACACCTGAGGATGAATGATCTCCCACCTAATGCATTTGTGAACTTGAGCAAATTGCCTTCCTTTCTAATGTTAAAACATAATCTCCTTATCAGGAAAGTGGGCATAATGACTCATTACTTCCTCTCAGGGCTGCTAAGAACCAAAGTGCTTAACCCCTGGCTGAATGATTCATATGTGCTAATAGGAAGTAGCTTGAGCCCTGGAGAATAAGCCAGAACTGTCAAATGACTTCCTAGGGGACTATATGCAACCCACAGAAGTGCTTGTCTTATCCTGGAGCACATGAACTGCATAAACATCTAGGATACAAATATGAAAAAAAATGGGGACTTTACATGACAAAATATTGATTTTAGAAAACAGAAAAGGAAAATATGCCTTTTTTCAGACTCAGAGTGTTGAGGGGAAACAGTGAGCTGAATTGTCCACATGAGCAGGCATGTGGTCTGCAATTTGCAAGGTCGCTCCCTTGCCCCAGCATACCTGTCACTCTGGAGCTCAAGCTGGGCTCCATGGCCACTCATAATCCAGCTTGTCCCACATCTCACTGCTTTTTTTTTTTTTTTTTTAAATTGCAGTTCCCAGAAGAAATGGAAATCCTTCTTGGTCCTATGTCTACAGTTTTTCATTTTTCTTTTCTGTACATGTCTTTTTCTTTTCACACATTGCCTGCATGGCTCTTGTTAGGATCACAGAGAAAAATATCTTAAACAGTGTGTAAATCAAGAAGTGAATATGATTTTTGTGATAAGATAATTCTATGGTTAAGTAAACTTGGGAATGACAAAACGAAAAAAGAAAGCAAAGCTGATGCCATTCTTGTGACCATTTTGCTTTAATATGTTATTGCATAGTTTCAGTCTCTAAGATAAAAGCTCATTGCACAGCATTCTCAAACTCACTTCAGCAAATTTTAAAAATACGATCATAATGCCCCATGCAGTGATGGCCACGTAGCTATTGATCACATTGTTCCTGTAGAATAGTGCTTTCAGAAGCACTATGCTAATATTCCAACAATCCTCTAGAGCTTGTAATTTTTAGATGAATGTTCTAGATGTATTTTTTCAGATGGTATCCACCAATTACCAATGATTTTACCTACTTTTTAAGATTGCTGGATTATAATATTATCAAGAGTAGTATAATTAAGATCTATTGAATACTTAATATGCAATAGCTAAGCACTTTTCTGGATTATCTTATTTAGTCATCATGCAAATCAAAGTAGCTCGTTTTATCCCTTTTCTATAATGCATGATAATGAAACAAAAAAAGGCTAAAAAAGTTTCTGAAGGTCACACAGCTACCAAATGAAGCAAACAAGATTCATAGCTCTTAACTTAGCCTCTAGAGTCCACTATAGTGAGGTAATGTAATAAAAATTAGAAGACATCTGCCCTAAATTATACCTGAATTAGTTTGAAATTGGAAAGTATTTCTTTCATACAGTAATTCTCTATAAACATCAATTGCCTATTGATCTAGCTTTTAAGTATAAAACCTTAATAAAAATAGAAAGCATTGTTATGTTTCATTTCCTATTTCCCAAGATATATCTCTGGCAAACACGTTAGACTCACAGAATTGTAAAATTTTTTTTTAAAAAAGAGGTCATGAAACCTATTCTTTCTTTACAATTTTAAATTATTTTAATGAGGGGTTTTCTTTACAATTTTAAATAATTTCATTAGGATGTTTTTGAAGACACTTATACTCATCGACCCATTACAGCATAGCTTCCTTATATTAGTTCCAAAAGACAGATTAACCCCTAAATTTCTCCCATTTGAAACAGTTAAAGAACAAAAAGGATCAATAAAACTACATAACTTGAGTTGATATTCGTGAAATCTTCCACACAAGGTGATAGAAATGTAATTGTGCTAAATAGAGAATAGATAAGCCTACACTCACTATGTACCCACAGCACCACTCTTCAGCATGTCTTGGAACCTTGTGTGTAGTTTTGCCCCAAGAAATACAAACTTCTCTGTTTAATTAAGGGGAAAGATATTCAGAGAGGGAAGATATTCAGAGAAGTCCAATGATGGCCAGTAAATTAGAAAGAATTTTTCAGTAGATTTATGGAGAATAAATATAAAAATAATAATAAGCTATTATCACCCATAACTGACAGTTCTAAATGTATACACACACATAAATATGCATATATGTATATGTAGACATGCATGCTGTATTTCATTGTTACTGATATACTATGAATTATAATATGTGCCTTTAAAGTAATCAACACTTTTCAGGAAGAAGATAAAGATTTCCAAAATACTGTTTTTTTCTGACATATCTGGGAAGAAGAATTCAGGTGTATCTTACGGTTGAGTTTACCTGCAGTGGAAATGATGGATTGTTAATGAATCAGATCCAAGGGTTGGTAGAATGGAAGAAAGAGAGAAGTTAACTTTGATTCCAGGTGGCTGGGTTAAAAGTATGTGTGGACCTAGGGAGCAAATTAAGATTGTAGCATGCTATGAAATTCATTTAAGAAGCTTTTAATTATATGGGTCTTATTCAAAGGCTTGTTGAATTAGTTGAGGTTACTTTCAAATGGGTTGCCCTCTGATCATACTTTATTTGTCCCTCTGGTGTATTTACAGGTACTGAAGATGGATGGGCTTCATTAGGTATCTCTTATTATATTGTCCCACAAATATCTTAACCGTGAGTTTTTCAGAGTAATGTTTTCCATTTGTTTCTGCAGGGTGATGTCTCTTTGAAAAATTCATGGCCATGCTTAAAATGTTCATGTTTCACCGACAATTTCTATTTTCTTCTTGGAAAGATTTTCCCAAAAAAATGACATGTATTTTTTCTGATTTTGAAAATGATACATGGTAATTGAGGACTACTTGGAAATTATTGCTATAAAATAATTTCTTGTTGCCCCTTTTTGTACATTTACCTATCACTAATTCGAAAAGTATCTAATCTTTTTTCATTTTACATATATTTTCATATAAAATTTAGATTATATGGGGTACACAGTTTTCTTTCCTGTTTAAACTGACATTATGATATAATTTAAAGTAAAATTTTAATTTGGACAGATAAGAAAGCACATAGTAGTTTAATTTTGAAAAATAATTGCTTATTCCTACAATGAAGACTCATACTGTTAGAAATAAATTTCTGTAGTGTCCTAAGAAAAGACACATGTTTGCAAATGACTTGGTAAGGCAATTTTACTTTTCGCAAAAAGGATCTTGCGAACAGGGAAGCCAGGTAGGCAGGTAAACCTGGCAGGAAGCCAGCTCACTTTTAATTCCTAACATAAGTTTCTGTACCTACCTCTGTTGGTGGGAGTATGGTTTCAGTCTCACACAATTGTAATTCTCAGGAGAGGTAAACTCTCATGAAGACCTTATAGAAAGTCACAAAATGATGTATACTCTAAATTAAGCTATCCTTTGAAAGAAAAGACTTATGTTTTCACAACGTTCATCTATGTTATTAGACTGCCTTCAGAGAGGAGAGTTTTGTAACCTATAGTTCTAAGGAAATTTCACTGCCATATAAAACTGATCTAGAGGAAAGTAGACATAATTATCACATATCTAACCCTTCAATGTATTTTGTAATGTAATACCATGAGTTCAGGTGATTTCAAATAGTTGCAAATTTGAAAAAATGAAATTGAAAAAATTTTAATTTGTAATAAAACCTAAAATTCTATAATATTTCTGAAAAACAATTGATGCACTTTTAATTTCAAATAACTTTCAGAAATCCTCCTAGACTTATTTTTTCTTTTTTTTTTTTGGTGGTACTGGGGTTCCTGGAAGCCCTTCTATCTCCGGACTACACTCCCAGACCTATTTTTACATTTTTTATTTGGAAACAGGGTCTCCTAAGCCAGCGCGCGCGCGGCTGGCTTCAAACCTGCGCGATCCTCCTGTCTCTGCCTCCCAAGCGCGGGGATTACAAGTGTGCACCACCACGCCCGGCCTAGACTTATTTTTTCTAAAAAAAAAAAAAAAAAAACCTCATCTTTAAAGATGAATAAGATATTCCAAGTTAATAATGTCCTTTAAGTTAATTATATGCTCCTGGTTGAAGATATTTCTGTAGCATGATTATTTTTTCTTCACCAAATTGTTTAATATCTACATATATACTTGAAAAGAAAATACAATTACAAAGAACTTTTAGAAATAACTATATAGTATATGTCACTTGTTCCATGATTTTAATTTATATTTTGGTAAATATTAGGTTCTTAACTGAAAACAAACTTTCTTTTTTTAAGCGTTACCATTTGTAACTAAATCTGGTATGCATATAAGCTGTTGTCCCTTGGTTTAGGGTGCCTAGAAATCTGCTACCTTCAACCATTGGATTACAATGGTAAAGGTCACCTTATAAAAAATGGTGTTTTGTAAATAATAGATTGCAGTGAATATATTCCTGACAACCCACTGAAAGGATGCTCTGGACTCCAAAAAATGCAGGTTGGGAATGTAAATTACTGGAGGGTAAAAACAGGCAGAGCACTTAGGGTTACATGAGTATGTTGTTGGAGGGGGGTAAGAGATGAAAAAGAACCAAAATAAATTCTAGTATGTAAAGATAGTGCAACCACTTTGAAAAACAGTATGGAGGATCATCAGAAGAATGAGAACAAATTTACCATTTGATCTAGCAATACCACTTCTGTGTATCTACCCAAAAGAATGGAAACCAAAATATCAAACTGATGCATGGGTATCCATGTTCATAGCTGCACAATTCACCACAGCCAAACTGTGGAACCAGGCAAGATGTCCATCAACAGATGGATGGATTACAAAACTGTAGGATATGTGCACAATGGAATTTTACTCAGCCATAAAAAAAAAACACAATTACATCATTTACAGGAAGAAATGGGTAACAGGAGGAACTCTAGCTGAAGGAGATTCTATAGATGAGGGGATGGCAGGGGGGAAGAAGGAAACTCTCTAAAGCACGTGATGTACTTAAACATATCAAAGTCAATCACTCAGCCAAGCATGGGAAGGAGGGAGGGGAGGGAATGCAGCAGGAAGTGGGTCAGGGCTAATTGAGTGATGTGTGCGTGTATGTTTCCACCATCTTTTATTCCACTAAGATGTATGAATACAATGTACCAATAAAAAATTTAAAAAAGATTAATTAATTCTTGTTTTGTCAACAAACTTTAATACTATTGTGTTCTATTTTTTTGTTATTCTAGATACTAGATAGAAGCAAGTAGTTTTTACTCTATATTTTATGGAAACATTTTTTTCTCAGATGTATATTTACTGCACATTGACAACAGAATATCAGTCCTTTGTTTCAGGAAATTGTGTATCAGTCAAGATATTATGGGAAAAACTATTTAGGACCTATTTTTGAAGCTCAGTGGTGACATAGTAAAGTACATAGCTTCTCATTATAATTCTAACTGTGGACTCAGTCATGCCAGAAGTAGAAATTGACCTTTAGGGCTATTTTTCTCTAAAAAGTAGGAACTGAGCCCCTTAGCCTGTTTTGGCCATTCCTATATACAATCAGATGACTCAAAAACATTCAAGTTGACTGCCTAATCAATATTAAGAGATATTGAGAGAGAGAGAGAGAGAGAGAGAGAGAGAGAGAGAGAGAGAGAGAGAGAGAGATATGACTCTACTTGATTAAATTGTCCGGTTGTTCTCATGCTGCAGGCTGCTCTGATTCATCAATATCACTAACAACTTACGGTGAGCTGTCACAGAATTCTGTGTAGTTACTTTCTTAGCACTTTTCATACTCAAGGAGGCCATGCTGATGTTCTCATATTTACTAGATCTGGAAATTTTCATACTTTATTAATGTTTTTTAAAAATGATACCTTTTGAAATCATTTTGTAATTCTAATTGCAAAAGGAATGGTTTCAATCAAAATATTACATGAGACATATGCTTTTTTATTTATCACTGTGGATAAAATAATTATAGCATCTCCGTTTGTCTGTCAGTAGATGTAGCTTCTTTATCTTTGCTTACTTCCAGTAGTTACCTCAGTAAATCACCTATTTGAATGCCATTTATGGGGATTATAAAATTTATTGCATTTCCAGTTACAGCACAGCATTAATAGGAAATTGTTAATGGAAACTTGAATCATCTAAAGTATCCAGAACTTCAAGATGATAAATCTATTATTTATTGTAAATAATAATCCTGCTGTTAAATATAGCCATCTTATAACAAAGTGTTAGTCATTCAGTCTGTTTCTTTGCACAGTACAAGTTCTTAAACCTTTTGCCAAAAGGTAGGAGCTTTATTTTGTGTTTTTAAAGTGCCAAGCATAGTTTTTACTGAAATACATCAATCATTAGCAAAAAATCTATCTTGCCACCCTCTACTCTGATATCCCTTCACTTTGTTGTTCTCCAGAGAGGACACTGCTCAGGAGCCAGGTGTGGTTCTCTTTTTCAGCCTGTATCTTACTGCCAGCTTCAGGGGAGGTAGGATACTCCTTAGTCTTTATTGTCTTTGCCTCTCCAGGACTGTGCCTCCTCCTCCATGAGGGCATGAAAATGTAGGCCAGGAGCTATCCTGCTAAATACAATCCTTCTTTCTCCTCCAGAGCATACTCTACATAGCTCTTGGCTCTCAGTCTCTCCCACCCTGCTTGTCCTAATTACCTGGTATATCAACATCCTGGTATGGCCGGGCATGGTGGGTATGGCCGGGCATGGTGGCTCGGAGCCACCATGTAATCCCGCGTTTGGGAGGCAGGGACAGGAGGATCGTGCAGGTTTGAAGCCAGCCACGCTGGGGAAAGAGACCCTGTTTCCAAATAAAAGATATAAAATAGGTCTGGGAGTGTAGCCCGGAGGTAGAAGGGCTTCCAGGAACCCCAGTACCACCAAACAACAACAACAACAACAACAACAACAACAAAAACATCCTGGTAGATGATCCATCTAATTACCTGACTTTGAAGGTGAGCCTCACTGATCAGCTCCTGCCAGTATCTCCTTCATCCTAATTTCAGCCCTCACTCCATGACCAGATCCTACAGCAAGTCCACCTACTCAGTCTCCAGCTGCCTATTTGAAGGCTGCCAGGCTCTCTTCTCCACCTTGCTCCTTCTAAAATATTCCATTTTCAAAGACAGCTGAACCACACCAGGAATCTGATCTCAGTAAGGGGTTAGTTCTCTTGTTATCACCTTGCAGCTGAGATGATGCAGTTCCCTAGGCCATTGTATTTTCTGCTTTTTAAGATAACTGACATTTGTTCTTAAATAACAGTTTCTTTAAAGATTTACCACCCTTATTTTCAGTCTTCAACTTTTGGTCAGCTTGTTTTATGCCTCACTGAGAAAACTGAACCTATCATAAATTTCTGTACGCTTCCATCACACATTTCAATATCTATCAAAAATGTACCTCTAAGCCAAGCGTGGTGATAAACCTTTGTAATCCCAGAATTTGGGAAGCTGAGACAGGAGAATCATGGTTCGTGGACAGCCTCAGCTATTCAATGAGGTCCTACGCAATTCAGTGAGACCCTGTTTCAAAATAAAGAATAAAAAGTAGGTCTGAGGGTGTAACTTGGAGGTAGAATGCTTCTGGGTTTTATCCCCAGTACCACAAAAAAAAAGTACCTCTATGTTGTGTCTATAATTAGAGATTGGACCAGTGGTGTTATACGTGCTAGGGAAGCATTCTAACATTAAACTAAACACAAATCTCTGTTTAAAAAATATATTTTGAAGAGTTTTGCTAAGTTGCTGAGGCTGGCCTTGAACTTATTCTCCTTTTTTAGGCTTCCAAGTGTTGAGATTACAGGCAGAAAACCACTATCCTTGGCCACATGTATGTACTTTCAGTGAACTGTCTGTGCTCTTATGGAAAGACATCTTCTCCAAATGTCTACCAGAATCTCTCTTGCCTAACATGGTATACTGCTGTAGCAGCTGTCCAGTAATTCATTACAATAGCCAGATACAGTACAATAGACTTGCCTATGAGTTATTCCTAACAGTAAAGATCAATTTCCTTGCTATGGAGAACAATGTAAGTTATATGCTTCTTAGAGAAATATAATAGAGTTGTGATATCAATACATTCTGAATTATATATTAATGACATAGTTTTAGGGCATCAGTGTTTCAAGAACTATTCAGAAATGGCTTCAGGAAGTTAAAACATGAGCTGTATATTCATAGATCAAGAATTAGACATAAGTGTAAGGAATTAAAGTAGCCTTTACATGCAGGAACATACCAGATAAGTATGTAGGGGAAAGTCTGAACTCAATAGAGCCCCCATAAGAGAGCACAGAAAGAGAGATGATAGGAAAGGAAGCTTTCATCCTGCTAGGTGAAAGTCTTATATTTCAGGATTAAATAATTGATGACAGTAGAATATCCACATGTAAATATTTGCTGATTTTGTGGATTTTTTACCTAGATTGGATAATGACTCCAGATTCATGTCTTCTTAAGCTTTCTGCATGATGCCTTCAAAACTAAGTTCATATGATATATTCCAGGATTGAGGACAAAAACTCATTGATGGCATTGAGGTGAATGGATTGGTGAACAATGGGATATGCCTGGGCATGTTCAGTTTTGTACTCACTGATTAAGTGAGAAGCATGAGCAACATAGTTGGTTCGCAAAGAAGACTGGTGCAGTGTACAGGCTCACAACTCACATTCAATTTGTTTCATCCTACCTGAACTTTAGGAGTTCAGAAGGAGTCCGTACTTTCATTCAAAGGGGACTAGACCTTTTAAGTGAGGAAATAGATTATTGTCATTTCATTTGATAACTGTAGTGAGACCTTAGCATCATTTTTCAGTTAACAACACATATTCTCACCTTACTCTCTCTGACTCTCACAACCTGGAACATGGATGTTTGGTCACATTTTCTCTGAAAATCAAAATTTTCTTTAAAATAAATTTGTTTAATACTTAAAATATGGCTAGTGAAACTGAGGAATAAGCATTTATTTCACTTTATCTAAACCTAGGCATGTAGCCGGGCGTGGTGGCTCATGCTTGTAATTCCCGCTCTTGGGAGGCAGAAACAGAAGGATCGCGCAGGTTTGAAGCCAGCAATGCTGGCTTAGGAGACCCTGTTTCCAAATAAAAATATAAAATAGGTCTGGGAGTGAAGCCTGGAGGTAAAAGGGCTTCCAGGAACCCCAGTACCACCAAAAAATAAAATAAAATAAAATAAACCTAGGCATGTAGTTACTGTTTACTGAATATAATAGCAAAACTATCAAGCTAAACACTTATTAACATTTATCACATGTCAAATGTCTGGCCTAATATAAGATTTTTATATGTCCTAGATCATTTAATTCTCATAAGAATCATAATGAGTAAGCATGCTAATATTTTACCATTTTAGAAATGAATTTGAATTTGTTACTCCAATTATAGCCAACCAAAAATGTCATCATGACTTGATCACTTTTCATCTCTTATTTTGTTCTTGTTTTTCTTTTGCAGAGCAGATTTTTTTTTTACATAGTTTATTGTAGTATGCGATGATAATGGCTTTTGTCAGCTTGAGTTACATAATTATTGGTCCCTGAAATTTCCATAAAAAGGCATCTCTTTTTCCAATATACCTAGCAAAGTTTCATGGTTTATTCTAGTTAGATAAATTTTAGTCACATGCTTACCTTCCTGGTATTGGTGGAGGTAGAGGGAAGATGTATTCCTTAGAAGGATAGCCTAAGAATGATGGCTATCTCAAGAACAATTAGGGTTTTGATTCCCATGCAAAATGGGAGGGTCTGTGAACAGAAGAAAAGCACCACTTTGATTTCTGTTTTATGGATACACTCCATACGACAGAAACCAAAGTCATATTTGTACTATAACTCTGGTCATGTTATTCTTTTCACCTAAAATACATTGGCTATAAACTAACCTCATTGATAAACCTATCCATCATTCATGATGAATCTTAAAAAAGTATTCACAAATCTTTTATAACTCAATATCCCAAATTGATATTTCTCACTTCATTAACTACTCTGGTATTCTATTAAAATATCTCACATCTAACAGATATAAAACTATCTTATGTTTGTATATTTACTTTTTGCCCTCATATACCTCTATGCATTTCTAAGTAGAAAACTTTTTTTTTTTTCGAGTCTGGGAATGGAACCCAAGAGCATTTGACCTCAAAGCTACACCCCCTGCCCTATTTTTGACTCTTTATTTTGAAACAGGGTCTCACTAAGTTGTGGAGGGCCTCACTAAGTAACTGAGGCTGTCTGCAAACCATGATCCTCCAGTCTCACCCTCCCGAATGCTGGGATTACAAGCATGAGCCTCCACGCCTGGCTAATAGAAAACTTTTTAAAAAATTACTACATCATATAGGCATAGTAAATGAATTAAATGTTGACATCATTATTCTTTCAGGTTTTGTAGAAAGTCAATTTTAGATATAAATCTAGTACTTAAGATCAGTCTTCATGCCCATGTTTACTTTCTTTGATTTACAGTTTATGGGCAATAATTATTTTTATAATAAGTAATGAGTTTTTTAAAAGAATATTAATATATTTATATAGAATATGTAAAATAATTACCTGAAGTAAAGAAAGCAGATAAATATGGTGCAGAAAATGGGTAGAAAACTGATATAGGTGATACTATCTGGAATGTATACTCAGAAAAATTTCCATGAAGCCAAATTAAACAGCTTTTTCAGTTACCAAGAAGGGCTATGTGCATTCTAGCCCTGTAAAATGTCCTGTTTGGGCCCAATCTCTGTCCAGGTTTTTATAAATTTTTATTAAAAATTTTTTAAAAGGGCAGGGTATCTGTAGTTCCATTCTGCTATATGAAACATTTTGATGCTGTCATTAACCTTAGCTTGACCCCAATCATCAAGCATTCCCTTAATGAATTCATTTCTGCAAACCAGTCACTCATCTCTGGCTATTAGTATCTTCAATAATACAAAGACAAAAACTGTGGCAGTTCACCCTGAGGCCCTCAGCTTTGAAACTCATACAGAAAATAATATTTTTTCAGTTAAGACAAAATGTGTAGTAACCACTGCTACATGAGATTACTACCAGTGTTGCACTGAGTTGATTGAGCAAGCATCATTGGAAATTAAACCACTAGGAAAAGTATCCCTTCCCAATTGCTTTTTATGCAAATGTATTGGGAGGCAACTGACTTTATTATATCAAGTTGGTGATAAATAATCAAGATGTATGACCTTAGATTTTTGGGAACAGTGAAGAATGCCTATGCTTATTTCAGGAGAAGGGGACATTCACAAAGAAAAACAATTTTTGCTCTAAATTTCTGGATGGCTAATGTGCAACCTATTGGCCAGGTGAAATAAATGATCTCTCTAAAAGTTTATTTCATTTTTTACCATATTTGAATTCTACACAGTTATAAAAGACTCAAGTATGAAAAAAGACAAAATATTAACTGGCAGGCAGCTGAATTTAGCTTAAGAGTTTGCATTTCTGCTCTGTGGAGGAAAGCTTAATCTTAAATCTTGCCATTGATGATAATTTAGTTGCTTTTGGTTTAAATTTCAATAAATTGAAGATTAACACAGTTCATATTCTACTTTATTTTGTATATTTTTTTCTTCTCCTTGGAGCTAGTAGGTTCAAAAGGGTTATAGTGAAGTACTTCCCTTATGATTGATTCTTGGGTATCTTCTCTTGTTGGCAGTTTCTGCTGAGGTGTGATTCTTCTCATTGGGTCAAGAGCGATTCCTTCTGATTCTGATGTATCCACTGTTGAGAGGCAGGATCCTACCAGGGCCTCTGTAATCCTTATGTATCATGTCTTCTCGAATCAATTTCAGTGGCTCTTTGGCCTCTCAGCCAGTTCACAGATCTCTGCCATCCCAAAATTCTCTGCTTTTGTCCCTATAAAACATTGATTTGTCAAAAGTATTCGGAAGCAGCCTTCAGATGCATTGTAGCCATTTTTTCTCAAACAATATTTGTCATCACATAGTTGGTATGTTAGCTGCAAATTCTCTGTAGGACTTGTTATATGTCAGGCTGTATTATGGATGACTGTTCTGCTCTGAGATGATTCCAGAACCTACAGGGATATGTAACTGACTTTGTAAGTCAAACTGCACCTCCACATTGGGATTCTGTAGTGAGAAGGGCTCTGGAGTCCACTCGTCTTTTATGTCCAGTAAACTTTGTCTTTTCTTCTTATTTTCCTAGGCATTGGTAAAATCTTGATCTCCTCTTGATGAGAAAGTAGATCTACATAATAATGAATTCCTTTTAACCCTATGTTTTTGTTTCAATGTTGTTCCTATATTTTAAGTCTTATAGGATTCAAAAATAAAGCCAAAACAATTTTCTTTCTCTCAAGTTCTTGTTATTGGAAACCATAATACTCAAGAACACCTGTTGCCTCTTTTACTTTCCCAGCACATTTAAATAGAAAAAAATGCAAAGTGTGATCCCTGTTTTCATCTTGCTGTCTTTTCCTGAGTGTAGCATATTTATTGACAGAGGATTAAAGAGGTGAAAAGCTAACCAGAGAAACAACATGCAGTTGGATATCAAAATAGGCTGCTACAGTTAAATTTAGATATTCAATAAATGCTCTTAAAAATCTTTATGACTTAATATCATTTTCTTTTATAGAAAGTTAGATTTTATGGTTCTTTTTTCAAGAACAAAAAGCTAATTTTTTACATTATGCCTAAAGGAAGTAAGGAAATAATTAGGTCATAAATTTGGGATGCCTATATTCTAATTATAGAAAATCTTATTACATATATATTGTTTGCTTTGTCTCAATTATGTTTGCATTTTATGCATTATCAAAATAATCATATAAAGCAGATAAAATATTTCTCCTTTATATTTTATTTTTATTGGTTCATTGTGACCATACATCTTGATGAAGTTCAGGGTGATAGAGGCAAGCATTCACACCGCACTCACTGAGCCTTCCCCCAGAACCTGCCCTATTTCTTCCTCCTCCCCTCCTTCCTGTGCTCATTTGATTAGTTTGTGTATGTTCTTTACTTTTATAAATGAAAAAGAGGTAAAGTAGGTGGCTAAAGTAAACAATAAGTAAATGAAAAAAGGGTCCAAATTCATGTATCTTGACTCCAAAACCTATGTACTAATGTACCTATGTTATACTAAATTCTAAAAAAAGTCTCAACCTACAAACTTTCCATGTATCTTAAAATTAGTTAACTTACTGCTTTACAAACTTCACTTATACTAAGCACATAAATAATTACAAATATATACATTTTTTGGTACATTGCTATCATACATCCTGATGAGGTTCAGGGTGATAGAGGCATATGTGCAAACAGTTCTCACTGAATGCTCCCCCAGTTCCCACCTCACTCCTCCTCTCTTCTCCACCTTCCCCTGCTTAGCACAGTGATTGGCTTTGATAAGTGCATTTATGTCCATCATATCCATTGAGGTGTTTTCCTCAAGTCTTCATCACCCTCCCATCTCTCTGCTTCATTCTGATGAAATTCCCACACCCTCCTTCATTCTACTGAAATTTCTCCTCCTTTGTCTGGAGTCCCTCTTTGCCGTATTCTTAAAGTTTAAAATGTAACAACAAACACTCATGATGAAAATATAAGCAAATCAGAAATAGAATACATACTTCTTAACCTGATGTAACAACAAACACTCATGATGAAAATATAAGCAAATCAGAAATAGAATACATACTTTTTAACCTGATAAATACTGAATATCTAAATTGGTAGATAAATATTAGCCTTAATTTTAATATGTTAAAACAATTAAATGAGAAAAAGTTAAGGATGCCCATCACACCACATCTAATCAACAATATTTGTGGGTTTTACTCAGAAAAAAAAGACAAGGTGATTTAATACAATTTTTGTTGGTTGGAAAGTAGGAAATAAAATAGAAATTATTTTCATTTAATAGGATTATTTACATGAAATAGTCATACAGTTATTAAATCTGTTATTAGGCTACTAAATTACATAGCAAGTTTTCATTATATAAGCTAAATGTGAAAACTTTAATTATTTTTCTTATTATCCTACCCTATTCTATAGCCTATACTTATCCTACCCTATACTATGGCCTATAATATGACTAGAATTGAAGTTAAAAACTGCAATATAAAAGTTATAATATTTCTCAAAGTACATAGTGCTTAGGGCAGTATTAGATACACTGTACAGGATCATAATATTTAGGATTTTAAATCTTTAATAAAATGAATTGAAGAATAATTTATAAATACAAATAGGTGCTATTTTCATCAAAAATTTGGTATTGTACAGATATTAATTCTCCACACATTGATCTGCAGATTCATTATAATTTTAATTAACATTATAAAGATTTTTATAAAGTTTGATAATTTGTTCAATTTATATGGAAAAGGAAATGGCCCAAATAGTCTAGAAACAATCACAGGAAAAGTTAGAGATATTTCTCTGTTAGTCATTTACTGTAAGAAACTAATAAGACTGACTATAGAGCTTGAACTCGATTCTGGGCAATTGTGCTGACACAATGCATGGGAGAGGCAATATTACATATTACAGAGAAATATCAGACTCTTCTGTAAATTGCATAAGGGCGCATTGATTATATTTATTCAAGAAAAATTAAAAAAAGTGAAAATGCTGAAATTAGATCCTCACCTCAGAGTATGTATGTAAACCAAGTCCAGGTGGGTTAAAGACCTAAATATGGAAGTCCAAAATATAGAGAGCAATATCTTTTTCATATTGAGATAATAAGTTTCTATTTTCAGAAGGCAACAACAACAAAAACGTGGAGGGAAACACTGATGATAATATTGGCAATGGTAGACACAGATCAGTAGAACACATAGATCCAAAAGATAGAATCTGTAAATATTCTTAAATAGTGTTTTATAGAAGGATACAAAAACAATTTAATGGGGAGATAATAGTTTTTTTTAACAAATGGTGCTGGAACTTTCATATGAGGGAAAAATTTTTAGGGTAGACGTGATACCTATTATAGAAATTAACCAAAATAGATAATGGACTTAAAAGTAAAATAAAATACTTCATGTCATTTAATATAAGACATAGAAGAAAAAATCTCCAGGATATAGGGCTAGTCAAATAGTCTTGAACTTTTTATATCATATGAAAGAACAAGAAATATATTGCTCCTATTAAAATATCTTCCCTGCAAAAATCATGTGAAGAGGATAAAAAGACAAGTACAGACTGGAGGAACATATTTGCAATTAAGGAGCTGACAATAAAGTCATATGTGTACTATATGAAATCATATATTTACTATTTCAAATTGAATAGTAAACAACAATAACAACTTGCAATCCAGGTTAAAAAAATGGGCAAAAGACATGGACACACATTTAAGAAAGAAGATATTGGATGTCAGTTGAGCTCATAAAAAATGTTAAGCATCATTGACTATGAAGGAAATGCAGATTAATGTGATAAGATATTACTATACACAAGTAATACTGACTGAAATAAAAATTGAGACCACAATTCTCAGGAGGATGGAAAATTTCTGGTGAGACTATGATAATGTTACAGATTCTACAAAAAACATGTTGACAGATCTTTATAAAACTATTCAGTTATAAAACAACTCAAGAATTACTCTCTTGAGAATTCATTCCAGAACACTTTTTCATACAAAAATATATACAATGATGTCAAAACACCTTCATTTGTAATAGACAAAAATAAGAATGTACTAGAATATCCTTTAACAGGTGAATTATTATAAGCCAAACCCACACCATAGATTATTACTTGACAATGAAAGAATTAAGCATTGATGTATTAAATAACCTATATGAATATCAAGGGATAATACTGAATGGGGAAAAGTCCAACACTACAGGTAACCTGCCAAATTGTTTGATTTATTTAGCATGTTTTAAATGACAGATTTTTTTCAGATCTAGAAACGAGGTTAAAGGTGCCAGGAATTAGGATTGGGGTGGGGGTTTCAGAAAGGAAGAGGAGGTGGTTATAAAATAAACCATGAGGGCTCCATGGAAAAATAGAATTGTCCACAATCTTGACTGTGGGTAGAGGTATATAAAACTACAAATGTGATAAAATTGTATCCTAGCACACACATACAAATGAGCAAAACTGCAAATTCCAGAGAAATTAGGATTTTATATTAACATCAATATCCTTATTGTGAAATTATATTATAGTTTTATAAAAATATTAACTTTAGGGAAAAGATTAGGTGACTCTTTCTCTACTATGTTTTATTTTCTTGTAAATTAATACTATCTCAGAAAAATGCCAATTTATAAATACATTGTTAGGACACAATTGCAACCCATTATTAAACAAAGAATTAGCATCCTCACTATATAAAGAAATATAACAAATCCATTAGAAAACAATATAGTGAGAAAAAGGATGTATAAACTTTTTTCATAGGGAATATACTAATAGGAAAGAAATTCATAAAAATGTACTGTTTATTAAGTAGATTTGGAGTAAAAGTAGATTATCATTTTATTTGTTTTGTTATTGTTATTTATTGAGCGCTAACAATGATAGGTGCCATGCAACCATTAGACACAGTACCTGCCCAGTTGGCTTAGAATCTAATCTAAGGACATGAATCATTTTTAATGTTGCCATGTGTTGCTGTTCATGAAAATGAGGTATTAACATTACAGATTATCATTTTATACTTTATAAGGTGGTAAGTATTAAATGAGATTTATCAGTCTGTAGGAATAAGAGAATTGGAATTCAGTTACTGTTGGGAGCAGTTCAAGTTGGTGCAATCACTTTAGAAAACAATTTGGCACATACTGTAAGGCACAGCGATATAACTCCCTGGAATATACTTTAGAGTGACTTCTGCTTATGCATACAAGAATGTTTATATGGGGATGTTTATAGAAGATTGCTCAGGTTAGCAAACAGAAGCAGTTCACTTTAGGATTATAAGTAAACTTTGTTATATTCATGTAATTGAATGTTATCCTTAAGTAAAAGTGAGTGAAAACACATCTACATGGATGGATCATATAAGCCAAATGTTGGATAAAAATACAAATCACAAAATATATATTATGGTTCCTTTTAAAAAGATATCAAAAGAAACAAAAGTTGATTTATACTTTTTAGCCATATGTCCAAAAATGAAAAGGAAATTATAGAGAAGAGTAAGGGAATTATTAATTATGAAATTTAGGATTATTTTGTAGAGCAATGAAAGGAATAAAATGGTTACTCTTTAATTGGATGAGAGTTTCAGGGCTATTAGATTTATCACTGTCCTTGAAACTTTGAATGTATTGCATTTCTTCCTTCTTATGAATGACATTTTATAGTGAAACATACTATGGCAAACTGGTTATGTGTCTTCCCCAGTAATACTTGAATTTGAAGATTTCAGTGCATTTTCACCTTGTTAATTATGTTATAGATACTTATTAACTCAGGATAGGTTGTGCTAAAGATTTTCAACAAACAACACTCTAAGCTGTTTTAGCACATGCTGTATTTATGTGGTACACTGGGATGTGTGACATTCAGACCCATCATTAAGGATGTTTAGGTCATCCTCACTCATCTGAAAAATGTAAACAACAGTCATCCTCATATGCGTGGCCCCAGGTTCACTTTTGACCCATGGTTGTTAAGAGTTGTTTCTAGAGAGTAGTCTATACTACATATGAGCAAGTTGTAAATACTGAAATGAAATTTTAAAAAATCCTCACAGAAAATAGGCTCCAATGTTTGCTTAGAAGAAAGAAGATAAAAGAGTAAAATAAATGCTCCAATGAAAGATTTATTTTTTCCAATCTAATTCTCAGAAGAAACTTCAGAATTGAGTATACAAACTTTTGTATGTTAAGATTTAATTAGATAATGTCTGGCAAAGAAACTGAGTTCCTCAAAGAAAGATGCTATCATAGTGACTTTTTTATATTAACTGTGGTAGTTTTGAAACATCCTTAATGCATGTTTGTTGTTGAAACTTGTTCATTTTGCTTCCATAAGCTATTTCTTTTAATCCTTCTGTTTTAATTGGCCATTACTTGCACTAGTAAAGCTATCAGAAGGAAGATATTTTGAAGTAATGGAATACTTAAATCTCAGCTGTGTTTCTCTTTCATATAAAGGCCCATGGATATTTATATGTGTAAAAAGTCTTCTTCCTATGTTAGAATACAAGCACATAACCGTATATTACCTATCCTGGTCATGGCCTAGCTCCTCTGGTTTCTACTGCAACTCTTCCAAGTTTATCATACTTGATATAAACATTCTATATCATTCACTTTCTTTCTCTTTTTATACTAGAGATTGAACCCAGAGGTATTTAATCTCCAAGCTATATCCCAGCCCTTTCTGTTTTTGTTTTGAAACAAAGTCTAGCTAAGTTGCTGAGAGTCTTACTACCTTGCAGAGTCTGTCCTCAAACCTAGGATCTTCTCTCTCAGCCTCCCAAGTTAATCGTTCACTTTCTATTCTTAATTACTTCTCCCTGAATAAGTTTCCATCTATCTATATGTATTAGTGTAAAACCTTTCATTATTCCTTTTCATTTAAGACTTTTAAACATTCAAGAAACAACTATTTAGTGTCTACTTTGTGTAAGGAATTATGAGATGTATCATTAGTTTATATTAGTTTAATTACATTTTTATTAATATTCCATTTTAAAATAAAACCTTGATTGAGATATAAATCATATACAAAAGTCTTCCATTCAGAGGTTTCCATTATATTTATTATATTGTACAAACAACCCCACAAAAGTTTAAAATATTTTTCTCAGATTGGATAGAAACCCCTCCTTTTGTGTTCATTCCTCATTTCCTCTCCTTCACCTCATGGCAACCACTGATCCACAGTTATGTTTTCATATATTTACCTAAACTGGGCATTGCACATACATGTAAACCTAAGATGTGTTCTGATTTTTCTTTTATCACAATGTTTTGTGTTTGGTTTTTTTTTTTGTTTTTTTTTTTGGTGGTACTGGGGTTCCTGGAAGCCCTTCTTCCTCTGGGCTACACTCCCAGACCTATTTTATATTTCTGAAACAGGGTCTCTTACGCCAGCGCGGCTGGCTTCGAGCCTGCGCGATCCTCCTGTCTCCGCCTCCCAAGCGCGGGGATTACAAGCGTGCGCCACCACGCCCGGCTTATCACAATGTTTTGAAGACCCCTAAGTATTATTGTACACCTGAGAATTTCATTTCTTTTATTAGTGTAATGGAATAATATTTCATTTTATAAATGTACCACATTCTGCTTTTATAAGCATGCTACATTTTTCTTGACAGGAATTTGGATTGTTACTTTTGGGGCTATTATGAATGGTACATATATGAGTAGTGGTTTTGTGGTTGTATTTCCATTTCCTTTTGATATATAACCAGAATAAAATTTTATAAAAACTATAATTATTTGAAAAGCTGCTAAATTATTTTGCAAGTGACTATACCATATGACATTTTATCATCAACTTTAGTGTAAGGGTTAAATTTTCTGTACATCCTCACCAACACTTACCTTTATTTTGATTATCCCCCACTTAGTGTGTGTGAAATAATACCTAATTGTTGTTTCAATTTGCATTTTCCTGACTAAAGATGTTGGACATTCTTTCACATTCTCAGAGGCCATTTGTATATCTTCTTTGGAAAAATTGATAATTAGATCCTTTGCTGATTTTTTTTTCTAAATGGGCTGCCATTTTATTACTGAGTTGTGAGGATTCTTTTATATTCTACAAATATTTTATAACTATTTTATATATTCTCTAGATACATGCTTTCAAATATTTTTCCTCTTTGTGGATTATCTTTTCACCCACTTAATGTAACAAAATGTTCTCTATATTTTTTTTTCATTTGTTTTTTTTGGTGTCATACTTAAGAAACCATTGATTAACCCAAGGACACAAAGGTTATCTCATGTCCATTCACCTAAAAGATTATAGTTGCACATCTTACACTTATGTCTATGGTCCATTTTGAGGTTTTTCTTTTTTTATGGTGTAAAGCAGTAGTTTAATTTTATTGTTTTATACTTGTGTATATATATATATATATATATATATATATATATATATATATATATGATATATCTGTACATATTCAGTTGTTCTACCACCATTACTAAAGAGACTATTCTCTCTTCATTGAATTGTCTCAGCAAACTAGGCAAAAATCAGCTTAAATATTTGAGTTTATTTGTGAACTCTAGATTATTTTATTGATATAAATATATAATGACATATACCTATTTTTACATATTTACATTCACATATATGTGCATATCTTTATATTTACATGTGTTTGTATATGTATATAAAATATATTTATATTTATATATTTAGACATACAGGCAATTATGGTTATTTGCTATTGCTCTCAGTTTTGTATCGAGCATGCTTTATGTATATATTTGTTTATTTGTACAAAATATATACTTATATATACATATCTTTATATATATCTTTTTATATATGCATATATATTTATAGCAAACTATATAAGCAAGATTTTTGTAGTTTTGTAGTAAGTTTGGAAATTAGAAAATGTATGCACTTTAATATTTTAATTTTTCAAAATTGTTTTGACTCGCCGGGCGTGGTGTAGCACGCTTATAATCCCCGCGCTTGGGAGGCAGAGACAGGAGGATCTCGCAGGTTCGAAGCCAGGCGCGTGTGCTGGCTTAAGAGACCCTGTTTCCAAATAAAAATACAAAATAGGTGTCTGGGAGTGTAGCCCGGAGGTAGAAGGGCTTCCAGGAACCCCAGTACCACAAAAAAACAAAACAAAACAAAAAAAATTGTTTTGACTCCTCAATTCCTTTGTAGATAAACAGAATTTTTATTATTTCCAATTACTTTTATTTTTGGTAAAGTCTATGTTAAAAAAGTAATATAATTAAAACATAAATCTCCTAACTCTTAAACCTTAGATATGCCTATTTACTGGAAATCATTAATTAATAAACATTATATCCTTCCAAAAATTTATGTGCATATACATAATTTTATATATGATTCTATATGCTTTGCTGTAGTTTTCTATATGACTTAATAGTATGTTCTAGCACTATGCCACATTCTAATTACTAATCTATCATAATAATTAATGAGAATTCCGTTATAATGATAAATTATAATTATTTATCCAGTTTCAGTGATTAGGAGAATAATTGTGCCTGTTTGTTATTATGCTCAGTTCTTTAATGAGTGTTTTGTGCATATATATTTGTTTATTTGTACAAGATCAAACTTAGACATTGAATTACCCCATCATATATATTGGTGTTTTGCATTTTAGAGATAGAGATAAGCTAAACTCCAGCAAGCTTTTAAAAGTTCACTAAGTAATCAGATGCTCTGCCTAAAATGTGGAAGCTAGGGAGAAAAAAAGGTCATAGGAACAACTCTAGATGAAGGAGGAACCATAGATGAGCATAGAAGGAGGCCTAACCGGGGACAGTGGGACAGGGAGCTGAGGAAAGAGAAACTCCCTAATGTACATGATGTCGATTCGCAAACATCAATCACTAAGCCAAACATGAGAAGGAGGGAGTAGGGTGGGAATTGGGTAAGGGCTAAGTGATGTGTGCACCAATTAAAAAAAAATTAAAGTTCACTCAGTCAGCCAGATGTGGTGGTGCATGCTTCTAATCCTAGTACTTGAGAAGCTGAGCCAGAAGGATTACAGATTCAAGGGCATCTTCAACAACTTAGTGAGACCTTGTCTCAAAACTGAAAGTGAGAAATAGGTTCAGGTTCAGGTATAGCTCAGAAGTAGAATGCTTCCAGGTTCAAGTACCACAGTCAATAAATAAATAAGTAAATAGCCGGGTGTGGTGGCGCACGCTTGTAATCCCCGCACTTGGGATACGGAGACAGGAGGATCTTGCTGGTTCGAAGCCAGCCCGCTGGTTTAAGAGACCCTGTTTTCAAATTTAAAAAAATATAAAAATAGGTCTGGGAGTGTAGCCCAGAGGTAGAAGGGCTTCCAGGAACCCCAGTACCACAAAAATAATTAATTAATTAATTAATAAGTAAATAAAAAATAAATAGTAAAATAGGTTCTATACCCAGTACCACACACAAAAAAATTACAAAGTTAGCAAAGCTTCATTTAACATTCTTTTATTTGTGTTAATTTTGTTTTAAGTTTTCATTGAGAACTGTCAAACAGTAGGTAAAAATAAGTCTGATACAATGTTGTCTTATTAATTGCTAATAAGAATTGAACATTTTAAACTTTTGAGTTATTTGTAAATTTGTATGTATATGTGTAAGTACAAATCTGTACTTATTTTTGCTTTACAAATACACTCATTTCTGATATGTATTTATGTATTAGTATAATCGCTAAGCCCTACAGGGAATGTATGGTAGCATTAGTAAACGATGCCAAACCATTTCCTAAAGCACACCCACCACTTACATGAGAGCATACTAGATGCTCTGCCTTCTAGTCAGTATTATATATTATCTATGCTTTTTATTTGAGCCACTCTAAATTGTGTCCCAAGGTAACACTGAAATTTACATCTTTATTTCCCAGGACACTTATGATCTAAATACTTTTTCAAATGCTTATTAGGCATCCAGATATTATCTTTCATAAAGTACTTGTTCAAGAAATTTGCTAAATTTTAAAGATGGGATCGACTGCAGTCATTTAGGTATCTGTAAAAAGTTTTTACATATGTTCATATGTGCTACATATGAATCCTTTATATATTTTTATAGTAACTGCCTTTTCTTAAATAGAAGACATTTTTAGTTAATAAAGTTCAGTTAATTGTTGTTTTATAGTTGTATGTGTGTGTGTGCATGTGTATCTGTGTATGTTGTACTCAGAGGGGTTGAACTCAGAGGAATCCTACCTCCCAGATATTTCACCATCTTTTTTTTTCTTTTTCTTTTTTTTTTTTTTTTTGGTGGTACTGGGATTCCTGGAAGGCCTTCTACCCCCAGGCTACACTCCCAGACCTATTGTTTTTTATACTTTTTTATTTGGAAACAGGGTCTCTTAAGCCAGCGCGGCTGGCTTCAAACCTGCGCGATCCTCCTGTCTCCACCTTCCAAGCTTGGGGAATACAAGTGTGTGCCACCATGACTGGCTTCCTACATCTTTTTTGAATTTTGTTTCGAATTAGGTTCTCTCTAGGTTGCTGAGTATCTTACTAATTTGCTAAGTCTGTCCTTGGAACCTGTGATCCACCTATCTCAGCCTCCCAAGTATTTAGGTTACAGGCATGTGGTGCCACCACACTCAAGCTATTAGTGATTTATCTGTTCTATTTATGAAATCTTTGCTTAACCAAAATCATGAAACATTTTTCCTATAGTTTGTTCTTGACAGTTTATTATTTTATTCTTTATTCTTAGATTTACCATCTATCTCAAATTTTATGTCTGTGTATATGCATACGTACATATGCTGAAAGGTACAGTATATTTTTTGCCCATACAGATCCACAAATGATCTAAAACCTTATATTGAAGACTCTTTGATTGAATTATCATAATACCATTGTCATAATTACATTCGTCTGTGAATGTAAATGTAAATGTCAGTTTCTAGTTTACCTGTTTATTTCTTTGGGTGGTTAGTGGCATTAAAATGTATTTCTACAGTAAAAAAAAAATCCAATGACAAGAGGAAATCAGTGGCTATTTTTATTGGGAGGGTATTGTATTTTAGGATAGTTAAGGAGTAATTAACTTTTTTTTTTTTTTTTTTTTGCAGTCTCAGGGATGGAACCCGGGGCATTGTACCTCTGAGCTACACCCCAGCCCTAATTTTTATTCTTTTCTTTTTTTTTTTTTTGTATTTTTGGAACAGGGTCTCACTGAGTTGCAAAGGGCCTCACTAAGTAGCTGAGGCTATCCGCAGACCCTGATCCTCCTGTCTCCATCTCCTGAATGCTGGGATTACAAGCATGACTTGCCATGCTAGGCCTAATAAATAACTTTTAACATTATTGAATATGTCAGTTCATGAGAATATATTCCTCCATTTTATGTCTTCTTTCCTTACAGTGTGTATTTATTTATTTATTTTTGGTGGTACTGGGGGTGAAACCCAGAGGCTTTCTACCTCCGGGCTATACTCCCAGTCCTATTTTATATTTTATTTGGAAACAGGGTCTCACTAAGTTGCTGAGAGCCTCACTAAGTAGCTGAGGCTGGCTTCAAACCTATGCACTCCTCCTGTCTCAGCCTCCCAAGTGTGAGGATTACAAGCATGTGCCACCACGTCTGGCTTAAATTCCTTTTTTTTAGTTTTATGTGGAGCATATTGAAAATGGCATACATTCAGACTGTGCTTGGTGCCCTCTCCCCCTCCAACCCGTTCCCCCTTCTCTCCCTCCCAACAATGAGTGTCCAGGTTACCATTCTATATTCAAACATAAGTTTAAACATTCGGATGCAGCTCCTTCATTAATCAACCTCAGCCTTCTTCCTCTCCTACTCTCCCATTCTAGCTTTGCTTAAGTTTCCCCTCCATTATCTCAAGTCCCTCTGATCATCCTAATAGTCCCTAGTTTGGGCATATTAGAGAAAACATATGTCCCTTCTCTTTCTGTGCTGGGCTAATCTCACTTAACATAATGTTCTCCAGGTCTTTCCATCTTCTTGTGAATGACATGATTTTGTTGTTCTTTATAGCTGAATAGAATTCCACTGTGTATATTTCCCATGATTTTGCAATCCATTCATCTGTTGATGGAGACCTAGGTTGGTTCCATTTTGGCTATTACGAATTGCGCTGCTATGAACATAGGTATACATATGAAAGAAGAGATACAAATGGCCAATAGGTACATGAAAAGATGTTCAACATCATTACCATCAGGGACACGCAAATCAAAACGATGCTGAGATTCTATCTAACCCCAATCAGAGTGGCAAGCATAAAGAAATCAAATAACAACAAATGCTGGCGAGAATGTGGGGAAAGAGGAACTCTTTTACACTGCTGGTGGGAGTGCAAACTAGTTCAACCACTATGGAGATCAGTGTGGAGATTCCTTAGAAAACTGGGAATAGATCCTCCATATGATATGGCTATACCAATCCTGGGTATTTTTTCCAAAGGATTGAAGTCAGAGAACTAAAATGTGTATTTTGAAGTTCTCAGTGTTGCAAACTTGCACATATTCACATGTGTTTTCCTAGTATTTGACTTTAATGTATTTAATTTTAATAGTTTTCTTTAATTCTTCAATAATTTATTTCTAGAGAATATACTATTTTTTATATTGACATCATTCACTGTGGCCTTTGTTAAATTTACTTAATTATAATTATATGTTCTTTGGCAAATAAAATTAGCTTTTACCTCTTTTTCAAGAGATTATTAATTATATTCATTTTATTACCTTATTACAGTCATTAGAAATTGCATCATAATGTTAAATAAATCTGCTGATAGTGATATTTTCACCTTATTTCCAACTTCACTGAGATATTCACTATTTCCCCATTAAGTATATTTCTTTCCACTTTTGTAGCTATCACTTATTAGATTGAAGAAGTTCTCATCTCTTTGTACTACTCTGAGGCATTTTAAAATCATGATTTGGGATTAAATTTTATCAAATTATTTTCTACAACTATTGAAATAATCACTTTTTTATGGATATGGTAAATTATATTGAGTCATTTTCAAATGTTAAATATTGAGAAATAAGGCTTTCTTCGTCACGACATATGATCCCTTTCCCAGCTAATTTCCATTTCAGTAACTCATTTGAATGGTATTACTGGACATTATTTAACAAAAAAGCAAACTTTGGTTCACTCAATTCTGTGTGTACCCATACTCCCTTCTCTCATCAATGTAATGTTCCCCTCTGAACCAGTATTAATTTAGAATTATAATAAGCTACTATTACATGCTTAAAAGAAATCTTATATTTTTATTTAAATAACTTGGCTTCTTATTGATTCCATTCAATCTTCTCAATGTTCACTTTCCCAATAAAGTTATAAAATTATACTACCATATTTTCCCTGTCCTCTAATCATATATTATAGACCACCTTACCTCTTCTTTATAAAACCTAAATTATACTTATATTTAATTATAATATAATTTATATATACATATATATTTAAATATACTTATGTTTAAGTATATTTAAAGTATAAATATACTTAAAGGTGAGTCCTATGTCTTCTGTAAGGCTTAAGTGAATATTATTACCACAGAATTGTTTTTTGAATACACAAAACACCACGGGAGGATATTTTTCTTTGGAAGATCATGAACAGCCAAATTCTTAGAACTGCTGAAAAGTCACTTTTATAATTGAAAAGCTAATCTGAGGTGTTATCAGATATATCAAATAATAATATACAAAACCAGAAATAATCTGCCATAAATACACATGAAGTGACTAGTCCATATGATTTGTGATGGTACAGTTGTCATAAAACTATTAATTGGGAGAGGTTAATGGAAATGTGGATCTTTAATCAGAGATGTTAATAATTGATACATAATACCTGTCTCATGACAGGAAAGGAATTGTTTCATACATAAAAAAGTAAAGGCTATATAAATTATAAGTCCTGGACATTTCAGAGTTGCTGACTCTTTTAGATTAGAAGCCATTTGAATGTAAGCCCTTATTATATGAGATAATTTAGTGCTTTATTTTTGGTATTTTGTTTTCAATTTCAATTATCCCAACATCTAGCATTATGCCTGGAAGCTTTCCCAAGAAATATTGAATGAACAGCAAAATAAACAGGTGAATGAATGAGGTCTTGGAATCAAGTGAAATCAGGAAATGGCAATGAAAGTCTTAAGATAGTCAAAGATATGCACATGTTATATATGCTGTCCTTTTTTTGCTAGGCTTTCTGTGTTAGGCATTTTTAATCTGATTTTACATTTCCATAATAAATGGTAAGACAACGTGAAGGAAAATAGGGACCACCTTATGTGTCTAAATTCTGTATCTGGGAAACTGACACATGATAATAAAGACAAGGATAATTGATGCATACTGAGTAGAATAGTAATAAAGGTAATATTTTAAAGAGTCCAATAAAATGGTCATAAAGGAAAGGGAAGAATGGCATGATATAATTTCTTCTCTCATGTGCCTTTGGTCTCCAATTATATCTTAAGATCCTTTTAAGAGGCCATAGTAAAGAAAAAAGGCCAGAAATGTAAATATTGGAACAGGAAAAAGAAAGGATAGAAATACTGAGACCCAAGTTTCCTCAACCTTACATCTATTGGTTAGGTGGACTTAAGGAAGACAGGTTGATTTTTGGATAATATTATGGACTATTCTTAAAAATTGTTTTGATCTAGGGGTATCTTCTACTTGGGCGGATTATTAAACTTAAAATATTAGAGGTTCTAGGAAGAAAACAGAAAAGAAGAAGTAGATCACTGGAAACTTGTAGATAAGGTATTAGGGAGATCAATAAACAAAAATTGTTTTATGTATTTTATTATTTATGCATTTTTATCAAAAAAGAATATAGAAAAGTTTTTTTGTATCTAAGAATCATTTGTTAGACATTTTCACGGTGCCAGAAACTGCCCTATGTCCCAGCTTTTTGGCAGGGAAGAAGACAAAAATCCCTTGTTCTAGAGAGGAGAGAGAAAGCAAACTATCCAAGATCAATAAAGGAGCAAGATAATTTTGGAGAATGAAAATTGCTATGAACAAAAATGGACACAGTAGTGTCACAGACACTGACAGTTAAATGCCACTTTTTCTAGGATGCACATGAGTAGAAGAGCATGTCACACAAGTTGAAGAGCACCGAGGCATTGTTTAGGAACAGAGACATGTTCAGTGTGTTTGGAACATCCTGGACTAAGAGGATCGTGATACAGTAGGAGGAGTTTGTAGAGGTGGGGATGTGTCTCTTCCACAGCCCAGGTATCCCACGGTGTGTTCAGAGTAATGGGAGACAGGTGTTTTATTGGGGAAATATTACAAGAAAACAGTGACTGCTCCAAAAAGAGTTCAGTGGCAGCAGGCTGGCAGAAAGTTCCTCCGTCCCTCACTGTGCTTCACCAAGGGGCACTTCCTCTCTCCCTCACAGTGTTTTACCCAGGGGCAGATGACTAGGCAAGGGACAACTGTCTTCTCTGTGATGGCCTCAGTTCCACATTCACCCCCACTCAGGAAGGTTTGATACGTGAGGCTGTAGAAGTGACATCATCAGCATCAACTTGCTTATTTGCTTGTGTGTCCAGCATCCCAAGGAGCAACACTCCTTCCTGGCAAACATGCAGGAAAGGAGCTTTCCACAGCACTAAGTTGCCAGAGTTCCTGGGTTCATGGCAGCAAAGCAGTGTCTTTCTAGGTGATATGTACTTGGATATTCTGTGCCAGGGCTGCTCTCATTGGTTCCATCACTTGGCCAGGCTTTGGGGAACAGAAAGGGTGTGTTCAGGGATGTGGTGTTTTACTGTTACCCTCTTCTTTAGAAATGATATGAGCAAAGTATAAACATGTTCCACAGCATTGCAGACCACTGGAAAGAATTGGAATTCTGCTTTAAATCAAAGAGAAAACTAGTGAAGGTCCTAAGGAAGAAAGTATAAAATATCTCAGTTTAAATTTTTTTTAATTTTTTATTGGTGCATTATATTCATACATCATATTGGAGTAAAAAAACTTGTGTGTACATACATGTACACATCACTGATTTAACCCCTACCCAATTCTCACCCCATCCCTCCCTCCCTTGCTTGGATTAATGGTTGACTTCGATATGTTTAAGTACATTGTGTGTTTTAGAGATTTTCCTCTTCCCCCCTCCTTTCTCCTCCTTTAGATTATCTAATTTGCTCCTTTTTAGGATTTCCTTTTTCATCTAGAGTTCCTTCTATGACCCATTTCTCCCTAGCTCTCACATATTAGGGAAAGCATCTGATTTCTTATTTTTTGTGACTGACTAATCTCACTTAGCATAATGTTGCCAGTTCCATCCATTTCCCTGAAAATGATGTAATTGAGTTTTTTAATGGCTGAGTAAAATTCCATAGTGTACATATCCCACAGTTTTGTAATCCATTCATCTGTTGATGGACATCTTGGCTGGTTCCACAGTTTGGCTGTGGTGAATTGTGCAGCTATGAGCATAGATACACATGCATTAGTTTGGTAGTTTGGTTTCCTATCTTTTGGGTAGATACCCAGAAGTGGTATTGCTGGATCAAATGGTAGATTTGTTCCCATTCTTCTGAGGATTCTCCATACTGTTTTCCAAAGTGGGTGCACTAATTTGCAGTCCCAAAAATCTCACCTGATTTCTTTATAGGCAATGGGAATTGAATCACCAACTCATGATCCATGAGTTTGGCAAATCTTACTTTTTCACTATTTTATATATTTCATTCTTTTTTATTTTGCAGTACAAGGGATGGAATCCAGGGGGCATTCTACGTCTAAGCTACACTCCGAACCCAATTTTTTATTCTTTTTGTTGAAACAAGTTCTCACTTAGTTGCAGAGGGCCTCACTAAGTAGCTGAGGCTGGTGGCAAACCTCTATCTTCCTGTCTCCTCCTCAGAAGTATTGGGATTACAAGCATGTGCCACCTTGCCCCACTTTTATCTTATTTACAATCATGTACTGTATACATCTTTTTAAATTTCCCACTAAATGGCGCTGAAATAATATTCTCATTTTATTTTTATTTTTAAATGTTTTTTAAAAATGTTTAACCATCTAGCTAGAGTTCTTGTTCTCTCAAATTGATTGTGATAATCTTGTTAATGTAAATGAAAGTTAAATGGATTTGGTGGGTATTATTTTATTTATTCTTAAGCTGTGAATTCTTTCTGTAGTTACTTTTTATGTTAGTGTAATTAACTTTCTTCCCACTTTAAAGTGAGACTATCCACTGAAAACAAATTCAATTGGGGATGAAGGTGATTTATTTATGTCCACATTTATTCAATCTTTTAATAGTTATAGTTTGGGGCAAATGTCTGAATGTCAAAATACTTACACAAAAGTCAGTATGAAGAATCTATTTTGATATTTAGTTTTCTAGGACTATTAAAACAAAACACATAGACCAGGTAACTTAAACAACAGAAATAATTTTCTTACAGTCCTGGATACTAGATGAAATCCAAGATCAAGAGGCCAAGAGGACTAGGCTCCTCTCAGACATCTCTTTTTGGCTTAAAGACACCACCATCTTTCTGTGTGGTCTTCCTCAGTTATGTCCACCCTGTGTGTCTGAGTATCTTAATGGCATTTGCAAACAAAGGTATCAGTCAGATTGGAAAAAGCAGCCAACATAAAGGCCTCATTCAATTTTTTTATTGATGCTGAATTCATACATCTTGTTGAAGTTCAGGGAGGCAGAGGCATACCTGCACACAGGCCTTGGTGAGCCCGTTCTCAATGACCACCTCACTCCCTCTCCCTCCCCACTTTCCCATTCTCAGCACAGTGATTAGCTTTGAAAAGTTTGTGTATCTACCTCATGACCACTGAGGTGTTTCCCTTTTCAAGTCTTTCTCCCTGCCTTCTTCCTCAGTTAATTTTTTTGCTGATTGTTTTTAGAAGTGAATACCCACAGGGAATTGCATCTACTTGGCAAGTGGAAAGGACAGAGAAAATAAGTCACATTAACTTGACTGGTTCACTCACGTGTTAGTCTCAAAATAGCAGAATTTATAAAAAAACGAAAAGAAAAAAAACCCTAAGAAACACAGGATTTGAAATGGCCACAAAACCCAAGAATAAAAAAGTTATTTCTACATGTTAAATTTTAGTTACATAGGTATATCCAACACTAAATTGTGTCTAGGGGGGAAATATCAGTAAAATCTACCCTTGCAATACAGCTGGCCCAACTCTGGTGCTGCAAATTCTAAATCAAAGCATTGGCTATGGGAGAAAATCGTGAGTGTTCACAGTGTTCACCCTACTCCTTTCTTACTGCTCCTTTCTGAAACTTTCAGGGGAATTTGGAGTTGGCAACGGTGCATATTCTAACTAAAGCAATAAGGATTATTTGGTAGGGAGAGGGAAAGTAAACAGGCGCTTGGATATTCCATCAGAGTGTGATCTGAGAAAGACTCTTTTTTCAAGATAATAGACCTTGTGAGAAATTTACTCATTTGGGCTAAGTGATGTATACTAAAAAACCAGAAGAGGTATAAGGGGATGAAAAATTACCCCTCACATTATCTACCCAGCAGCCTTTTATTTTTCACACAAAACACTAACAGTATCCACACATCCTCAAGGCTGCTTTCATGCTCAAGCCAAGCCCCAGTAGCTCCCAAGTATCCTTGTTCTATTGTCAGCTACCAACTGTGTACAAGAGTAACCTTACCAGTAAAAAGGCATTCGGGTTTTCTTTGGAAGCAGCTATATTTGGGAATAATTTGATTTCCTAATTTAAATGTGTGTAACATTATATGTCATGTACTGTGTATATGTATGTGTATATATTGGTCCAGGCTTTTGTGTACATTGTAATCTATGTACTAGTTAAATGTCTATG
The DNA here is from genome assembly GCF_963383645.1 of Muscardinus avellanarius. Lineage (NCBI taxonomy): Eukaryota > Metazoa > Chordata > Mammalia > Rodentia > Gliridae > Muscardinus > Muscardinus avellanarius. Next base: position 77,576,782 of record NC_137794.1, read on the forward strand.
TAAAATAAATATTTTGCATACAGCCCAGTTATAGGAATGGCCCCAATTTGATGAATTAAAACTTTTTTAAGGAAGGTTAATAGAATGGGTGGCAATGCAGTGAAAATCTGTCCAAAGATATTATATTGATCCTAAACTATTAAGTCTAGAAGTTTTATATTCAGATGGATGTTTTATGTTATATTGCTCCTATGTTATTTAATAAAATCAGATATCCCAAATTTATAATAAAATTGCAATGAAATTTTAGTGTTACTTATAAAGTGTTTTTCAAAAGGAGTTTCACATGAACAGGTAGCTACTTGTTTGTTTTAATTTTTGAGATCCAATTGTTCTCTGGTTAAAAAAAATAACTTTTTCAGTAATCCCTTTTTATATATAAAATTTTAGTGTATTGATTATTAATTGAAGAATTTGTATTCAAACATACTGAATGCAATTGTGAATCTTGCAGTTGGCTCTACATTGTTGTTTCAAATACTCTAATCAATATAACTTGAATCTCAAATCAAACTGGACTTATGTTTTAATATTTTAGTAATCCTTCTCAGTTGTAATGGTCATGTCATTATTAAGGAAGGTCACAGTCCCCTCTTTGTAAGTTCAATATCCTAAACCCAAAGTTTAGGTTATTGAAATTTTGAAGAGGAAGCATCTGTAAGACATGCTATATGCACACTAGCTTTTAAAATATGACTCTGTGGTTTAGATTTTAAATATTTAATGGTTAGCAGGGACTACAGCTTTGCTGGGATAACTTTATAAAATCAAATTAAGTGATACTTAATATTTTCTTTTGGAGGATATCAGAGGAAATTGATATCAAATCTAATATGTTACTTATTTGCTGTTATGTAAGTCATATATTTCTGTAAGCATCAGTGTTCATATGGGTCAAAAAGTGATATTAATGTATACCTCATAGGGTAGAATTGCATTTAGGAATATTAGTAATATGGTACCTTTTTAAGAACTACCTGTGTTTAAACATATAATATGATAATGCTTCCTCAAATATGAAGTCCTTTTAGGCAAATGCATGTTGATTTGCTTTGTGAATAGAAATATTCTTAATCTAATATAAATAAATTTATGACCTGACTCTTGTGGTAGTTGAATATTACCAGGATTATAGAATCCTAGTATCATGATTTGACCCATACTATACAGTTGCTTCTTGAAAAGTTGGATGATAATATGTATATATTAAAAAAAGAATGCTAACATCTATATTTATACTATTAATGTTAGAAACTAGTTTTGTTTCAATATCACATGCTTGTTGATACAGAATTCTTGTTAATGTGTATAAAGTTATTGATAAAAATACTTGAAGTATAAAAAGAATGATACTTGGTTTATGTTTGTGAATTTAAAATTTGTGCATATGGAATGCTATTAAAGAAGTCCAGTTTTGCCAAAGTGAACAATATGTCATTGATAATTTCTTCCATATGCCCTTTTCTTATTATAGATATATAAAATGCAAGAGTTTTCACAATTGTACTTATAATCTGGGAATTCCTAAAGTTTTCTCAATGTTATGTTTTTTTATGCTTAGACCCAGGGGCATTCTACCTTTTAGCTACACCCTGAGCCCTATTTTTTATTCTTTTTATTTTTGAAATAGGGTCTCACTTTCAAAGGGCCTCACTAAGTAGCTGAGGCTGCCTGTGAACCGTGATCTTCTGGTCTCAGTCTCCTGAATGCTAGGATTACAAGTGTGTATCACCATACCAGGCTTATTCTTAATTTTTTTATTGGTACCTTGTACTCATACATCAAGTTATGTTTTTAACAGAAAACTATAGTACTATAATAATTTTTTATATTTATAACTCATGTAAAGAATATATCATTGACTTACAAAGATCTTTCATATCCACACTTTTGTAATCTCCTAAACTATGTCCTATAATTTGACTTTTTAGTCTAATGTATTACTCTTCAGGTCTATTATCTTGAATAAATTTAGTTATATTAAGTGGATTACAAAGAGGAGGAACAGATAATTAACGGAATGTAAAGTAAAACTTGTTACAGAAATTTAAAGAGAAATAGGGCCATTTTGTTTGTAAATAAGTAAAAATAATCTTCATTTATAAGGACACTTTAATAGTGAAAAGAAAGAATAGTTAAGTCTCTGTTCACACAAATGAGTGTTAGGATAAAATAATGTAGAAATTGAAATTGATGAAAACAAATTTTATGAACAAACCCTGAGGTCATTTAGAATGAACTAAATCTGACCCATTTCACTACGTAGTCAGCATTAGTTGGTATTCAAGTATTTTTAAAATTATTTCTATCAATATGTACAAAGTAACGTGTAAAAATATTTTGTAAAATATCTGTAAAAAAGTTTTGAGAAAACGCCTCAATACTTAGAGATAGTATGGTAGGCAAAATTTTAACAGATATTTTGGTGCACTTATTTCAGTGCTTCCAAAGAACTTTTCAAATGAACTCTTCTTTATCTACTTCTATGTTATTCTCTAGGAAATAGAAACCCTGGAGTAAAGCAACATATACTCATTGTTCCCAAACTGTGTGTTGGGGCTCCCCAGGATATTATAGGGAACTCAAAAGGCACCATGGGGTATTTTAAAATTTCAAGGGAAATAGTAATGCGCAACATCTGTTAGATACCACACAAACTGTTAGCTCTAGGTAGTTCACAGATTTAACATTAAAACACAATAATTGCTTCTGAGAGTGTCAGGTCCTTGAGAAGCTGAGTTTTCAGTGATTCCTGTGATAAAAAGCAAGTACTGTGGAAAATCAATGTGGAACAAGATGTAAGGGTGGTAGTGTCTAATATGAATCCAAGGGTAAGGAAGTTGCATATCATGGAAACAGACACACATATACTGTTATCTAGGTGGTGACTTAAGAACATAAATGTGTTTTTTTCGGTTTATGTGCTTTATTTTTTCCATTTAAATTTCTTTTATCAGTGTGTTGTAGTCATACATCTTAATGGGATACAAGATGGTAGAGGCATATATGCACACATCACTTATTTAGCCTTCTCCAATTCCCACCCCACTCTTTACCCTCCTTCTCATGTTTGGCTTAGTGATTGACCTTGACATGGTCAAGTGCATTAGATAATTTCCCTCTTCCCCCCTCCCATACCCCTCAGTTAGGTTGCTTTATTTGTTCATCTATGGTTTCTCCTTCCTGGACTAGATTTCCTCCTATAACCCATTTTCTCCCTAGCTTCCACATATTAGGGAGAGCATATGCTTTCTTACTTTTTGTGACTAACTAATCTCACTTAGCATAATGTTCTTCAGTTCCATTCATTTCCCTGCAAATGATGTAATTTTGTTCTTCTTTATGGCTGAGTATGTGCTTTATTTTTTAAATAGCTACTAAATGTTAGACTATAACTACTTACTGTTTGTAGTACACATTAATTACACATCAACCTGAAATATGACATATTTGAAAAATTTTTATGAGATGTTGTGTATAATTATTAGGCACAAAGATCTCTATTACTCCAGATAATTGTAAATCTATTATTTTTATTCTTTTTTAAAGCAACATTGCAAATCTCATATTTGTTGTGATCCATCTATATTGATAAAATAATGTATTACGCCCAATCTCAGTATATTAGTGACAGAATATTAGATATAGGGTAGCAATTTATTTATCCTTTAAGTGACTTTCATGGTCAGTAGATGCTTTTTTTAAGCAACATTATTTTGTACTTTGATTGGTACATTGAAATTATATATCATGGTGAGGTTCAAAATGATACAAAGCTACACAGCAATTGCAGTATTTTTCTCCAGATTTTTCTCACCCCTCTTCCCATCCATATTGATCAGATTGGTAGTGGTACCTTCACAGATGGCATAGCATGATTTGACCAGTTTCCTTCACTCATTCTCCTTTTATCCTTCTTCACCTCCCTCCCACACTCTCCCCCAGTATCCTTCCACTGTTCTACTGCTCTCTGTCTCTTCATTTATCTGAATTCCCTTTTACTTCTTATTTTTATTTTCTCTCTAGTTTCCACATATGAGAGAAAACATACTACACTGGACTTTCTGTGACTGGCTGATCTCTCTTTGCATAGTATTCTGAAATTCCATCCATTTGCCTGCAAATGACGTAACTTTGTTCTTTATGGATGAGTAAAACTGCATTGTGTGTATCTACTGCATGTTCATTATCCATTCATCCGTTGATAGACACATTCATTGTTTCCATAATTGGCTATTGTGAATTAAACTACTATGAACATGGATATGCATGTATCAACATAATATTCTGACTTTAATTCTTCTGGAAAAACACTGTGAAATGGTATAGCTATATCATTTGAAGTTCCATTTATAGTTTTTGAGGAACTTTCCTAGAGTTTTTGCTAATTTTCAATCTCACCAACAGTATATAAGAGTTACCATTTCTCCATATCCTCAAAACATCTATTTTTTTTTATTCTTGATATTTGGCATTCTAATTTGAGTTATATGGAATCTCAGTATAGTTTTAATCTACCTTTCTTTGATTGCTGTGATGTTGAACATTTTTAATATATTTATTGATGATTTGTATTTCCTCTTTCAAGAGTGCCCATATTTTGACTAGTTATTTGGGGTGTGTGTGTGTGTGTGTGTGTGTGTGTGTGTGTGCCTTCAGCTTTTTAAGTCCTTTTTTATAATTGAGATATTGTCCTCTAATTGACAAACAGTGGGCAAAGATTTTTCTCCCATTCTATAGGCTCTTTCTCCTCAGACTCTTGATGATTTCCTTTGCTGTACAGAAGTTTTTAGTTTGATGCCATTCCATTTATTGATTCTTGGTTTTATTTGCTGAGCTTGGGGGTCTATAGAAAAGTAAACAGACCGATAGCAAGCAAAGATATTGAAGCAGTAATGAAGAGTCTTCCAACAAAGAAAAGTCCAGGACCACATAGATTCTCTACCAAATTCTATTAAAAATAGTTAAAGAAAAATTATGCCAAATTTCTATAAAAAAGAGATAAAATACTTCCAAAACCATTCTATAAAGACATTATCATATTAATTTTAAACCAAATAAATATACTGCAAGGAAAGAAAATTACAGACAAAATTTTTGATGAATATAGAAGTAAACATTTTTAATAAAATACTGGCAATTATTATTTAAAACTACCTCAAGATGATTGTACAGGAGGACCAAGTTGGTTTCATTCTAGGTATGGAAGGCTGGTTCATCATCTGCAATTTAATAAATATAGTGTATTACATAAATAGAACCAATAATAGACATAATAGAAATCATGTTATCATTCTAAAGGTGTAGAAAAAGCATTTGACCAAATCCAACACTCATTCATGCCCAAGACACTAATTAGGAAGGGAATAAACTTATCTCAACATCACAAAGCCAATTTATTTTAAACCTAAGCCAACATCATACTGTATAGGGAGAAACTGAAAGTATTTTCTCTAAAATTAGGAACATGGCAAAGATCTACTTTATTGCCACATCTATTCAGTATAGTGCTTGAAATTCTAGCCAAAGCAATAAAGGAAGAGAAAGAAATTAAAGGAATACTAATCAGAAAGAAGAACTAAAATTATGTGTGCAGATGACTTGATCTTATAATTAAAAAAATACAAAAAACTCAATCAGAAGCCTTCTGGAGCCAATAAATTCAGCAAATGTAGCCAGAAACAAAATCAACTTATAAAAATCAATATAAGATGCTTTATTCCAGACAATTTTGTAGGTTTTAGAGATATCACTTTTTATCACTGTTTTGCAAAATATAGGGTTTTGTTTTGTTTTTGCGGGTCTGGGGAAACCCAGAGCCATTTGACTCCCAAGCTATATCCCCTGCCCTATTTTTTATTCTTTATTTTGAAACAGGGTCTCATTGAGTTGTAGAGGGCCTAAGTATCTGAGGCTATCCACGAACCGCGATCCTCCAGTCTCAGCCTCCCAAATGCTGGGATTACAAGCTTGTGCCACCATGTCCCGCATAGGTTTTTTAATTTCTTTCATATCAAACACTTCTTATGTGAAAAACATATTTGTAATACATGATGTCCATGAATTTTATATTTCTGATAGTAGGGAAAAGCATTTTAAGACCTTATAAAATTTAAATTTTTGAAATATAAAATATGCTTTGAAATATATTGAGAATTTACTTTTATAATACTTTAAAATTAGAAATGGATGTCCTTTGAGAAGAAACTGGAATCACTAATTATAGGTTTAATAAAATGTTTTTTTTTTTTTCTGGTACTGGAGATGGAGCCCAGAGGCATTCTATCTCTGAGCTACTGAGCTACACCCCAACCCTATTTTTTATTATTTATTTTGAAATAGGGTCTCATTGAGTTTCAAAGAGACTTACTAAGTGACTGAGGCTGGCCGCGAACCACTATCTTCCTTTCTCAGCTTCCCAAATGCTGGGAATACAAGTGGGTGCCACCACTCCTGGCACACATAATAAAATGTTTCTAATAGGCAAAAACATTCAACCTTGAGTTACAATTTTCAAGTATTAAGAAAATATGAATGGGCATTCTATAGTTCACTTGAATTACTCTTTTGTTATATATTCCTAATATGTTTGGTTGTTTGAAAATGGTATTTTAGTTAAAATGTAGCTTCTAACTCTATATGTTAATTTATTTGTTTTGACTTTAGCTAAGCAATATAGATTCACTGTTTTTTATTTAATTAGTTGGCATCTTAAACTGAGCTCTTTGAAACACTGCAGTGTAATATTTGGTCAAAGTATATGTGACTGTAGAGATGTAGTTCTAATAATTTCTATCTCTTTTTTTTAAAACTTTTATTGGTGTAGTTCAAATATGCATCTTAATGAGGTTCAAATTCATAAAAATAGATATGTACAAAGGTCTTGGTATGATCACCTTTAGATTGGATCCCCTTAGCCACCCCTCCCAATACGTAAGAGTTACACTGGAAATGATGCCTTCATACATGAATATAGCATAATTTGAATAGTTTTTCTCATTATTTCTTCCCTTCCCCTTTTCCTTTTCCCTTCCCCATCCTTTTCCACTATTCTACTCATTCTCCTCAATTATCTAAAGTCCCTTTTGTTTTCTATTTTTGCCCTAGCTTATACAGAGGGGCCCATTATTTCTTAGGTTAAAATCCTCAATAGGCCCATAATTTTAATCATAATGGCCCATCTCCCCACCTCATATTCCTAAACTGCTTGGTAAAAAGGATCTAAGGAAGGTCTGACCCTTGGTTAAGCTGAGTCCACCCAGTCACCACCCATGGATCAATGTCAGGAATTTGTTTGTTTGTTTGTTTGTTTGTATTTGTGGTACTGGAGATGGAACTCAGGGGCATTCTACCTCTGAGCAGTACCCCCAGCCCTACTTTTTATTCTTTATTTTGAAAAGGGTTTTACTTAGTTGCCAAGTACCTCACTAAGTAGCTGAAGCTATCTGCCAACCACTATCCTGTCTCAGCCTCCCAAATACCAGGATTACAGTACCACCAATACATACATACATACATACATACATACATACATACATACATAAAATTGCAGTTCCTTTCTTTTTAAAATTGCATTTTTCTTTCTTCGACCTATTATTTTTATATTTTCTATCCTACCTTATCTCCCTGACCCCTAGACTTGGAGCCCTTAATCTTAAGGGCTGATGAAGAGTGAAGTTCCATCTTCTTTTGATAGGGTCCTAGAATTGCCCCCTTACCCAACTAACGAAGAACACACCAAGGATGTAAAAAAAAAAAAAACAAGCAGAGATTATTGTGCTGCAGCTCTGTCCCGGCAAGCCAGGGGTCGAAACCAAGACTCTCACCACTCGGTACCCTTCAGGGAGTTGTAGGCTGCCAGAGAGTTGCCCTGGCCAAGCCGAAGTCCCTTAAGCAGGTAAGGAGATGTGGTCGAGGTTGGACCCAGAGCTCACTCCAAGGTCTGAATTTATAGCCTCAGGAGGGAGTGGTTACACATGTCAGAGCCCGCCAAAAGTCAGAGCCCACCAAAAGTCTTAGCCGCCGACCTTAGAATACAACCAATCAGATACAAGGACAAACAAGTACAACCAATAATTTTAAAACATGCATCCACACAGTCAGAGCCCGCCAAAAGTCATAGACTACCAAAAGTCTGAGCCAGCCAAAGACTGCTTATCTCCCTTATGTTATGTGCTCCTTCACTAGGGCTGCCTCTGGGTATGCTTGAGGAATGCAGATGTTTCCAGGTAGATAAGACAGTTACAGGCTTATAACTCAGGGGGAAAAAAAATACTTTTACATTCTAAAGCACTTAAAAGCAATTCCTAAACTTTAAAAGCAATTTCTAATATTCTTTAAACATCAAGCAAGTCTAAAATGAAAGACTATCACCAAACAAATGCTGGACATATGTGAAAGCAGTTTTACATAAGCCAGAACTTGAGCAGGCAGTTATTAAAGAAAGACAGGAACTTACAAGTTAACTATATTCTGAATCCTAAATCCCAATGTCTTAATTCTCTAAAACCATTCTTAACAGTACCAGGGCAGCCTGGCCAGAGGTCAGACGTCAGGCTGAGGCTGTAACCCATGGTGGACTGCAGGGGTCCCTGTCTTGTGCCATCAGAGGAGTAGTGGAAGGGCGAGGCCAGGCGGTCCTGACCTGCAGCCTGCTCCACTCCATGTGCTCCTGCAGGCCCACTGTCCTGGACCCGCCTGGCCCTTCCCTTCTGCCCCTCCTCTTTCTGACCACCCCCCCACCCCCCACCCCCCCACCCCCCCATCCCCCCGGGATTGCCCTGCAGCCAGGGTCTGGACTCCGTTCCTGTGAGCCAGGAATGCTCAGTGTCCACGCCGCTGCCCACACAGGCCTCGGCATCCAGATCCCCCCAGAGGATCCGCTCGGGTCCTGGCCCAGGCCCTGGCCCAGGCCCTGGCACTGCAGGGATTGGGGGGATGTAGAAGGACCTCTCCAAACACTGTCCTGCGGCCAGGCCATCCTGGGCCCAGCCGGGAGCCGCCCTGCGCCCCCCCCCCTGCGTGGTGGCGTGACTGACCGAAGCCCCTGGCCTTCCCGCGGGGACCTGCAGAACATTACAAGGAGGAGAGCGGGCGAGGAAGACACATGTGGCCTCCTGTAAACAGTCTGATTTCCCAACGTAAACCAGCCCGAGTGGAAATGCTGCCGAATGTTCTCTGGACTGGAAAATCCCAGTCCTGAGGAGGGGCTGCCTTTCCCACCCACCTTGGCTGAGCCAGGTTTATCTCTGCGCTGAGGAATCTGCCTGGAGAGCAGATTATCATGGCCTTGTTCCCCAGGCCAGAGGGAGAGGGCTGATCTGGCTCAGAGATATGGGGATCTGGGCCCATGTTGCTTGCAGCTGTGGGTGAGGGGCAGCGCGGGGAGGACAGAGACCTTGACCCTCTGGGCAGCTGGGCTTACAGATCTTCATTCTGTTTCCAATCCTACCTTACTTCTATATCTTAACTCTATATTCTAATATCTTATATTCTAATATAAGGATCCTACCTTAATTCTATACTATGAGGGGGTTATTTTCCACAGCATTCCTACACTATAGATTTTTTAACACAGACAAGGGACTAAGGTCCTCCCTAGCCAGGGATCAGAAATCGTATCCTAACTTGTCTAAAGGAGACAGAGAGGCCTCAGTTACTGAGTTGGATTATTTACAGTCAGTACAGAAGCTAACATTGCATTCCCCCATTGCTCATTGTTAAGGTTTTAGAATATGTTATGGTTTTGGGGAAACTGTCCCCGGGGACCCCTCTTAGGGTCCCGGACACAATTTCCCTCAAACTACAAAAAAAAAAAAAAAAAAAAAAAAAAAAACGAAAAAAAAGCACAGGTTCTTGTCCTGAGCTAAGGATAAGTATACAATAGCCCGGACTCTTGCTGAAGATTTAAAGAAGTTTATTAAAAAGATAGAAATACAAAAGATAGTTACAGCCCCATTAGAGTGAATGCCCCACCACCAAAATTACATGTGGACCTGGACCGGGCTTTTTATACATGACACCCTCCATCTTGTTCACATAATTCTGACATAGTAAAAACCCTGGAAGGTTCCTCTTCTTACCCTGTGAGGTATCTCCCCCTTCCAGGGCATCTTTCACAAAGGTCAGCCCCCTTCTCCCATCCTAGCTAGATTATTATGTAGATCTGTCTTTAGAAAGAGGAAGTCCTAGCTCCCCTCTCCTATGGACTTGCTAATTACTTTTAGCTAAGTCAATCTAAGTTTCAATAGCTATTTGCTTCCTAAGGAAACCAAGACCAAATCTTTCTTTCCCCAGGTCTGCCATTTTGACACAATTATTTTTGAAATATATCTATTAATAATCAGAGCTTTCTCAAATCTTCCTAGGCCATTACCAATACTGGTACACTCATGATGCTAAGCATGTTTTCATGTATTAATTAGTTGATTGTACTTATTCTTTTGAGAAATATCTGTTTGGTTCAATTGTCCATCTTTTTCACTGGGTTATTATTTCAGTGTTAAATTATTTATTTATTTATTTACTTATTTATTTATTTTCGTGGTACTGGGGTTCTTGGAAACTCTTCTATTTCTGGGATACACTCCCACACCTATTTTATTTATACTTTTTAAATTTGGAAACAGGGTCGCTTAAAGCCACCGTGGCTGGCTTCGAGCCTGCACGATCCTCCTGTCTCCGCCTCCCAAGTGCAGGGATTACAAATGTGCGTGTGCCACCACGCCCGGCTCAGTGTTAAATTTTTAAAAACTATTTATATATTTAGATATTAGTCTTCTATCAAGAGGAGTAGCTAGAAAAATATTCTCCCAATCTATAGGCTCTCTCTTCAGACTCTTGTTAGTATCCTTTGTTAAGCAAAAACTTTTTTCAGTTTGTTGCCATTCCATTTATTAATTCTGAGTTTTATTTCCTGAGCTTTAAAGATCTTGTCGAACATGTTTTTACAGTGTTTGCAAGTTGAAAAGTTGGTTCTATATTTTCTTCTAGTAGTTGCAAAGTTTCTAGTCAAATTTCTAGGTCTTTGATCCATTTTGAGTTTAGGCTTTTGCAGGGTGAGGGATTGTGGTCTAATTTCATTGCTATACATATGGATATCCAGTTTTCCTAGCATTTCTTATTGAAAAGGCTGGTTTTTCTTCATTTCTTTCTCTTTTCGTGAAAATCAAGCATTTACTCTGTTTCAATGCCAAGTTTCTTGCCATTATATTTTAATGAAAGTTGGAGAGTGTGAAGTAAAATATAATTAGTGTCTATCTGGTTTATCATGTTTTTTCAAATTAACCATCATTTTTTAAAACACTGTAGGGCATAGGGCCATATTATATCATTGTCAGTTTGAATTACAATTGCCATTTATGTTGGCCATAAAATCTATTAAGGTAACGGAGGGTCTAATTACCTGACATGCAGAGGAAAAGTAAAGTGATCATACTTTAAATATCTAAAAGTGGTTTGGCATTTCTTGGTTATGATTATAGCAAATTACTTTAACTCTCACTTATTATAGTTTAAATCATGGTTCATAAAATATAACAGTGTAGAAAGAATACTGTGTTATATATACACTATTTTAAATATAACTTTAGTTTATATATGGGATATTAAAAAAATTAAAATTGTACTTACCTGTGGGTTACCATTTTGTCAAATGAGAAATACTAAATAATTTGTATAGCATAACAATACTTGTTAAGCTATCTTTCTTTATTTGTAGTTTTACACAATTACATATATTTATCATAAAACATTATTTGAATAATAAAAATTTCATATACATTGCCTGTGTGTCAGCGAATTTATAAGTATCCAGGTATTTTGAAATTAGCTCTGATACCAATGCATTATCTTAAAAGGAGAATCCAACAGTACCATTATAATAGGTAGTTAATGGCCTGATATATTTTACCAAGCATATTAATTTCCTCAGTCAAGGTAAGAGTCAGCTCCTTAATTGAGGTAAGATGAATGATATGCCTCAGTCCTATTTTTAGACTATTTTAAAGGTTATATTATTAACTCATCTCTGTTTTAGCAACAAGAATATTTGGAAGTCCATAATTCTTTGTCAAAGATTTTTTTCTATTTCAGTGAAGCTACTCTATAAAATTCACTAAACTAATAAAATATTCCTTCTCTATACTTTGACATTAATTTTTTATTTTGAAAATGTATGTGGATATCAAATGTTCTGAATTAAATATGCACATGCATGCATATGTACACCCATACACTATTTAAATATGCATATATGCATACATAATACATATATAAATATATTTATTTATGCTTATTATCTTGTATAGCACTTTGCATCCAGGACTATGTAACATTTCCTAATGATAAATTACATATGACATACTAATATTTTGCTGAGAGCTAATACACATATTCTTACAAAAATATGTCTTTTAAATAATAATGTTCTTTAACATTTGGAGAAACTTGCATTTGACAAAATTTGGAAACTGCAAGAAACTAATCATATTTTGTGTGCTGAGAGTTGAACCTAGACTCTCATGCATTCTAAGCATAAACTCTACCAGTGACCTAACTGCCAGCCCCCATTTTTTTTGAAGGGGGGAGGTTTCCTTTTGCAATCAATGTAACTTAATTTTACTGTCCATTACAGATGAAAAGTAGTAATTCAGGGAAAATTGGGTACAATCTAGCATTGATAATTAATCTAGAATTGCTGCATTGTATAATTCATAGTATATCTACTCATATTTCTCAGAATTTTTAAAAAATTCCCCAAATTAAATTAATTTAGACCAAATAATAAATTCCATAATTTAACAAAAGTGAACTTCAGGGACAAACTGAGCCGCTCAGTAAAGCCTGAACTAGGTTTGAACTCCATGGAGACTTGCCCAGTGTCCTCCTGTGCTCTTTTTTCTGTGTAAGGGGGTTCTTTCTAAAAACTTGTAGTTTCCTCCATGTGATTGAAAACATTATCTTTGTTATCAGAGTTTGTTTCTTGTATCCCTGGGAGAAAGTCATACTCACACATGCACAAATTTTAGACAAAGGACTTCCTTGGTCCCTTGGCTCAAATGCTGAGCCTTACAACTATCAGTTTGGTCTAAGGAGTCTGAATACTATAATTAGACATACCTAGCTCATAAATTGTGGATTTTTTTTTTGAGGGTCTGGGGATGAATCCCAGGGGTATTCAACCTCTGAGCTACATCCCCTGCCTGTTTTTTATTCTTTATTTTGAAACAGGGTCTCACTAAGCTGCAGAGGGCCTCACTAAGCAGCTGAGGCTGTCTGTGAACCGCGATCCTCCAGTCTCAGCCTCTGGAATGCTGAATGCTGGGATCACAAGGGTGCGCCACCACGCCCAGCTAGAAACTTTGGATTTTGTCACAGTGTATTCTTCCCCTCAGTAGCCAAATCATGTAGAGGTTGCAAGGTGGAAGGCCTTTCTAGAAGAATGGGAACTTAACCCAATTAGTTTCTGAGTTCAGCCTTCTCACTTTTTCCTTGCCGAATTTCTGTTCCAACAAATACTCTTCTATTGCTTCTTAATTTAATTTAGCTCTCAGCCCAAACCCACTTTCTCTGCTTCATTATGTATTTTCTAGTCCCCAGCTTGCAGCCCCTCCCTTTTCACTTGTTTTTTGTACGTTCATGGCATTATACATCATTTAAATGTTCCTTTGTCTATTTTTTCTGTCCTATTTTCCCTCATCTCCATGAAAACAGGAATTTATCTTATTCAATACACATAGAACAGTACATAAGATATCAAAGGGTTCCATAAATGATTATTGAGTGAATACATAAAGGAGACATTATGTCATTGCTATACATAGTCCTTTCTACGTTGCCTAACTTGGATTTACTTACAATAAGCAGAGAGTATATAGCAAAACGAATCTTGAGTATGTGGCAAAAGGTGTCTGGTCCAGAGAAATCATTAAATTTAATAGCAGGAGTTGCACAATGAAGGTGTGCAGTGGCTCATTATAGAACATTTTTGTGTGTGTGTCATATCCTCCTTATGTTGAGCTGATTTTGTCTCAAGTAAGGAGATCCTTTGCTTCTTGGATTCTACAAAGTCTTTTGATACTTACTGTGAATACAGTTAATTCGGTCTTGAAGAAATAACAGTTTATGAGCAATGTATGCATTTAGGATAAAAAAGTATAAATTTGCAGAGGGCAGCCTGTACTTTACTTTGATGGATGTTCCACATAAGCATTTACTGTTAAATAGGGTGTCTCTGTCTACCTAAACTATCTATGCCATTTACATCTTTTTATCATTTTTAATAAATTAATAAACTCAACATGTGATGGAATTAATGATAATCAACTCATAAGTTTTTCATATTTGTTGTTCTAACTTGTAGCTGACTTCTTCACCGTGATCAAATGTTTCTTAAACCTGAAGGAAATATTCTATAAATTTCTCAGAAACTTTGCCACTCTCTTAGCAAAATACACATTTATAATTTCAAACTTTTTTTTAAAAGAAAATCTTGTTTGATATATGTAGGAGAAACGTAAAAATTAAAATAAGAACTGCCACTCAACTCACAATTTTCCATTAAATATAAATTGTATTGTAGTTCTCATAATCTCATTCATGTCATTTAATATTACACCTTTTTATGGACATTTTGTGGAGAAACTTTATTTTTTGTCTTGGGAACTACCAATTCAGTTGGCAGAAACCAATTGTGATCTTTTACCCTGAATCTGCTTTCTGTCCTATTCTTCCAATTTTAAAGTTTTAAACCTAGAGATTTTTATCTCTTCATTTTGATCATAGTAATTTGAAATGGTATAGTAAAGTTGGACATAGAATAAAATATATAAGGTGTAGAATTTATTTCTGTTGCTAATTCAGGTCTTCTCTAAAATGATATTTTCCTTATGGGTTTTCCAGGCAATTAGAAAACTAAGATGCTTCCATAAAGCTATAATGAAACAATGTTAGTTGTTTTAAAGATAGGGCCAATTTTATTATAGTGCAGTTCAGTAAGTCCTTTGTATTGTGGAAACAGATTTGAATATTTTAGTTTTTGAATTATTTGAATAACTTTGACTAAGTTTTAAAAATTGTTTTATATAATCTATTTCTGAATTTTCAAATAAACATAGCATTTCAAGACCAGTATTTTCTTACATAAAATGAAATAGAATGAAATAAAATAAACACTAGAAAAGAATGTCCCAGAGACAAAATAAGCTGTATTTCTTCTTGTAGGAGGGAGGAAAAAAAGTACAGAAGCCCTATGAGAGCCTGTAGAGACTTGTGGTATCATCATTTCACTTTCTCTTGGTACATTAGGTTCTCCTTAGATTTAGTTCAATTTTTTACTGTGGGATAGAAATATGCATGTCTACAATATCCTATTTTCACTTATATTCTAGAGTTCAAGTCGATTATAAAAATAATCTTTACTTTAATATTCAATAATTACTTTTGTCATTTAATATGAGGTGTGGAAATAATGGGCTCAACAGTTTGTCCAGATCATTAGTTCCTTGGGTTATAGCATATTAACAAGATTACTTTTGCACATTATTTTGGAATTAAACTTCAAAACATTACTTTTACAATTTTTAGTGACAATTGGATTATCTCAAACAACCATCTGATCTTATAACTAAAGTGAAACATGATTGGGACTTAACTGACGTCACCATTAAGACTCTCTCAGTGTTGCTTACCTAGTCCCAAATAATGAACTATTTAAAATTGTCTACTTACATAACACACACACACACACACACACACACACACACACACACCCCATATGGCTGGATCATGTATATTGTAGGTTTATTCCTAGTTTTCTGAAGAATCTCAATAGTGCCTGTACTAATTTTCAGTCCCACTGTGTGCAGAAGAGTTTCTATTTTCCCACATCCTCACCAGCATTTATTGTTTGACTTCTTGATGACTGAAATTCTGATTGAGGTTAAATGGAATTTCAGTGGAGTTTTGATTTGCATCTCCTTTATTGTTATGATGTTGAAATTTTTTTCATGTATTTGACATATGTATTTCTTTTGTGAAATGTCTATTTTGTTCAACTACCTATATCTTGATTAGGTTATTGCTTTTCTTTTTGTGGTACTGGGGATGGAACCCAGGGGCATTCTACTTCTAAGCAACAACCCCAGCCCTGAGTTTTGAAGGGCCTTTCTAAGTAGCTAAGGATGTCTGAGAACCAAGATCCTCTGGTCTCTGCCTCCCAATGCTGGGATTACCAGCGTGTGCCACCATGCCTGGCCTTCGGGATATTTGTTTTTTTAGTGTTAAGTCTTATAAGTACTTTATATTCTAGATATTAGTCCTTTATCAGAGGAGAAGCAAGCAAAGATATTCTCACATTTTGTAAGTTCTCTCTTTAAACTATTGACAGTTTATTTGATAAACAGAAATGTTTTAGTTTAATACCATCACATTTATTAATTCTTGTTTTAATTTTTTGAGCTTTCGGGATATTATTGAGGAAATGTCACCTGTGCCTATACGTTGGAGCATTTAACCTATGCCCTCCTCTAGTAATTTAAAAGTCTTTGTCTAATTTTCCGATCTATGATCCATCTTGAATTGACTCTTGTACAGGGTGAGAGATAGGGATTTAATTTCATTTTCCTTCAGATGGATAACCAGTTTTTCCCAACACCATTTGTTGAAAGGCTATCTTTCTGCCAACATATGTTTTTGGAATTTTGGGCAAAATTCAATTGGCTGTAAGTGTGTGGATTTGATTATATATTTTCTGTTCTTTTACATTGGTATATGTGTCTGTTTTTGTGCCAATATCATGCTGCTTTGTCATTATAGTATCTTTGCAAAAGGGACTAAAATAAAAAATATAGTAATATATGCATATCCATGTTTATAGCAGTACAACTTATAATGGTCAATTTATGGAAGCAGCCTAGGTAATCATCAACAGAAGAACTGATTAAAAGATTATGGAATACACATGCAATGCAATTCTACTCAGCAAAAACGAAGAACAAAATTATGTCATTGCAGGAAAATGGGTGGAACCGTGGAAACTTATGTTAAATGAGATTAGCCAGGCACAAATAGTGAAGAGCCATATGTTTTCTCTTCTCTGCACAAACTAGGGAACAATCAGGATACAAGAGAGACTTTAGATAATATAGGAGAAATACCAGTGGAGCAAATGAAGTGGTCTAGGGGAAGGGGAAGGATGGAGAGAGAGAATCAATGAAGGAATCACTTCCACTGATATTATCTACATATGTGAGAATACCATTGTCAGGCTTGATACCCTGTATGGGGAAGAGGGAAGTGGAGAGGGAACCAGGTGAAAGCTCACAAAGTGCTATGTGCATGTAGGTCACTATCACTGTGGACTACATTATGATGTGAGACTATAATGCACCAATAAAACTATAAATATGTAATGTATAAATATACAATGTATAAATATAATGAAAAAAATTAGTTTTCTGTTATAAAATCATTACAGCTAACCTTAAATATAAATTCAAAGTGATTAGGTTGATGCTTATCATTTCTTAACACCAACTAGCTCTACACATTCATTTTAGTGTACTTTTAATACATGTGTAGAAATTTTAAAGGAAATGTTTTGATCTTGTACTCTCTAGTAACCTTAAGATAATATTATAATTGCTCTCATAAAGTGATATAACTTACCCCTACTTTAATAATTTCCCTTCATAAAAACAAATTTCATCAAAGACTGAACTTTAAATAAGCAAAAGCAACAACAAAAAATACTCACTATACATACAAAATGCTAAGTTGATTCTTAGCACACTTTTCATAGTGTCTTTGGAGAAATTTTAAATAGAAAATGTAAGGGACAAAAAGTGTTATATATCTTTCAAATACTGCTACAAATCCAGTTATTTCTTAGATTATTATTACTTAAATTTAATTTGATATTGATTTTATGATATCGAGTATTATTTTATTTTTGTTAAAACTGGAATAATTGGAATATTCATGCTATTAAATAATAACTGTTGCCAGGCGTGGTGTTGCACCCTTGTAATCCCAGTACTTGGGAGGCTGAGACAGGAGGATCGCACAGGTTCGAAACCAGCCTCAGCTATTTAGTGAGGCTCTCAGCAACTTAGTGAGACCCTGTTTCCAAATAAAATATAAAATAGGTCTGGCAGTGTAGCCCAGAGGTAGAAGGTCCTTGTGTTCCATCCCCTGTATTACCAAAAAAAACCCCAACAACTATTATTGTTATTTAGTTTGCCAAGGTCAATGCAATATTGTAGAGAAAACAATCTTAGCATTATACTTAATAGATGGTTACTGTTTCTCATTTCTTTAAACTTTACCTGAGATTCATTTTTTAATAACTGATCATTAGTTTCTTAGGTGATAGCTGTTCTTTTAAAAATAAAGGATTAAACTTTACTGCCAAAGGATATTATTCTGTTTATTTTTATTTGCAGCATGCAACTGAGGTTTTATTTATCTGGCCATTTTAAGACAACAATGGGTGTTATGTTGAAATATTCATTTTCTGTTTCTACATTTTAGTATTGTCATAGTCAATACTGAGTATTGAAAAGAAAGAAATTGATGGTGGATATTTATGTAAATATATTTATATAAATATATATTTGTATATAAATTATTTGTATATATAAATATATATTTATATAACTTAAAGAAATATTTTATATGTGCAAGATTATATAAAAATAAAGCTTTCTTAGAAAAACTTCCATAAAATAACTCCCACCGAAAAGCAGAAATTAGAACACAAAAGTTATAGGATATCACAGAATCCAGGCTATGGAAGGAAACTCAGAAACCTCTGAGGTCATTCATATTTCATGCTACAAGCAGATTTTTAACTCAACAGATTAGTAATTACTCTAAAGCAACCTTCAAGTGCCTCCTTAAATAAAAGGCACACTTCAGGATTCAGGGAAAACAAAGATAAAAACCATACTGTCTTCACCTTGAAGAATTGTAGTAGTCAGGGCATTTTAACTACTATAAAAATACTGCCCCATAATTTCAGCACCTTAAAACCATAAAAGCTCGTTTCCTGTGATATTGGTGCAGGGGTAGTGCTCTCCTAGGATCCAGCCTCCTTATCTTATTCAATACCACCCTTATCTAATTTCTAGAAGTCCTATTTATTCATTTGGGGGATGGCAAAGAGACTGAGGAAAAGATGGCATTGGGAGAGTTTATGGGTCAGGTCTAGACTATTTCTGCCCTAATTTGATTTGCCAGAATGCAGTCACATGAGCATACCAACTAAGGAGGAAAGCAGAGGAATGTAGGCAAGCATTGTACTCTGTGGAAGCATGAGTTTGGTGACAATTTGGTCCTTCTCTCTTACAAGACCTTGGCAGATTACTAATATCCCCAAAGGATTATACTTGTAGCTCCTTTTGACCACTTAAATGTCACCACTTAAGTATAAGGCATGTACATGTGACTTTGTAATTATCTGAAGACTTTAGTAAAAATTGCAATTAGTATAACGATACTTGTTTTACTTTAAGAATATATCTATCTAGTTTATTAATATAAGGCCATGTTCGGTGCTAGCAATAAATAGAAAGTGATTTTTTAAGTGTCATTGTAATGTTGGCTATTAAAATGTGACTGTTGGATGCTATTAATACAATTTTTTTGCACTTTGAATTCTATTAAGAGCAGGTATCATATGATTCTCTTCTCATAGACAACTGTTAAATGCTTGCATTAGCCTATAGTTCACACAGGGACAGATACACACTTGCTAATACCATGCACTAGACAGCACATCTGGGAAGAGACATTGCTTTTTGCAAACATAAAATAGCAATATTGTACTTCAAGCCCCAAATCAGATAGCCAAAATCAGTGTTAACATAGTTGAGTTAATATTCTGGAATGATTTGCCTAATTCACTCAACATGGCTTATCAAACTTCCTAATCATGTTTAAAGGTTAAAACAAGCATTTAAAACATTTGGGTTCCACCAAATACTAACTCTACCTCATTGGAAAATGAGAATTGCTTACATGTTCAGATTTGATAAGCTTACATATTTAAATGACCTCCTAATCAATAGATACATATTTCATTTTTGTTTTTGTTTTCTGGTTTGGTGCTGGCCTTGTGTATACTAGGAAAGAACTCTGCCACTGAACTATATTCCCAGTCCTTATACAGTGGAAAGTTACTAATATAATTTCTCCATATCCCTATTTTTTACTCTTTTCTTTATGTATTTTCTTTTTCTTAAATTCTTTATCAGTTTAGATTTATATTTTCAATGTTTTCAAAATTATTTGAAATAGGCAAGTCTATTTTTCAACAGCCTTGTTGATCTACTAAAACTGTTTTCTCCAGAGTGTGTATATTCGTTTTCTCTTTTATCCATCATCACCCTTACCCCTCACTTTTATTTTATTATATGTATGCCATTATTATCTGATTTTAAGATTTCTCTTAAGTACTAATACTACAGTTTCATGTTCCTCTCTAACCAGAAACTCTAAAGTTTACAGTCTGATTCCTGGACCAACCAATCTCTAACATCTGGCTCTAACATATTCTTTATATTTAATATTAAGTCTTCTAGTCAGGTGTGGTGACACATAACCCAGTATTTGGGGGACTGAAACAGGAGGTTGGCAAATTCTAAACCAGCCTCAACAATTTGGTGAGGCTCTTAACAATTTAGCCAGACTCTGTTTCAAAATCAATACTAAAAATGACTGGGGGGTTTATTACAGATGTAGAATGATACTGAGTTAAATCTCCAGTAACACCACACACACACACACACACACACACACACACACACACACACACACATCATATCTTCTATGAAAAGAGATCGTTTTACTTCTTTACTTCTTGCTTCCCAATTTGAGTGCCTCTCATCTCTTTTTCTTGCCTGATTCTTCTTTGGCTAGAACTACCAGTAAAATGTTGAATAACAATATAAAAACAGATGGTTTTTATTTGTAACTGATCTTGAAAAAATGTAATGTTTTAAAATAACATTTTTGGTGGGCGTGGTTGCACACACTTGTAATCCCAGCATTAGAGAGGCTAAGTAAGACAGGAGAATTTCAATTCTTAGACAGGCTCAGCTACTTAGTGAGGCTCTCTGCAATTTAGTAGACACTGTTTCAAAATAAAAGGATAAAAAATGGGGTTGGAGGTATAGTTCGAAGGTAGAATGCTCCTGGGTTGCATTCCTAGTAGTGCAAAATAAATAAATAAATAAATAAATAAATAAATAAATAAATAAATAAATTCTTAATTGAAGCCTTTTATCTTCTTGTTCTAGATTACCAAAAACAAATAATAGAGCATTTATATATGACAAAGATAAACATAAAAAGTTCTAGCATACAAATAGTGTATTTTTTTTGCTGAAGATTTAAAGAAGTTTATTAAAAAGATAGAAATACAGAAAATAGAAATACATAAAATAGTTACAGCCCCATGCCAAAATGGCATGAGGGGGGAGGGTGGCCCGGGCCAACTCACCACTCCCCACAAATAATGTATTTTAAAAACAAAATAAGACATCTAGCTTACTAGATATGGGAGAAAATTATACTGCATTATTACTTTACCTGGAATATATTTCATTTTGAGAGATATTAAATATCTTTTCTATTGTACAAAAATTAGTTGATTATCTGTTTATTCACTATTTAGATATTTTTATTTTTGTCTTATTTAATGAATAATATTTTATAGTAATGTGATTATTTTATCTGTCTTATATCTTAGAAAATTGTTTTCTAGGTAAATAACTTAGGTTTCAAAAATACTTTATAGTTTTTAAAACTTTATAGCATAAAATATTTTATCTTTAATTTTATTGCTTCTAATTTTATATTCTTCTTTTAAATCCCAGTCCTGGTAAAATAAAAAGTTAATAATATTTGATAATTTCTAGTTATTTGAGAAAAATTTGCAGTCTTTGAATTTAAAGATGAGAGCATTTTAGCCAGTTAAAAATTAGCAGTTTGATTAAAATATAAATAATTTTGTTGACCTTTAGAAATAAGTATATTCAAAAATCATAGATAGAAGTATTCCAAAGAATTAGAAACTGTCACAGGTTACATTCAGTTTTTCTTTTATGGAGGAAAAGCTAAAATAATTGAGTATAAATGGTATATTTGTAGCTTTAGTTAATGGTTGCCCCTTCCTCATCCTGCCTTCCTTTGGACTGACTTTTCTGGCACTTTTCTGCAATCATGTTGGAAAGAAGTACCATTGGCATTATTTTTGTGGCTCAGATACTGATTTTAGAACCCTCATTAAAACAAAAGGCTATGATATCAACCTATCACCACCAAATAATAAATATCATTGATATATCATGCATTGTTGTAGTTATCATGAGGAAATGAGAACTATAAGAAAAGCTAATACTTACATAGAAATCTTTGCATAGTAGACATGATTTTAATTATTTTACATATGTTGGTACACTGCTATGATAGAATGTTTGTTCCTCTCAAAATTCAGGTGTAGTATTCCTTACTTCTGCGACAGCAGGTCTTTTGGGGAAGTGATTAAGTCATAAGGGAAGAGTTTACAGAATGCAGTTACTGCACTTTTAAAAGAGGCTCAAGGGAGCTCGGGTTACTCTGTTTTATCATGTGAGGATATAGCCAGAATATTCCATCAGTGAAATGGTTAACTTGACTTCAGATTTGCCTACACTGCCATCTTGGATTTTTTCAACCTATTCAACTATAAAATACAAATTGTAAACCACCTATGTTATGTATTTTATTATAGCAACTCACATAGACTAAAGCATATGTTAACATTTTAATTGTTCTTATAAAACAGATACTACTAAACAGCCCTCTGTGGTGGATGAGGGAAAGAAGGATAGTGTGGTTGAATAATTTTTCTAAGGTCACAGAGCAGCTAATCTGTTAGAAAGCTGGAATTTAGGCCTAGCCCTCTAGATCCAACTCCTGTTTTTCCATTTAACTTCCCTGTTTTGATTCAATGAGAGAGAGAGAGAGAGAGAGAGAGAGAGAGAGAGAGAGAGAGAGAGAAAGAGAGAGAGAGAAAGAGAGAGGAGGTGAGATTCAATTCTGACTAGAAAAGAAAGTGAATTCAGATTTAAACATATAGTGTAAAACCAAAACCTCTTAAGAACCTGCATTAGATGTGGTATGATATCTTCCTTGGTGAGAGAATGTGCATTTGCTTCAGATGTTGGTCATAAAATAGTTGTATTTGTTAATACTATTAACTATGTTAGACATAAATAGCACTTGTTAATCATTGGCTCAATGTATGTGGTACACAATATGAGTACCACAACATGATTAAAATTAACAAACCATAATATTGTTGACTTACAAATACAAAGATAATCCAGAAATTCAAAGCCAAGAAGAGGAATTAAGATAGTAAGCTGCATAGATGTATGTAAGCTCCCAACCAAATTATTCTAAGCACAACTTTCATTAGCTATAAGCACAACTCAGTAAAGATCAATGAGTCACAGACCTGAAAGCATCAGAAGGTGGTTGGGGAAAAGTTCATCAGTACAGGCAGATCTTTACAGCTTCATTTAAAACTAAGCATTTTGTCCAGTAGTCCCATGTGGGAGTAGTGAGGGATTTGTAATCAGAAAGATCGCAAATACGATGGCATTGAACAAGTCGGTTAATGTCTCAAAGTGTTATATAGCACCTGTTCTCTGTGGTAGGATCAAATAACAAAGGCAGAAACAATTGACAGAAATGTAAAGCTCTATCCATTTCTTGACTCTGGTAATTAAATTTTAAATCAAGCATGGGGAAGTTACAAGATGACTGTCAAGGGGAAAGTGAGAGGAAAGACAGTGAGTAGGCAGCAGAGGGACCAAGGGACAACAGGATGGTGCTCAAGATGTATTCTTCTCCATTTCACCTATTACCAGTGGGCAGGCCCTCAATATGATACTGGGTCTTTAATGCATGGAATTACTCTCTAAGGACAATTGTGATTTGTGTATATTCACTTCTTTTCCTGTGAAGCAATGTGCAAACATCAAAGAAGTTTTCTATTAGAATCAAAGTACTTCTCAATTGGAAATCTTCCTAAATAATGGATGACACTTGAAGATGTTGGTTGTCATTCTTAATAATTAACTACTTCTAATTTTGGCAGTAACTGAACTTTTATTTTCTCTGAGAGCTTGATACACTACTTGATGTAGAGTAGCAAGAGATTTAAATATTACATAGTTCTGTAAGTGGCAAACTCTGAATATATTTCCTGTTTTGATATATGATCTTTTTTTAGGGTGGATTTTTTCATACTTAAATATATGAATGATCAATGTAAGTAGATATGATGATAGGTAGATAGATAAATAACTATGGTATATGTGTATCTCTCTGTGTATATGCAAATATGTAGATAATATTTCATAGGTATAAATATCTAATTTAGTATTATAATGACTCACTTTATAGTTAAAATATTTTTAAAACATTGTTTTATTATAAACAACTATTAATAGTTCATTATTGTTAATTATTTGGAGTTATTATTTGAAGTTATCATTAAAATATTTAAATTTATTTATTTATTTATTTATTGTAGTACTGGGAATTGAACCCAGGGCATTTTAATTCTGAGCTACATCATAAGCCATTTTTTTTATTCTTTAGTTTTGAAATAAAGTTTCACTGAGTTGCAGAGGCCCTCACTAAGTAGCTGAAGCTGGCTAAAAACCTGTGATGCTCCTGTCTCAGCATCACAAGTTTACAAGCATGTGCCACCATTCTTGGTTAAAATATTTTTGGTATAGATGTTCCTCAATTTTGAATCAGATTGTATTTTACTACCATTGTATAAATGCATTACATAAAATTAAATTTATTCAGATTTTTACTTGGGGAATTTCTATTAAATTCCAGGTGGTTTTGCTTGATAAGAAGAAAATAAATTGTCCTGAACTTTTCTCTCTGTAAGATTAAAGAATATGTATATCCATATGTTAACATTTTTTACTTGAAACTAATCAGCCTGATTGAAAAAATTATCCAGGTGCCAGGTGGCTATTATATTTTATTTAACAAACATTTACATTGAGCATCTATGACAGGAACTGTTTAATCACTTTGTCCCTTACAGCATTAGATAGATGTAAATTAGAAAAATACAGTCAGAAAAACATTCATTCTATATATGAGAAGTCTAAAAGAACATTCTGTCATCTTAGTAATTACAAAATATTTCTATTAGTCGATTCTATATTATTACAACTATTCCTGAAAACTAGATATTACCAGAATGGAAATTTTCAATATACATGTTCATAAACATTTTTGTGATGAGGAATTAATAATCATTGTTTTATTTTAGCACCAGTCTACATATTTATAACCCTTGTCTGACTTTAGAAAAATGTATTTTGAGAATTATGTCTGCCCCATGGTAAGTTCCAAGGTGGTAATATTCTCACATGGCTATCACATTAGAGTTAAGCAATCATAAATCTCATTATTGCAGGTTTTGACATAAAAAGCCTGTGTGTATAATAATGAAAATGGAAATAAAGATATCAGACTTGCAATTATAAGTGAAGTCTGAATTTAAGTAAGTGGCTATACCCCATAATAAGGGCCAAATGCACACATCTACACAAATATTTTATTCCTCTTTAGAGCTTGTATATTTTATATTTTCATTATAAAGTGTAGCACCAGATTGATACAATTTGTGTAGAACAAGCTTCAGAAATACTATCAGTATGTAATTAAGTTATGGGACAATATAGTCTCTGTATTGAACATGTTAATTTTATTTGAAAACAATGTGTTTCTTGCAAATATAAAAACTTAGGTATTTCTTTCTTGCATTACACATTTACTGCTGCATTCTAGGAAAATAGTCTAATTACTTTCTCAGATATGTTTATATTTAGTAATTTATAGATCATCACTGTTATATAATGTAATTGGAATGTCCCCTGAAATTTTCTAAACATTTTCTCTTTTTTTCTTCAATAACTATTACTGATGTGATACCTTTTAAAAGTTTTGAAGAGTTTGTTTTACATTTTTTCTAATTAACTGGGAAGCTTTCTTTCATTTAGGAAATCCCATTTTGTACAACTTTTTACAAAAACTAGAAAATACCAGAATGTGGTAGTTGATTCCATTTTCAGATTCCTGTATCTTATTAGAAAATCCTGTTACTTTTTTGAGATTGAAATTTTACACTGTCACCTCTCTACAGAATCTATTTTTTAAATGC
Source organism: Muscardinus avellanarius (assembly GCF_963383645.1). Lineage (NCBI taxonomy): Eukaryota > Metazoa > Chordata > Mammalia > Rodentia > Gliridae > Muscardinus > Muscardinus avellanarius. The sequence continues at coordinate 77,603,027 of NC_137794.1, forward strand.
ATGTTTGATTGTCATTTAAAGCTGTAGAGATAGTGATGAATAGAGACATCTGTCATCGCACATACAGATTGATAATGACTTTATTTGTACTTTGGCCTAATGCGTATCCTGACAGATCATCAAAACAAGAAAAAGAAAAGCTCATCAGACAGTAGGAAATGGCCAGATGCTCATAAAATAATGAAAAGTCATTGTCTCTCATCTTTTAATGTTCAAATTATGCAAAAAAGGTACTATTTTATTATGAATCTTAAAAGGAAGTAGCTTGTCAAGCTTCCTTGCTATGTCAGGGATACAGCAAACATGCTTGCCTCAAAACCTTTACCTCTCTTCAACTTTTCCAGTGATCTCCTCCCTACTATCTACCAGTCCTTCAACAAACTAGATATTATAACTGTACTCTGGATACTTGAAGATCTCTGAGACTTCAATACACTTTTATAACCATTGCTCCAAATTATTTTTTCTTTTAGTCTAAGAAATCTTTTAAATAAAATTATTTATGATTTCTAGATGCTTCCTATTATTTAGTCTATCAAACTTTAAGCAGTTTTTTAAAGAGCTTATATCATTCTGGGTCTTGTAATCACCTTTTAGCTTTGCTTTCACCACCACCTAAAGATAACCTTGATCTCCCAGAGCTGGCACACTGGTGCAGTTCAGAGAATCCCTCACTATCTGTGCTTTCTGGCTGTCCTCCCAGTGTCAAGAGAAATGATAGAACTATGCTAATGGATTCACCTTAAAGCCACTCATTTTAATAATTGATTGATTAATTATGGTGGTTAAAACAAGTAAATGAAGGTGGTTTTTATTTCAACAGTTTAGCTCAAAGATCTTTTAATTTTGGAAAACATCTAAGCTCAAAAAAAGGCAAACAAAATCTATTTTTTTTTCAAGTAGTAGACTTATATAACTATCTTACATTTTCAACAACTGTTAACCATGGATTTTAATGGATAAAGTCATGAACTGGAACAAGAGAATTAATTAGTAGAGATTTGAATTAATTATTGTACAATGGACATGTATTCCTGTCATTGGTTGAAAGAACAAATAGAACCATTTTCTTCATATTAAAATTTATGAAACACTAATTCCCCTGTCTTGAAATACATCATTTACCCTATGTGTTTACTAGCTTTCAGTATAACAATTTAAATATCTATGTTTGTGTTTATTCTGGGATCATTTGACTTTAGACAATGAAATTCATGGCAATACTACTGTATTTAGTATCTTCAACTTGAATTAAGTCTTTTATTTTATGGAACTCACAGATATGTCATTATCTTACAACTCTTTTGTGCTAGTTAATTATTCATTTCATTAGTATGGTATCTAACCAAAACTTTTTTTTTTTTTTTTGGTGGTGGTACTGGGGTTCCTGGAAGCCCTTCAACCTCTGGGCTACACTCCCAGACCTATTTTATATATTTATTTGGAAACAGTGTCTCCTAAGCCAGCACACACTGCTGGCTTAGAACCTGCACGATCCTCCTGTCTCTGCCTCCCAAGCACGGGGATTACAAGCCTGCGCCACCACGCACAGCTAGCCAAAACATTTTTTAATGCTCACATAATTCAGTTAAAAATGATTAAAAAAAAAAAAAAACAGTGTTGTGGCGCATGCTTGTAATCCCCACACTTGGGAGGCTGAGACAGGAGGATCGCATAGGTTCGAAGCCAGCCTCAGTTACTTAGTGAGGCTCTCAGCAACTTAGTGAGACCCTTTTTCCAAATAAAATAAAAAATAGGTCTGGGAGAATAGCCTGGAGGTAGAAATCCTCTGGGTTCCACCCCCAGTACCACAAATTTTTTTTAATTAAAAAATAAATAAAAAATGATGATCTCTGATTCCTTGGGTAACCCTTCAAATTGTAGAAGTCATAAAAATATGGTTTAATAACTACAAAGCCCTACAGACTTTATCAGAAAAAATCATCTTCTGTCAACCCATAAAAAATAAATGCAGATATAAAGAATATCCTCTAGATGCAAAGAAAGATGATTTTTATATAATGAAAAATAGAAGAATATGTTTTGGGTCTGCTTTACTCATTTATACTTTAACTGGTGTAATTATACCTTAGAGTGAGATTCAAAGTGATGCAAACTTACATACATATATCCCCTGGTATATGTTTCCCTCTGCATGCCTGTCCCACTAGGCTCCCACTTCCTTCCTCCCCTTGCATGTTAATGGGATTAGTAGTGAAACTTCTTGTATGGATATAACCTTATTTGAATTGTTACTTTCCTTGATCTTCATTTTTCTTCTTTATTCATTCTCCCAATCCTCTTCTATGATCCTATTATTTTCTGTCCTCATTTGACTACATTCCATTTTGTTTCCTACTTTTTTTCTAGATTTTATTTATGTGAAGAAACATAGGACCCTTGACTTTCTGAGACCGACCAAAATCACTTAGCATAAAATTTTTGAGTGGCACTCAGTTTCATTGTGTGTATATGCTACCTTTCCATTTTCCATTCATTTTTGGATAGACAACTAGGTTGGTTCCATAATTTAGCTATTGTGAGTTATGTTGCTACATACATAGGTATGCTGTTGTGTAAAATCTGAAAAGACTATAACTATATAGTCTCTCTCTATATATTCTCTCTCAGTCTCTTTCTCTCTCTATATATATCTATATATAAAATTAAATATATTCTGGATATTAGCCCCCTATCAGAATGGTGGCTGGTAAAGATCCTTTCCCATTCTGTAGGCTTCCTCTTTAGGTTATTGATAGTATTCTTTGATGAGAAGAAACTTTAGTTTGATGCTATCCCACTTGTTTATTCTTGATTTAATATCCTGAGCTTTGGAGGTTTTGTTGAGAAAGTAACTGCCTGTGCCAATATGTTGTAGTGTTGAACCTATGTTCTCCTCTACTAACTTCACAGTCTCAGGTCTAAGTCTTTGATCCATCTTGAGTTGATTCCTGTGTTTGGTGAGATATAGGGGTTTAGATTCATCTTTTTACAAATGGTTAGCCAGTTCTCCCAGCACCACTTGTTGAAAAGGCTGTCTTTTCTCCAGCATATGTGTTTGGCCCCTTTGTCAAAGATTAATTGACTAAAGATGTGTGGGTTTGTTTCTGTAGCTTCTATTCTGATCCACTGGTCAGTATATCTCTTATTGTGCCAGTACCATGTTGTTTTTACTACTATTGCTCTATAGTATAGTTTGAAGTCTGGGATTGTAATGCCTCCTGCATGTTTCTTATTGTTGAAAATTGCTTTGGCTATTCTAGGTCTTTTCTTTCTCCATATAAAGTTCATGATTGATTTTTCTAGGTCTCTGAAGAATGTTGTTTTAATGGGAATTGCATTAAACCTATAGATCAGTTTTGGCAGAATGGCCATTTTGATGATATTTATTCTGCCTATCCATGAGCACAGGAGATCTTTCCATCTTCCAAGGTCTTCTTCAATTTATGTCTTTAATGTTTTATAGTTTTTGTTGTAGAGGTCTTTTACATCTTGGGTTAGGTTTATTCCTAGGTATTTTATTGGTTTTGAGGTTATAGTGAATGCAATTGTTTTCTTTGTTTCTTTCATTGTGGATTCGTTGTTGGCATAAAGAAAAGCCACTGATTTCTTTAGGTTGATTTTGTAACCTGCGACTTTGCTGAATTTGTCAATCAGCTCCAGAAGTCTTTTGGTTGAGTTATTTGGGTCTTCTAGATAAAGGATCATGTCATCTGCGAATAAGGATAATTTTAATTCCTCTCTTCCTATGTGAATTCCTTTGATTTCCTTCTCTTGTCTGATTGCTGCAGCAAGAGTCTCAAGGACTATATTGAAAAGGAGTGGTGATAGTGGGCATCCTTGTCTTGTTCCTGACTTTAGCGGAAATTCTTGTAGTTTTTCCCCATTCAATATAATGTTGGCTTTGGGTTTACAGTATATTGCCTTAATGATGTTGAAGTACTTTCCTTCTGTCCCAATCCCAATTTTTTGCAGTGTTTTTAACATAAATGGGTGTTGGATTTTGTCGAATGCTTTTTCAGCATCTATTGCTATGATGATGTGGTTTTTGTTCTTGGTTCTATTTATGTGGTAAATAACATGTATTGATTTGCGTATGTACAAAGAGCTCAAAAGACTCTACACTAGCAAAACAAACAACCCAATCAAGAAATGGGCAAATGAACTAAATAGACACTTGACAAAAGAAGAGATACAAAGGGCCAATACATACATGAAAAGATGTTCTTCATCACTGGCCATCAGGGAGATGCAAATCAAAACTACTCTGAAATTCCATCTAACCCCAGTCAGAGTGGCAAGCATAAAGAAATCAAACAACAACAAATGCTGGTGAGGATGTGGGGAAAGAGGAACTCTTTTACACTGTTGGTGGGAATGCAAACTAGTTCAGCCACTATGGAGATCTGTGTGGAGATTCCTAAGAAAGCTAGGAATAGATCCACCATATGATCCAGCTATATCACTCCTGGATATCTTTCCAAATGGGTTGAATTCAGAGAAATACAGCAACATATGCATACCTATGTTCATAGCAGCACAATTTATAATAGCCAAAATATGGAACCAACCCAGATCTCCATCAACAGATGAATGGATAGGAAAACTTTGGGAAATACAATGGAATTCTATTCAGCCATAAAGAAGAACAAAATTATATCATTTGCAAGAAGATGGAAAGCTCTGGAGAGCATTATATTAAGTGAGATCAGCCAAGCACAGAAGGAGAAGGTAAATATGTTTCCTCTAATATGCCCAAACTAGGAAACACAGAGGATACCAGTGGGACTTCAGATAACAGAGGGGAAGTATCAGCAAAGTTTGAATGGAAAGATAGGAGAGGAGGAAGGCTGATCTTGATTAATGAGGGTCTACATCTGAACATGTGTAAAATTATGAATATGACATGGTTAACCTGGACAACCATTGGTGGGAGGGGGGAAGGGAAAACGGGGGTTGGGGGTAGAGGGCACCAAATATAGTTTAAATGTATACTATTTATGTTCAATAAAAAAATTTTTAAAGAAAGAAAAATAAAAAAATTATTCTATAAAAAATTAAATTAAATTAAATATATATATTATATTTCTTAAATATAATAAATATAATTGAATATAAAGATATAACAAATATATAATATAGTTACTTATTTATTATAAATACTTATTGAATGGCTATTGAAACCATTGTGCCTCCTGCACCAGAATCATCAATGACTTTTGCTTAAAAACTGAGGATTTCTGGACCTTCCTACAGGCATATGAGTCAGAATTTCTAAAGGTAGAACACAGGAAAGTACATTTTTAGCACTCTTCTCAACTGAATCTTGAAGATGACTTTTCAAAACTGTATATTATAATATATAATAAATATAGAACTTCCGGGAAGATGGCGACCGAGAAAAGCGGGGCTTAAGAGCCCCGCTAACAACCAATCTCCATTACCACAAAATCAGCGCCTTTCATAGCCAGAAAACACCATCACCAGAGAAACAAAAAAATCACCAGGCTCCAGAGAGAAAGCGGACTGAGAACAGAGCTCAGAGCCACAGAGGAGATAACCAGCCTCACGCCCGAGGACGCAGCAGCAGCGCCATACTGCTGGCGGCAGCGGCAAATTCACCGGACGGCTACAGCAAGCCGAGGTGAGCCGCTAAAGAACAGCCAGGCGGGATTTCTCGCCGCAGGTAAAATCTAAAGCTCCCAGTGGCTGAGCTCAGCACACGCCGCAGGGATTCAGAGTGGAAATCAAAACCAAGAAGAAAATACGCCAGCCTCACGGCCGAGAGCATGGCAGCGGCGCAATACTGCCACCGGCGGCAGCAGCAGAGAACTCACCGATTCCAGTACAGCTACATCTGCGTACTCAAGAACAGTGAGTCAAATTGCAGGCCACAGAGGAGAAATCCCAGTACTGTACTCCCTGGGACTTGACCAGTGGGGGAGGGGCAGTGGCATAGATATCACACCATAGGAGAACGTACAACCTGGCACCCCCCCACAGTCTAAAGCAGCCTCTATCGACTCTCTGGGTCGGAGACTCTGTGATAAAACCCAGTAAAGGAGTAGTGGGGTCTGAGATACTACTGACTCGAGATCCAGAACACCTTAAGTGAAGTCATAGTGACCCAAGGGAATAACCCAGAGAAGGCACAAACTTCCGAAATCATGGGAAAGAGGAATAATACTAGAGCAATGAATGCCCACAACCCCACAACATCAGAACCCGATAAAACAGAAAATCAGAGATTTCTAGAAGATCAAATCAGGAAAATAACTGTAGAAATAATAGAGGTGCTTCGAAAAGAACTCAGAGAGAGCCAAAAAGAGATAAAGGATGCAATTAATGAAGTAAAGGCCTCAATTCAAAGCACAAACAACCGATTAGACCACATGGAGAACAGAATCTCGCTCTTAGAAGATGATCATTCTAAAAATGAATGCATAGTTTCTAATCTAGAAAAAAATATCCGACAGCAGTAATCTGACATTGAAGAAATATGGGCCCATTTTAAGAGAGCTAACCTAAGAATATTTGGAATAGAGGAGGGAAAAGAAAGTGAAACCAAAGGGATCAACAATCTCTTCAAGGAAGTAATAGCAGAAAATTTTCCAAATATAGAGCAAGAGGTCGATACACAGATCCAGGAAATTTATAGAACTCCCTTTAGACAGGATCGGAGAAGAGGATCCCCACGCCACATAATTGTCAAAATGACCAATGTGGAAGCCAAGCAGAGAATCTTAAAGGCAACAAAAACAAAGGGCCAAGTGACATTCAGAGGCAAACCAATTAGAATCACACCAGACTTCCCAAACCAAGTCATAAGAGCCAGAAAGGCTTGGAGTAACATATTCCAAACTCTGAAAGAAAACAACTTCCAGCCAAAAATTTCCTACCCAGCAAAACTTTCTATCAAATTAGATGGAGAAATAAGAAGCTCCATGACAAACAGAAACTGAAGGAATTTATGTCTTCAAAACCAGCACTAGAGAAAATACTCAAAGAGACTAACTACAAAGAAGAAATAGGTAACACACACCAGAACCAGAGATACAAGAGTTTCCATCCAACAGTCAACTAAGATTGGTTATCTGTGAAGATTCATTACTTATGTTAGTCTTTTACCTATCTCTAAATGGTATTGCTTGCCTTTATTGTTGTTAATTTTTAGGATTTCTAGTTGGAATATTAATATACCTTTAGATATAGCATTTGGAAATATTTAATCCCATTCTATTAGTAACTGTTAACTCTGTTTACATTGTCTTTGGATATACAATATTTTTTTATTTTTTAGGGAGTTTGTATACTCTTCTGTTGCCTGTGCCATTGAAATCATATCCAAGAAATCACTGCCAATTTCAGTGTTGTGAGGTTTTATGACCCAGATTTTCTCCTAAAAGTTTATAGTCTTAAGATTTATATTTAGGTCTTTTATCTATTTTGAGTTAATATTTGTATATGGGATTAGGTAAGGGTCCAACTTTATTCTTTTCCATGTAATTATTATGTTTCAACAATATTTAGTTAAAATATTATTATTTCTACCAACAAATGTTCGTGGAAACCTTGTCAAAAATAACTTGACAATGTAGGGAAGAATTTAGCTCTAGGCTTTTATTTAACTCCAATGGTTTATATATCTGCCTTTAGAATAGTACTACACTGTTTCAATTATTGTAGCTTTATATGGTTTGAAATCAGAAAATATATATCTTCTAGCTGTGTTCTATTTCAAGATCATTTTGGGTATCTAGAGTCCATATTCCATATTAGGATAGAGTTTTTTTCTGAAAAATAAATATATAAATATATGATAGTTTCACCTAAAAGAATAGAAAAAAATATTCTCTGGTAAGAAAGAAAGTAAAAAGAAATATTGAAATGTTATCTTTAAGTCATCAAAAGCTTGGTATCAGACAAATGAAACTGTTATGTGAGATTATCATTTTTAATTTTGGATAAATTGCTATAATACTACATGTCAACCACTAAGCCAAGCATGGGAGGGAGGGATGGGGAGAGAATGGGGTGGGGATCGGGTGGGGGCTGACTCGGCGATGTGTGCATGTATGTCTACAAAAGTTTGTATCCCACTATGATGTATGAATACAATGCGCCAATAAAAAAAATAGAAGTCTTTAAAAAAATAAATATAACAATATGTAACAAATATAATTAAATATAAAGTATATAAATATATTCATTAAATTATATAAATATATTTGTTAAATTATATAAATATATTTGTTAAATTATATATACCTATTAAAATTTATTAAATATATATATATATATATATATAATTATTCCAACACAGCACATTTGCTTTGGAAGGCATTTTAGAAAATTTTGAAATATAGTAGTCCTCCTTTCATATATTTTATTTTATTTTTTTGGTGGTACTAGGGGTGGAACCCAGAGGCTTTCTACTTCCGGGCTATACTCCCAGACCCATTTTATATTTAATTTGGAAACAGGGTCTCACTATGTTGCTGAGAGCCTCACTAAGTAGCTGAGGCTGACTTCAAACCTGCACGATCCTCCTCTGTCAGCCTCCCAAGCATGGGGATTACAAGCATGAGCCATCACGCCCGGCAACTCCTTTCATATATTTTAAAAGTAAGCATTTTGTATTTGTTATTTTTTCACAGTACAGAAAAGCTCTTAATGACAGTCCAGTTATAGCTACTTTTATAGTTAAAAGTAGCTGGTTATTGAAGTTCTCTCTGTTTGGAATGAAGTTACGGGTTCTTTGAATGACAGTGTTTTATATTATAGAGAAAACACCCCAATAGCACATCATTTAGGTGACACATGAAAATGCAAATAGTGTACATTTCCCTTTATATTAGAATTCTCTGATGAAAGACAAAGAAAGCTTGCTACATTATTATAAAAAAAGCATTGGTTTATGGCCCAAAAAGGTATAGTAGAAGCCCAGAAAAAGAATTCTGAGAAAGTAAGATTTCATAATACCTGTGAGGAATGTCAGAGACACATGGGTAACGTGGTCAGGTGAGGAAGGAGATAGATGAGGAAGTAGCATTATTTTAATGTACTTTTGCCTGTTTGTTTTAAAAAATACAGACCTGAAGCAAAATATGATATAATTATTAAGTCATGTTATGGTTCTTGTCAACCAATTTTGTCATTTGAAAGAATAGACCTATGTTTAGAAAGTCTGTTCTATAAAAACTTATGTTTTCTACTCTAATCAGTTTTGAATGAATTTGTTATACTAAAACAAAGGACATATATAGTGTTAATTTATTATGCCTCTTGTGGAAAATTTGTATATAGTATATTTTAAATAGGTAGATAAAATTTGTATGAAGACTTTATAATAAGAAGCATTTACCTCTCTCTGGAAACAATATGAAATATGAAAGCATTGGCACCAACTATCAGTGACTATGCATTTCTGAATTACTCTCTTAAATATTATTGAGGTTTATTTTTATGATTCTTTCAGGATGTCAGCATTTGGTTGACACAAAAAGTACTGAGGCTTTTTGTTTGTTTATTAATCACTTCTATTGTTGCTACTTAAAATGAACTCTGTGGGTTTACAGGTGACATAATGTTTCACAGAGCTATTTGTGGGATTTATTTATTCTCTACTTTTCCATGTAGCAATGTTAGAATTTAGATGACCTAAAAGCTTTCAACATTGTTTTCTTTTACTTTCCTGTGATTTCTCTTATTTAGTGGAGTCTTTCTTTAGCCCTGTTTTTAATGTAGCCACTTGATAACCTACCTTGGAATTTCATGTATTTTTATACCTACTGGTCATTCAAAGCTGACTCAGAAAAAAATATGTTTTTATTCTGACTCTCAAATGGTGTGCCATTTCCCATCTATGGGAAGATAAAGACAGTGTGTCACCACAAATGTATTCTCCATCCTACGGGTCTTTGTTTGCTGCCACAGTCATACTTCAGATAAATTTAAGTTGAGAATTAAAAATAAAAACACTGGGCATGGTGTCACCTGCCTAAAATCTCAGTATTTGGGAGGCTGAGTCAGGAAGATTTCCAGTTCTAGGTCAGTCTCAACAAAAAACTAAAGGGCTGTGATTATAGGCTAGTACTCGGGTCAATCTCTCTCTCTCTCTCTCTCTCTCTCTCTCTCTCTCTCTCTCTCTCTCTCTCACACACACACACACACACACACACACACACACACACACATACTGAGACACACACAAAATGTTTTTAGAAAAGTGAAAGAATATAAAAATAGTGATCAAGAATAATAAGGATGGCTGGAAATTTCAAAAGTTAGAAAAAAATCTTCATGCTTTTCTTTTTAAGTTAGAAATCAATGCAGAAACTATTGACGCCGTTGTGCCTCCTGCACCAGAATCATCAATGACTTTTGCTTAAAAACTGAGGATTTCTGGACCTTCCTACAGGCATATGAGTCAGAATTTCTAAAGGTGGAACACAGGAAGGTACATTTTTAGCACTTTTCTCAACTGAAGCTTGAAGATGACTTTTCAAAAACTGTTTTTTTTTTCAGCCCAAAGCACTTAGCTGAATGTTTCTGTGCAATATCTCTTAGGCTGTCTCATCCTCTGTAACCCCAGTTTGCCACTCCAAACCCAAGCATCAGAAATCATTTATGTCCCATGTAATGCTCCCTAGCCCACTCTTTAATCCACTCAAAACACCTTTCTCCTTTTGACCTGCCTAAGAATTTTTTTCCTAAGCCAGTTTGAATTTTTGCTCTGTCAAGGAATATCCACGTAGCATTAACTGTTTCCTAGATGAAGGCAACCATTTTCTTGTCCTAACTCATATATTATATAATAGCACCATTTGATCTGTGAACATTCTCAAAACAAAAGCACATATTCTTGCCGCCCCTGTGTCATGAAACCAAGTAGGTAGCCATGGCTTTTCTATCTTTACCATAGAGTTCATAATCTTAATCTTTTACTTTACTTTAAATGGCACACAAATAATATGCAACCATTGCAAAAGATAAAAATTTATCTTTTCCAGTCCCACAATTCCTGAACTTACTGTAAAAAAAAAACAAAAACAAAAACAAAAACAAAAACAAAAAAAACCCTCTCTGAGCCAGTCATGGTGGCCTATGCTTGTAATCCCAGCATTCAGGAGGCAGAGACTGGAGGATCCCAGTTCACTGACAACCTCAGCTACTTAGTGAGGCCCTTTGCAACTCAGTGAGACCCTGTTTAAAAACAACAACAACAAACAAACAAGCAAACAAACAAACAAAACTGAAAAAAATAGGCCTGGTGGTGTAGCTCAGAGGTAGAATGCCCCTGGGTTCTATTCCCAGTAAAAACTCTCCCCCTCTCTTTCTCTCTCTTTCTCTTTCTTTCTTTCTTTCTTTCTTTCTTTCTTTCTTTCTTTCTTTCTCTCTCTCCCTCTCTCTCTCTTTCCCTCCCTCTCTCCTTCCCTCCCTCTCCCCTCTCTCCTTCCCTCCCTCCCTTTCTTTCTCTTTCCACTTTGCCTATATTTGGAAATATAGCTTTGTATTAAGGCTAAAGCAGAGAAGCATAATCTTTAAGAGATATATTGTAGATTTATTATAAGGAATTTTCTCAGTTGAATGTGGGTACTGACTAAAACGTCAGAAATCTATAGGGCAGCTTATCAGAAAGAAGAGACTAGAAGTTTCAGACACCACATTTCTTTCTATTTTTCTCAGGAAAGGCTCAGCTTTGTCTTTCAGTTGATTGGATTAGTCATTCCCAATTTATCCAGATTGTCTTTTACTCACTGTTAGCTGATTATGTGCTTAAATCATACCTACAAAATACCTTCCTGGCAGCACCTAGATTAGTATTTGATGGGATAACTAAGGACTGTGACTTAGTCAACTTAACACATCAGAAATATTAACTTCAGCAATTTATTTTATATAAATTTTTATTTATTTATTTGGCCTAGCATTTTCTGTATTGGAGCTTGTAGTAAATTGTTTCCTAAGTAGCATTTTTATGTATTTCAGATGCCCACTAAAGTTATCATTTTTCTGGAAACTGTTTCCCCAGAGAACCTTGTAAACCTCTTATATACTATAGAGCCTATTGGTCAATAATTTGATAGAATTTATAGCTGTGTTTCAGACTTTTAATGGCTCGCTCAAAGTCATCAAAATCCATACCTAAATAACATGTTCAATACAGTTAAATATTTAATAGTTATAGAAAATCTCTTAAGCTGTGTCCTGATTCCTCCTATATCAACTTCATTAGGGGAAACATAGCTACTCATATGAGCGCTAGACGAATTTGAAAAATAATATGCCTACAGGGTTTATAATAATTTGGAGAAATGTTTCAAGTAAACAACAAATTTCCTATTATATCATTGATCAAATGTCAGTCACATCACTTTTGTTACCAACTGGAAGCATACATCTCTACAATTTTTTTTCTTTTAATGTTGTCTCTCAGATGAAGAAGGAAAAATGGATCAACCTACTTCATGCTATCAGAAATCATCAAAGTAGAAAACAGTAGATTGTTTAGAATAACATAATGAATGACTAATACATGTAGTATAATTTTAGTGTGAAAACAAAGAACGACCTTGAAAGGATTGGTGCTCCATGCCAGCAGCTTCAAATAAGTAGAAACTGCAGGGAATGGAATTCCTTATTGGACTGATATTCTTGCAAAAACAATTGTTAACTGTGCAAACTGGTTATTCATGTTAAGAAAGAATGCAAAACACTTGGTGCAGACAGTCCTGGGACAAATTAATGATGGCAAAATGCCAGAAACAAGCATGCCATTTGTTATTTGTGTGTGTGTGTGTGTGTGTGTGTGTGTGTGTGTGTGGTAATTACTGCCCTTTTGAATGTTACACACAGAGAGAAGAAAGCTTTACATCATTGTTCTCCAAATTCAGACACAGTAAAACAGTGTCAGGAACACAATGAGCCTTCACATTATAGACACTGTACTTCCATTTCTATATTATCTTTTAGAGATTATTCCTTTTACTAAAAACAATGAGGATCAGAGGGCAAGTTTCCTAAAAGCAGTGATTATGTGAAGTGTATTAACTGTTGTCTCCTTGTTCCAAAACTGCCTGCACATGCAGAAAAATACATAAAATTATGTCCTTCATGAAACAGGACACAATGAGATCCTAGTCTGTGGGCCCACCCTTGGTTACACAGCTAGTGGCCTTTTCTTCACAAAGCTTACTTCTGACATGTAATTTGGAATTACCAGATCCACCTATTTTTCCAAAGCCCCAATACTTTACTTGGGAAATAGCGTTAATTATTTGATATTACTAGAGTATACTGAGGCTTAAAAGCAGATTCAGTATATAAATCAATGTGTAAATTAGAAAACACAATGCAAATATTAGCAAATATAAATTATTTCAACCTTCAAAAGACAAGTGAAACATTCAGACACCAAGGCAGATGTTTGGCATCATGTAGACAAACCATATGAACCACTGTCACAAAGTCTCACTCACAACATACTTGATATTTTTTTCAAATAGTAACTAGTCTGGCAGATTGTTTTATGAAGACATTTTTTGGAAGGATACACCCTTTTTACAGTGGCTCAATAACTGACATTTAAAAATGTCCTTTTGCATTAAATATCATTACTCTAGCAATGTTCTGTTGTATTTGCAAATTTTTAATAAACACAGACCCAGATTGTTAATAAGCACACACACACACACACACACACACACACACACACACACACATATACACACACACACACACACACACACGGGAAAGTGATTCAGTGTAAAATTCAACACAAAAATATTCATCTTCTAAAATGGCAGGGTGTCAGACAAGGAAAATTACATGTAAAATTAAAGCATTAATAGCTAGTTCACTTCTGCAACCTCCAAGCCTTCCAACTCCATTCTACCCTTTCTAGATAATATGGGACCTACATTTCTATTCTTCTTAAAAATAAGCTTTATTTTTAGAGCTGTGTTACAGTAACAGCAATATTGAACAGAGAATATAAACAGTTTGCCTCCAGTCCATCTCCCTCCACATAAGCAGGCTCCCCACCATCTCTATCCTGCAACAACATGGCGTATCTACTTCAATGGATGAAGCAGAAATTCACTATTTACAATGAGGTTCCCTGTTGGTGTTGTACATTCTACAGGAGTTGATGAACATATAATGTCATGTGCCACCATTATAGTATCATACACAATCATTTCATTGCCCTAAAATTTAATCCATGCTCTTCCTGGTCTTCACTCCCTTCTCTCTGAATTATAATCTTTATAATGTTACCTTTTCTAGAATATCACATGATACTATAATTTAAATCATATTGTATGTAGCCTTTCAAATTGTCCTCTTTTACTTAACTGTATGCATTTAAAGATTTTTCATAGCTTCATAGATTTTTTTTCTTCTTTTGTTTTTTAAAGGAGACTAAATAATATCCTATTATCTGGATGTTCCCCAGTTTATGTAACCATTCTCCTGCTCAGTAATATCTTGGTTGTTTCCAAGTTTGGGTTTTTAGGATTGAAGCTGTTATAAAGATGTGTGTCAGTTTTTGGTTGTGTAGATGTAGATTTTTAGTTTTTGTGGATAAACAATAACAACAAACCCGATTGCTGGGTCATATGGTACAAATGTATTTAGTTTTGTAAAACACTACTAATATATCTTCCAAAGTGCATATACTATTTTCCATTCCAAGCAGAAATAATACATTTGTATTTATTATATTTCTTTAAAGAGACTTTTCACCTTCCTTTAAGAACATTTTTAAAGATAAATTAGCCTCTACACATAACATTTCCTTTATTCCAAAATAACCTTAGAGCAAATCAAACTCCAATTTAGTTGTGTCCAATTTTGAGATCTCATTAAAATGACATTGACTTCTACAGGCTATATTCATTCTACTTTGTTAGGCTTAAACATAACAACTTACATTGTTTTCTTAAAATCAGTTAACTCAATAAAATTAATAAAAGTTTGGATATTTTTGTAATAGATAAATTCAATACAAATACTACTTATCAGCCAAAAACATGAAAAACTGTTCATGCACATACTTAATTATTCAACATTTGTGTTTCTTGAAAGGGATGCTAGAAACTTCTCACTTGCATATGATTAAAAGTTGAATGATTGGTATAAAATAAACTCACTGACACAGGGGAGACTTGGATCAAGCAATGTCTCTTCAGTTGTCTTTATTTAGTTTTTATTTATTTTTACTCTTTTTGTGGTATTGGGAATTCCACAAATTTGTGGTTAAACATTCCACCTCTGAGCCACACACTGAGCCTTATTTTATTTTCTTATTTTTAAAGCAGGCTTTCAGTAACTTGCTGAGGGCCTCCCTAATTCTCTCTGGCTGGCCTTGAAGCCCTGTTCTTCCTGTCTCATCCTACTACCTAAGATTGCAGGTGTGTATCACTGCCACTGCTGTGCTCGGCTATCTTTTTTTTTATTTTAAATTTAATTTTTATAAATATTTCTCAAAGTAAAGTTTATTTTACTTATTATTAAGAATCCATGATAGATCTATTAGCTATCAAGTTATACAAGTTAATTTTTCCTTTTTAAAATAACTAAACTGAAAATTTATAAAAAAATAAAAAATAAAATAACTAAACTGCTAGTATCTTGTTTTTGTATCATTTTAAAAATAAGTCTCCCTTTCTCTGTAATCTCAGCCATCATTTATTTCTACTGTTAAGTGATGCCTTGAAGAGTTAGTCCTCTTAATTCTAATTTATAATTTTCAGAAATGCTTAGGATATGTCAATATTAATTCTATTTTCTACAATGTATGATTTTCTTTAAAATTATATCAGTTTGCTCAGTCTTTGATAAAGGTATATTGATTTTATTTTTACTAAAAATAATTATAAACAATAGTAAAGTTATTATTTTCTAACAAGTTGCTTATATTTCTTTCCCTTCTTTGAGATTTCAATCTTATTTTATTTTATTTTATTTTATTTATTTTATTTTTTGGTGGTACTGGGGGTGGAACCCAGAGGCTTTCTATTTCCAGGCTATACTTCCAGACCTATTTTATATTTTATTTGGAAACAGGGTCTCACTAAGTTGCTGAAAGCCTTACTAAGTAGCTGAGGCTGACTTTGAACCTGTGTGATCCTCCTGTCTCAGCCTCCCAAGCGCGGGGATTATAAGCGTGCGCCTCCATGCCCGGCAATCTTGTTATTTTAAACATTTTAAAATACTATCTTCTTATATTTATTAATGCCTATTAATATAAACAAAGGGCTATCTTGAACAAATAAATAGTTGTCTTATTCCAATAAATAAAACAGATAAATAATATTTGGTGGTACTGGGGGTGGAACCCAGAGGCTTTCTACCTCCGGCCTATACTCCCAGACCATATATATATATATATGTATATATATATATATTATTTGTAAACAGGGTCTCACTAAGTTGCTGAAAGCCTCACTAAGTAGCTGAGGCTGGGTTCGAACCCGTGTGATCCTCCTGTCTCAGCCTCCCAAGCATGGGGATTAC
This sequence comes from Muscardinus avellanarius, assembly GCF_963383645.1. Taxonomy (NCBI): domain Eukaryota; kingdom Metazoa; phylum Chordata; class Mammalia; order Rodentia; family Gliridae; genus Muscardinus; species Muscardinus avellanarius. The sequence goes on from NC_137794.1 coordinate 77,619,548, forward strand.
AAGTGTGTACCACTAGGTCCGGCTTAAAACAGATAAATAATATTGATTTCCTTCTATAAGCTAGAAAAAGATGTTGATCATTAAAGTACATTGAATGAGTTCAAGAAAGTGTGTAGAATTCTGTACAAGTGTCTTGGTAATGCATTCCATCCTCATCCTCCTTGCCTACTCTACCTAAAGGCATTTTTTAAAAAGCCCACATTCTTTAATGATCAAGTAATCAAAGCAATGTGTGTATGCTGTAACCCTTTCTGGTACTGGGGATTGAACCCAGGGACATTCTATTTCCAAACTATACCTACAGCCCTATTTATTTATTTTTATTTTGAAACAAGTTCTCTGACTAGGATGACAAGAGTCTCACTACTTGATGAGGCTGTCCTCCAACCTGTGATCTTTCTGTTTCAGTCTCTCAAGTATTGGGATTAAAAGTGTACACCAGCATCCCCGGCTTGCTATACCTCTTTAGATGAGTTTGGGGACCATTTGGAATTCAGGTTATTTTGCTGCACTTATGACTACAACTTGCCAAAGAGTTAATGAAAGGTTGTTATTTTGTAGATTAATTGACAGTTTTTATTATTTTATTGAGAGGAATAGACTTGCTGCTCTCTATAGCTAAGTAGAAGTAGGCCCCCCTCTTTCTATGTTTTCCTCTTTATATTATTTTGTAATCTGCCTTTTCATTTAGATACATATTTGAAACAACATTTCTTTATAATATTGAATTGGAGTGTTCCACAGTTTTTTAATCAAATTGCTATTTTTACATTTGCTTTTCAGCTTCTATTAAATTTTTAGTTAGATAACAGGTTTATGCTTTTCACATCTAGTGGCAGTGACAATATCTGCCCGCAAAATATGTCTGTATGTAATCATTATGAACTTAAAAAAATGATAAGAAAAGGAAAGGAAAAGAAATCCCATTTCATTAGTGATAAATTTTCTTCCAAATGGGTTGGTATGGTGTAATCTTTTAAAGAATCATGAAAGGTGAATGTAAGACCTGGCTACAGTCCCATGTCCTTGTCCTCTGCAGTAGATTTCTCATCTGAAATGCACATTAACTTTTCTGCTTCAAGGGTGACCAGTGCTCAGGGCTCACATTCATTCTCACTCCTAAATTATGTGATGCATCCTCTCCTTGTTTGACATCTTCAAAGTGAAAATTGTCATTGCCAGGGAAGCATGAAGATATAGGCAGCCCCAAAAGACTGTCTTGGAAAATTTACAGAAAGGTCTTTCTGAAGCAAAATAAAAAGTAAGGCAGTAAAATAAGTATGTATTTATACATAAATACTATTTTCTTCATTGTTTAAATATTACATTCTTTGTAAAGATTTAGCCCAGTAGCACTATCTGAATGTAGTATTTTGAATGAGATAATGAGGAGATCTATTACCTGAAAATTAACCTGGCAGTTTGATGTGCAATCCAGAAACAAAAGTTCCATATTTTAGAAGGGGCAGTACCTGACTGAAGGGAAACACCTAAGACATATATGCATGTTTATATGACTTTGAAGCACACTGTGAGGTATAATTACAATGCACCAATAAAAACATAAAAATAAGTGAATAAGTCAATAAACCAATACATGTTAAATCATTTAGGTAAAAAAAGTGAAAAAAGAAACAAGGAAACAAGTTCTATTAGATTGGATTTCTGAGGCCTTTTGTTAGCACAATTCAACAAAGTATATTTCATAATACAAGATATTATTCTATCTCAGCTTGGCTAAACAAAACAAGTATGTCTTCAGGAAAAGATAGACTCTTCAACTACTAACCTTTTAAAAAGTATGTAACTTATTGTTTGATATTCCGAAATCCTTCTTTTAGTACTTAAAAAATCTAAGGATAAAAGATGAGAATATTAACTAAAAACATAATCAGTGAAGAAGCACCTTTGTTGACAGGAACCAAGATTGAATGTGTTGTTGTTTGTATCAGCTCCATCAAGTTTTGATCATTTGCAGCCAAATGACAATGAAATCAAATGGGATATAAAACAATCTGTCAATGAGCATGCACTAATTTCTTTTGTACTTTCATTTGCTTAAAGCAGCCTAAAGCTCCTGGGAAAGCTTCTGAAAACATATGTGTAGTCATTTCCTTAAACTCAAGAATATTTGCTATAAGAGCATAAGTATTTAAACTTTTCATAGTTGTTTTTCAGTTTAAGGAGGAATGCTCCTATGCTGAGGATGCAGTAAGGAGAGAAATGTACTCTTGGGACAAGGGAATCCAGCTGATTGGTTCAATGGCAGTCATTCACAAGGAAGTGTGGATTTTAAATGCTATGCATTTATCATCACCAGACACATGTTAAAACAAGTATAGATGGCATTTCTCCACTTTTAAACCATGCTAATATTTCAGTCACCACCAATTTCAATGAGTATCTTAGATAAATTTCACATATACATTTCCTTTTCTAAGAATTAAGACTTAGATTATAAGAATAACACAATAAATTGTGCCTCATCTTTTCTCAATGAAGCTTGTCCAATTATTTGAGTGCACTCTACTTTGAAGTTCATAATCATTACTTTCTTTTTTATTCTTTCAAAAGTGAAGATCTGATTACTGCCATATGACTGGTGCAAATATTCCACTTTGCAATATGTGCTGCATATAAATGTGTGGTTTGTATAGTAGGGGGTAAAATGGGCAGCTTCCTTGCCATCTGTGTGCTAATTAACCAGTGTTGAACAGAGTCTTGTCATAAGAGAAAGTTTTCTTCATTTCTACAGGGTGCAAATTATGTTGCCAAGATCACAAGGACAGGGTCAAAGTTGGCTTTCAAGCAATGGTTCTTGGTTTCATTTGTGCCTTAAAAAGTAATAGGAAATTCAAATTAAAATGTAGACTTCCATACTTATTTTATACAGTTATATAATAAAGTCATGCACCTAAGATTAAAATAACTGGCCCTTTTGTATACTAGTGCATATTTGTTCTGGATTCTTTTCTACTGTCATCTCATTTATTCTAAGACTCATATATCATACTTGTACCTCATTAGGGAGAGGGTATGGGGTGGGGACAATTAAAAATGATATTAAATTTGCATGAACAGCTGCCCTTAAATATAGTGCCTCACAAATTAACTTTTTGAAATGATTCTGAATGCATCTTAAATATTTTAAGTCATATTTTATTGTTAAAATTTAAGTCAGCTTCAATTATTCTAATTAATAGGAATGTTAGCGAGGAAAGTATTTAAGGGAAATTAGTTACCTCTTGTTGGAAGCTGTAATTTTAAAATTTCAAAATGTTTAGAAATGGATTGTTAGCAAACACAGAAGTATATGCACATCTATAACTTGTCCCTTACTTTGCCAATCAAAATAATGAAAAATGAAATAACTCAGTATCTTTCAAATGATGTCAACATAATTACTGTCATAACTAAAACCTTGGAGAAGTAGAAAGGATAACACTTTACTCCTGTGGGCAGACATAAAATACAACATCAGTTTTTCACATCTCTTCATGCACGTGCTACAAAGGTAGGAAAAATAAAACAAGAATTATCAGAGACTTCCGGGAATATGGCGACCGAGAAAAGCGGGGCTTAAGAGCCCTGCTAACAACCAATCTCCATTACCACAAAATCAGCGCCTTTCATAGCCAGAAAACACCATCACCAGAGAAACAAAAAAATCACCAGGCTCCAGAGAGAAAGCTGACTGAGAACAGAGCTCAGAGCCACAGAGGAGGTACACCGGCCTCAGGCGCAAGGATGCGGCAGCAGCGCCATACTGCCGGCAGCAGCGGCAAATTCACCGGATGGCTACAGCAAGCCGTGGTGAGCCGCTGTGGAACAGCCAGGCGGGATTTCTCACCGCAGGTAAAATCTAAAGCTCCCAGTGGCTGAGCTCAGCACACGCTGCAGGGATTCAGAGAGGAAATCAAAACCAAGAAGAAATACGCCAGCCTCACGGCCGAGGGCGTAACAGCGGCGCCATATTGCCACCGGCGGCAGCAGCAGAGAATTCACGGAATCCAGTACAGCTACATCTGCGTACTCAAGAACAGTGAGTCAAATTGCGGGCCACAGAGGAGAAATCCCCGTACTGTACTCCCTGGGACTTGACCCAGTGAGGGAGTGGCGGTGGCAGAGATATCACACCATAGGAGAACGTGCAACCTGGCACCCCCCATAGTTTAAAGCAGCCTCTATCGACTCTCTGGGTCGGAGACTCTGTGATACAACCCAGTAAAGGAGTAGTGGGGTCTGAGATACCACTGACTCGAGATCCAGAACACATTAAGTGAAGTCATAGTGACCCAAGGGAATAACCCAGAGAAGGCACAAACTTCCGAAATCATGGGAAAGAGGAATAATACTAGAGCAATGAATGCCCACAACCCCACAACATCAGAACCCGATAAAACAGAAAATCAGAGATTTCTAGAAGATCAAATCAGGAAAATAACTGTAGAAATAATAGAGGTGCTTCGAAAAGAACTCAGAGAGAGCCAAAAAGAGATAAAGGATACAATTAATGAAGTAAAGGCCTCAATTCAAAGCACAAACAACCGATTAGACCACATGGAGAACAGAATCTCGCTCTTAGAAGATGATCATTCTAAAAATGAATGCATAGTTTCTAATCTAGAAAAAAATATCCGACAGCAGTAATCTGACATTGAAGAAATATGGGCCCATTTTAAGAGAGCTAACCTAAGAATATTTGGAATAGAGGAGGGAAAAGAAAGTGAAACCAAAGGGATCAACAATCTCTTCAAGGAAGTAATAGCAGAAAATTTTCCAAACATAGAGCAAGAGGTTGATACACAGATCCAGGAAATTTATAGAACTCCCTTTAGACAGGATCGGAGAAGAGGATCCCCACGCCACATAATTGTCAAAATGACCAATGTGGAAGCCAAGCAGAGAATCTTAAAGGCAACAAAAACAAAGGGCTAAGTGACATTCAGAGGCAAACCAATTAGAATCACTCCAGACTTCCCAAACCAAGTCATGAGAGCCAGAAGGGCTTGGAGTAACATATTCCAAACTCTGAAAGAAAACAACTTCCAGCCAAAAATTTCCTACCCAGCAAAACTTTCTATCAAATTAGATGGAGAAATAAGAAGCTTCCATGACAAACAGAAACTAAAGGAATTTATGTCTTCAAAACCAGCACTAGAGAAAATACTCAAAGAGATTAACTGCAAAGAAGAAATAGGTAACACACACCAGAACCAGAGAAATAAGAGTTTCCATCCAACAGTCAACTAAGATTGGTTATCTGTGAAGATTCATTACTTATGTTAGTCTTTTACCTATCTCTAAATGGTATTGTTTGCCTTTGTTAATTTTTAGGATTTCTAGTTGGATTATTAATATACCTTCAGATATAGCATTTGGAAATATTTTATCCCATTCTATTAGTAACTGTTAACTCTGTTTACATTGTCTTTGGATATACAATTTTTTTTATTTTTTAGGGAGTTTGTATACTCTTCTGTTGCCTGTGCCATTGAAATCATATCCAACAAATCACTGCCAATTTCAATGTTGTGAGGTTTTATGACCCAGATTTTCTCCTAAAAGTTTATAGTCTTAAGATTTATATTTAGGTCTTTTATCTATTTTGAGTTAATATTTGTATATGGGATTAGGTAAGGGTCCAAATTTATTCTTTTTCATGTAATTATTATGTTTCAACAATATTTAGTTAAAAGATTATTATTTCCACCACCAAATGTTCGTGGAAACCTTGTCAAAAATAACTTGACAATATAGGGAAGAATTTAGCTCTAGACTTTTATTTAACTCCAATGGTTTATATATCTGCCTTTAGAATAGTACTACACTGTTTCAATTATTGTAGCTTTATATGGTTTGAAATCAGAAAATATATATCTTCTAGCTTTGTTCTTTTTCAAGATCGTTTTGGGTATCTAGAGTCCATATTCCATATTAGGATAGATTTTTTTTCTGAAAAATAAATATATAAATATATGATAGTTTCACCTAAAAAAAACAGAAAAAAATATTCTCTGGTAAGAAAGAAAGTAAAAAGAAATATTGAAATGTTATCTTTAAGTCATCAAAAGCTTGGTATCAGACAAATGAAACTGTTATGTGAGATTATCATTTTTAATTTTGGATAAATTGCTATAATACTACATGTCAACCACTAAGCCAAGCATGGGAGGGAGGCATGGGGAGAGGAAGGGGTGGGGATCGGGTGGGGGCAATGTGTGCATGTATGTCTACAAAAGTTTGTATCCCACTATGATGTATGAATACAGTGCACCAATAAAAATAAAAATAAAATAAAATAAAATAAAATAATGGGAAAAAAAGAAAACAATCCAAACTACCAAAAAAAAAAAAAAGGAATTATCAAATAATAACCATGAGGTTTGCCTGTATTCCTAGGTAATTTAACAAAAATGTTATAGATTTAAAAGTATAATGCTTTATTCTGAGAGTGAGAAAAAATCATTTCATATAAAATAAGTTATTTTTGTATACTGATTTTTCCCACAGGTTCTCAATTAACATTTGAGTTTTCATAAGCATATTGTATGTTTAGTTGTATTTTATCAACATATATGTTACTTATAATTTTAGACTACCTGTGAAACAGTGCTCAAGACTAGTTTTATGTATAGATGAAATAGCTGTAATACAACTTAAAGGAATACTGAAAAATGTGTATGTTTGAAAAAATATGCCCTTTTAATGGCTAGGGTCATTATTTTGAGTTAAAGGCTCTAAAATATCCCTAAAAATAAGAATGGGATATTTTCTAAGATTATACATGAAGCTTTGAAGCCAATAGCACCCATCGATACATTGTGCTAGTCTGTTAGACCCACTAGAAAAATCAGTGCTTCTATGTAGTATCCCTTCTTCCTAAGACCAGCTTAGGTACCTCTTGGTGTTCCATAGCAGTTAGGCTTCAAGTCCTTAGAAAGTAGGGCTGGATCCAGCTCTCTTTTGTGTGCAGTGGACCTAACAGAGAAACTAGTATGTTAAGTACACATAATCTTGTTGACTGAATGAATAAAACAGAATATCCATTAACATTTAAATGGTCATTCCATGGATCAAGTCCTTGAAGTAAATGCATTTAAAGTAAGTTTGAATGAAACGCCATGCTCTGAGAGGAAAATATCCAAACCTTGAAATTGGACAGATCCAGGTTGGAATCCTCTATCATTAATTGGATATTAAAAGTTCAGTGACTTAACACATCTAATTCTGTTTTTTTTTCATTTCAAAGAATGGCACCAAATATGGGGCTGTGTACAATTGTTGAATGAATTAGACACGTTGCTCTTACAAGGTCTGCCATACCTCCTCACTCAAAAGATGGTTGGCAAGAAATAGTTCTTTCCTTAATGAAGTATAAGGAATTCCAGGAACCCAGAAGAGAGTTACAAATACCATTCTTATAGGAATATATGTAGATTACATAGATTTTTTTTAAGCAAATCATGAAAAGAAAGAATAGATTGTAGTAACTGCTGCATATAGAAAATGTGTTAAGCTGTAATTAGCTGTGAAATCTCTTATTTAGAAGAGTTTTATAAGCATATGATATTTTTATTGGTTTAAGGTTTAGGTAAACTCTGCCAGGTAATGTGTTACATCTGTTTGAATGCTAAATAGAATATAAAGGCAGAGTTTTAGGTTTAATTTACAATTTGCCTTAAGCTCCACATGCCTAGTAAGATATTAAATTATTTCCTTCATAGATTAGGAATATTACATTATTATTATAATTGTATAGATTGCTAATCTAGCATGTTGAAGGGTCACATGGTGCTAGACATTATTTGTCATTCCAGTCCTTCCACTAATAAGATTTTCAGTGATATCCAATGGCTGATTTTGGAAAAGTGAAGAACAGAAAAGAAAAAACACTTAGGTTGCCTCAATGGGCTAATTTTACTAAGAAAGCAAGAATAAAGCTTCAATTTTTGCTATTTTATGGGGATTTTGAAGAAATCATCACAGGCTCAGAATATCTCCTATAGCTATATTCTCTGGTGACTAATTCTTAAGGATATTTCAAAATATTAATTGTGAAAACCCTATATTTTTTTTCTTTTCATAATTTTAAGGCTAATTCTGGCCATCCCAGCCTTGATAGGTAAGTCAGAGTAAGCTGATCAAAGTGCCAAGGACATTAGTGTATGGAGGTCTTATGGAGCTCTTGAAAGAAGAAGTTGAGCTGGGCATGGTGCCGTACACTTGTAACCCCAGCCTTTGGGAGGCTGAGACAGGAGGATTGTGGTTTGCAGCCAGCTGAGGCCCTTTGCAACTCAGTGAGATCCTGTTTTCGAATAAAAAATTAAAAAAAAATAGGGCTGGGGGTGTAGCTCAGGGGTAGAATGCCCCTAGGTTCCATCCCTAGTACTGAAAAAAAAAAAGTTGCTTTCCATGATACATCTTGAAATTTCCAGTTACAGTGAATCTCCACTTTATGCCTCTAAAAGCAGTGTAGCACACATTCAAAGAGGTCAGAGTGAGAATGATAGCGAGGGCACAGTATGAAACCTGGGAAAATTATAACACCTACAGCATTACACTTTTTGAAAAAGTAACAATGTGTAGTAGGTTTGAGCTCTATGAAAGATGAGATATCCAAAAAGTAATAAGTTGGGCCCACTTTTAAGATGGTAATAAGATCGTTTAATAGATGTGTAAAAGTGAGAAATGATTTTGAAGAAGAATTGCGTTCCTTCTGAGTGAATCATAAACTCATAAGCAAGCATTCAACAGGAGATCAATACTGTTTTGTGGTGTGGATACTATTGCAATGTCTGCTCCAATACAAAGATAAATCCAGTGCAAACCATGCGTTTAACTTTGTGGCCTTACATTCTTATCCTGCTGACCTTTTTTGCACCTAAACTATAGACCTAACAATATTATTTGTGATTAAGGAGAAATCAGCTGCTGATGCACATATTATCTGTATTTGTCTCAAGATAAATGAGAAACTAACACTAAAACACAAGCTGCAATGTAAGAGATATCTTAGATGTTGCAGAGGTTACTGTAATTCATTATTAAAATTTAGTGTAGGAAAAATTAGACAAAAAGATAAATAAAAATGTTTAATATTAAGACTGGAAATAAGCCATGTACATATGGAATCAGTAATAGAGTATATCTTTTAGGTTTTAAATTAGGGCACTTTATTTGACCAATAATAAAATTTGGTAAAACTGCTAAAGTGCAACTATTAGTATAGTATATTCTAATATAAATCAGTTATTTAATGTGAGCATGACATTGATTGTAACTAGATTGCTGGAATATTCCCATCATAAAAATGAAATTTCTCTTAGATATGAATGACCTGAAAGTCATAAAATTCAAATCCATGCTATATCTAGTAGTTAATCACTTCAAACTAATTTAATATATTTAAAAAATTTTTTAGAGACTAGTGTTCCTTGGTATAACACTATACTCAAGTCTGTTTGCTAAATGACTAGGAAAATAGTATGAAAGATGTCTTTAAAGTCATCATACTTACTGGTATGATGCACATCAATCATTTTTCCACTGCACCTAAAAAGAAGTGAAAAATGCCTACATATCAAATTTCAAGCTTTATTTTATTGTTTTGATGATGGTGATCATGATGATGATATTGATTTCATATAGACAGCAAAACCAAAAAGAAATATACCAGTAACTGCTTCATCATAGTTTCCCATTAATTAATTAATTTGAATAGTTGCCAAAGGATTTATTGAGAATACATCATGGGCCAGACACCATACTAGACGAAGGTAGTTATAAAGATGATAAGAAAATGAAAATACAATGAGGAAGATCACAGCTTATCTCAGTATCTTTAATGATACAATTTTATGGGGATTCTCAAAATTATATTTGTTAATTTTTAAAATGGTAGAAAGAAATGAAATAACTCTGGGTTACTTTCCACTTTCTTGGGGAATGAAAACCAATCTCTTCATTGGCATCTCTTAGGTATCTCCTGGGCAGATCTTACATAATGTGTTTCTTTCTCGTGTTTCTACTTTGAGCATTGAATGCTCTTACTCTGCTGGACTCCACACCACCCAATGCATATTTATCTCTTCATGGAGTGTCTTAGTGCTTGTTCTTTTCATGTATTCATCCATATACTTTTATCCAATCATCTAAATAAACTGTTCCTCTCAGTTTTAGAATCTGCATTTACACCAAGCTGATATTCTGTTTCAGATTAAGTGGGTACTTGGGTAAATGTGACTCTTCTAAAGATACTACATGTTAAAGAATATTCTTTGTGACATAATACTTAAACTCAAGTGCATAGGTGTGCATTATAGAAAGGAAAAAGGAAAAGACATTAGGAAGGTATCTTAGGGCTGAAATCTCTGACAATCACTGCAGAGCAGTTCTTTCTGATCTAGGAATCTGAATGTGTTCTACAAATTTAAATGAATATAAATGCTGGCTCAGATTTTAAAAATTTGTTTTCAGTGACCCCTACTTTTATATTTTGAAGCTCAAACTGACTGTCATCTATAATATACTTTAGTATGCATGGAGATTCATTCTACAATGAACACAATTTTTATACTACAACAAAATATTTATAGATGCTCCTGGTTTTCTTGAGCTAAATAATCACAGATGATCCAGGTTTTCAAGCCCTTTTGGAGCCTGGCGTGGTGGCAAACGCTTGTAATCCCAGCATTTGGGAGGCTGGGACAGGAGGATCTCAGTTCCCAGACAGCCTCAGCTATTTAGTGAGGCCCTTTGCAACTCAGTGAGACACTGTTTCAAAAAAAAAAAAATTAAAAGTAGGGCTGGGGGGTGTAGCTCAGAGATAGAATGTCCCTGGGTTCCACCCCCAGTAACACACACACACACACACACACACACACACACACACACACACACACACAAATGGAAACCTGCAACTCTTTCCCAACCAGGATAATTGATGGGACCTTCCCATGTGTGTGAGCACTCCTACCTCTGACTCTCAAGTACAGCCACTGTCAAGGACAGTTTTTCTGTTGTTCTCTCGTTTAAAGCACAAGCCCACTGAATTCATTTCATCCTGTGTGAGTGAATGATGTCAGTGTATGGAGGTTTGTTTATTTGTTTTTGAATCAATCAAATTTTATATCACTGTTGTAAAGAACAAAACATAAAATAGGATTTAAGAGTGTGAACCATGCTTGAGAATAGTTGTTTTATGGGTTTTTTCTTTTGTTTTTGTTTTTTTGTTGTTGCTGCTGCTTAGTTAGAGAACACAGTGACTTCAGAAAGTTTTCCAGGTAGGAATACACCAAGTCTCAAAGATATCAAGTTGAGAAGAGATTATTCTTTAATATAATCATCCCAGCGTACCTACAGGATTATTATACTGTAGGCTCCCAGTAGACTTGAAAATACATTTAAATACTGATTTGGCATAGTATTATTTCCTTTAGTATTATCCTTGGACTCTTTGTTTCCTTGAACTTGAGTCATTATCTTCAATATTAGAAAAAATATTATTTACATGGATTCATATCCTCTGTATTTTTTCCTCCTCAGAATCTTATTGCCACTTCTGATCATAATTGGTATTTTTCTCATTTTCATAAGTTTTTAGAGTTCTTTTCTTTCTTATTTATTATTTATTTATTTATTTATTTATTTATTTATTTATTTAGCAGAACTGGGGGTTAAACTTATTCTACCACTGGATCTTCAACCCCAGCCCCATATTGTATTCTTTATTTTGAAACAGGGTCTCACTAAGTTGTAGAAGGCCTCACAAGTTGCCGAGGCTGGCCACAACTAATAATCCTTCTTTCTCAGCCTCCCAAGTACTGGGGTTACAAAAATGCACCACCATATCCAGATGAAAAATATTTCTAAGGGCCTGGTTTACATGATGGGAAATAAAAATGATTCATGAAAATGAAATTAATACTGTGATTAACAGCAGTTTGTCTTCTGTACTAAAAATATTGTAGTTTGAATCTCTAGTTAATATGATGGCAATATTTTATCTAGGTTCAAAATATGACATTTATACATAATATTCACTTCATTTAAACAACAATAAAATTTGAACTATTTATCTGTAAATTGATCAAATATACATGATAAGGAAACCTCTCAATAAGCTAAGCACACCTACTTATAATCTAATTCATATTAGCACTAAATAAATATTCTCTGAATATATGAACAAATATTGATTCTAAATAATAAAATGTATTAGTCTATTAAAACCATCAATTGAGGAGTTACCATTACAATCTCTCCCTAAGTTTAAGGATGCTTCCGGAATATTGTTTCTTGGACACTGATAACTATTTGAGGGACTAAATTTATATATGTTTCTAAACTGTTCTATAGGATATAACTAGTTACATTCTTCTCTGTGTTCTCATTTTATTTTTCTGTTTATTTTCTCAATTGTAGTTCCTGGACAGAGCTTAATTTTAATTTTATTTTTCCTAAATTGTACAGTGCTTGAAACTAACTATGCTTAAAAAATGTTTAAAGAAGTAATGAATAACTGGTTGTGGTTGCTCACACATGTAATTCCAGTACTTGGGAGGCTGAAACAGGAGGTCTACAGGTTTGAAACCAGTCTCAGTAACTTAGCAAGACTCTTTGGAAACTTAGGGAGTCCCTGTTTCAAAAAAAATAAAATAAAATAGGGCTGAGCTAAGTGTCTTGCTCACAAGTAGAATACCCCTGGTTCAATCCCCCATGCCCACCCAAAAAAGACAAATGAGTAAATCTTTTAAAAAAATTGTTCTTAACTGCATTATTTACCATATATCCCTTTTTCAAGAATACCTATTTTGCACTAAATAAAAGCAATCCTGTTTTGATATCAATAAAGTCAATAAACATTTACTTCTACAAAGACAATATAAACTATAATATACTACAAATAATTTGCATGTTATATGCCCAATTAGAGATATAAACAAATATTAACTATACAATATTATATAACACTTGTGTTACATACTTTAGATTTCTCTACTGTTGATTTTTACAGAGTGGCTCTCACTGGACAGCACATATTAAACTTGGTAGTCAGTTTGCTTTTGGACAATTTATTTAAATTATGGTTAAGCCGGGCATGGTGGCGCACACTTGTAATCCCCACACTTGGGAGGAGGAGACAGAAGGATCACGCTGGTTCGACGCCAGCCTCGCTGGCTTAAGAGACCCTGTTTCCAAATAAAAATATAAAAAAAAATAGGTCTAGGAGTGTAGCCCGGAGGTAGAAGGGTTTCCAGGAACCCCAGTACCACACACACACAAAAAAATTATGGTTAAGACACCAGAAAAACCTGTTTGATAGTTTCAATGGCTGCTTCTGCAATAACTGTATAGTGTATAATGTGAGGATAGGAATTCAAGCTGTCCAAGCAACAGACTTGATTAAAGTTCTGAATCTATTTCCAGAACTGCTATGGTCTTGGAATGTTAATGGCTTAACTTATTGAGTAGTTTTATTAGTCTATAAGACTTTAATTTTAATAATAATATTTCTTAAATTAGTTGTATGGGTCCAACATTTATTATAGTTCCTGGCTTGTCTCAAGCACTCAGTGTCAGTTGGTACCATAGTATTGGTGATGTTATTGTTCATGCATTAAGTTGTTTAGCAAACACATGCACCTAACATTCTTCAGTAGAAGTTTATATTTTGATATAATGTCCACTGATACAGTCAGAGCTAAACAACAATATGCAGGTTCTTATTTGATGTGCTATAAAATAAATTATCCTTAAGTATTATATACATATATATATATATATATATATATATATATATTGACATATTTGCTTGTGGATTTTGAGAATATTTAAACAAATTTTCCAATGGTTTAGTGATAGATATATAATTTATGTTAAAAATTTTATTAAATTTATTAATTTATGTTAAAATAAATAATTGAATAAACCCAGACACATTATATTTATATTTTATGCTTTATAGTTTTATATTATACTATTCCATATTTTAGAATATTAAAATTTAATTAAAATATATCTTTATATATTATACTCTTATGCTTTCTAAAGAATTGTATTAGAATTAAAACCCTAATAAATATTACTACTTTGAGGGTTGCATTGGGAAAATAGAATATAACTAGCAGTTGGCACTTTGTAAATATGACTAGAACAATGGAAATATTGTGGGCTGATCAATATTTATTGAATTTTCCCTGACTGATTTCTAAATCAGAGCCACTGTAATAAGAACCCGAAAAATCTACAAATAAAATGACCTGAGTTCTCCCAGGATAATTGTCTTTCTTATGGGTGATATATTTGAAAAGAGCTGTCAACATTGTGGGTATTCAGAAAACATTACAGAACTGAAATATATTTGATCTTTTAGGTCATTAAAATATCTCCTAACAAATTGCTGTTTTCCTGACCCAACTAGTTCTATTCTGGGATTGATAGTTAGCAAGTCAGATTACTTGATATTTTCTAGGCAGTATCATAACATTGAGTTTTGCCATGGATAGGACATTATGTGTGTGTGTATATATATATATATATATATATATATATATATGTACTGGGGGTGGAACAAGGCACTTTTCTACCTCCAGGCTATACTCTCAGAACTTTTTTTTTATACTTTATTTGGAAACAGGGTCTCACTAAGTTGCTTAGAGCCTAACTGAGTAGCTGTGGCTGGCTTCAATACTGTGCAATCCTCCTATCTCAACCTCCCAAACACTGGAATTACAAGCGTGTACCACCACACCCAGTTTAATTTTATATTAATTCATTTTAATTTTTGGTAGAATGATCTGTTAGGTCTTGGAAATATCTAGTTCTTTACCACTTGCATATACAACTGAGTGGTTTTTTGAATCAATAAATTGTGACATTGCTTTAACATTGCCAAGTATTTAAATGTCTCACCATACCCAGACATCAACTTGGTGTATTCATTTTTATTTGGGTGATTAGTATTTTTGAAACATAGTGTTAATCATGCATAAAACTACTTGCCATAATAGACTTTCCTCCATTGAAATATCTTGTATTAGTTTAACTCTGTTTTGTGGAATTTACTGTTTAATGAATTATAACAGATTTTGACCATTTATTTTCAATATAATATGAAAAGTAAACATAAAAATTTTTAAGAAGTAAATGTTCAGTCATATGACTTTTCAAACCTAGTACTATTTTTAGTGACATTTGTAATGACTTGACTGAAGCATTAATTCTAGTCACTTTGTTATTCTACTGTTTGTATTCTATTATTCTACTGTTTATATATTTTATTTAATTATTAATCTCAAAATCATAAAATTTAAACTTTAGGATTTCTTTAGATCAGTAAAGACACCAAAGATATCACTGATGTATAATTAAGAAAAATAGAAAACCAAAAAATCTATTAATGCCTCTTTATGTAATTCATGAAGTAAATTGAACTACTCAAAATTTAATTCATAAATATATTTGAATATTTCTATACCTTTACTTAGCCTTCTTTAAGCAATACTACCATTTGCCAGTGGGTCATCTCTTTTCATATTGAAGTCCTATCTGTATTTCCAATCCAGATTTTAAATCAGATCACCATCCATGAAATGCTTAATGACTTCCCCAGCTGTTAAGAAATTGCATTTAGAATTTATTATTTTGGGGGGTGTACCTTGTATTCTATCTATCCCATTATTACCTTACATTATAGTAATGTGTATATATTCCCTTTAATATTTCTCTAGTTTGAATTTCTTGAGGATAAATTCTGTTTCATTAAGTCTGCAGTGGATATTAAATAGTACTTGTCAAATAATAGAATGAATAAAAGAGGTATATTAAGCCAGGCATGGTGGCATACACTTGTAATCCTAGTACTTGGAAGGCTAAGACATGAGGATCACAGATTCAAAGACAGCCTTAGTTGCTTTGTGAGGCCATACACGATTTAGTGAGGCTCTGTTTCAAAATGAAGAATAAAAAATAGGGCTAGGGGTGTAGCTCAGAGGTAGAATGCCCCTGGGTTCAATCTCCAATACCACAAAAAAGCTATATTAATATTTGTTTCAGTCTTTTTAATGAAATATAGCTGTAAATATTTTTATATGTCCCACTTCCCCAAACTCACTAAAATCAGAATAAAGAAATAAGAACCATAACATTACTATGACATGTAATAGTCTTAGTAATAGAACAAAGAGATTAGGTAAAGATAAAGAAGACAGATAAATTATTTTTTGAATATGAAAAAATGTGGAGAAATTATATTAGTGGAGGGAGAAAGCTTTGAATTGAATGCCTACATTTCTGTCTTAATAGTTGACTCCTTTCCAAAATATATGTGTAATATATAAGTTTATCAATACAGTCTTAAGTTTATCAATACAGTCTACAAACAATAAAAATGTAATGATAGGTAGCAATTAATACTAAAATTATAAACTTTAAAGATCTATATGGTGATTTGAATCTCTCAGAATATTTATATTAATTTTTACCTAATCCTGTTATCTGTAACCAAGCTATTATTGCATATAATGAACCAGTCTTTTTCTGACATAAATGAGGTTGATATATATCTAAATATAAATGAGTAGATAAAAGGAAACAATAAATATCTTAGTGGCAATATAACTGTCAACAGTGATGTAAGCAAGTTCTTTGCTAACTTGAATAATAGCTTTCAATTAGTGGAAGAACTTTCTTCAATCTATTGTACTTTTGTCAATGTAATAGCTATAGATATACTAATATTTTAAGTTTAATCTGCATAACTAGCATTTGCTACATTGTATTCTTAACACTTGCTGATTTACAAAACAATAAATCAAGACCTAATTTGTAGCATTTTACAACTCCTGTGTTGTAAGTCTTCTTACTAGAGTTTATTTTAAGCTCAGGATATGAAATTATTGACCTCAGAGTTGGGAAAAGATACAAAGTACCACACCATTAGACAGCATTTTTTACCACATAGATATATAGATGTGGATAATCTCTAGAATGTGGATAATGGTCAAATGTGAATTTAAAAAATTAATAATTAAGTTTAAATTATACATTTTACCTATTTTATATAGTTTATTTAATAGTAAAATTATATAATGGCTGTGGGTAACAATGAACATGCAAAACTCTTGAAAAATACTTGAATAATACTTGAATACTTATCAATTGGATCTTTTGATCAGAACTTGAACACAGTTGATCCACAGAAAATGAGCTTGTGGGTATGAAAGAAACAAAATTTTGTTTGCACATGTTTTGAATCAGAGGTATATCTCACCTTCCTCTGAGAGGAGGCCATTACTATTGTATGAAGATACCAATCAGTTTTTTAGAGCTCAAGTATAGTCAACTGACATCTTTTAAGAAAAGCCTATAGTAAGTGAAACCAAACAAACCACCCCAACAAAGAAGAAACAAACTCAGAGGTAATAGGAAGAAGTTAAAACTGAGGAAGGACAGAAAGAAATATTTTCATGACACAATAGTATAGCAAAAGAGAATGATGTTACTGAAAATAAAACAACAGCATCACAGAACATAAAGAACCAACATTTCTAATTACATAAAAAAGAAAAGTATTCTGGAATTCAAATATGCTGGTTATTTATTTTTAAAGCTCAATAGAATATTTTAAAACAAACCCCAAAAAAGACTCAGAAAATGTAAGGAAAACAGATGAAAAGGAGTAGATAAAGGATTTAGAGAGCTAAAAGACTCAACATCTGATTTACATAAATGTTATCAAGATAAAACAGAACAAGAGAAAAATGATTTTCATGCAAATATTTCAGAAAAGAATTCCAAGTAATAGTCCCCAATGTAACTAGAATAAGAATAATATATATAAAAAGAATAATATATATTAATATATATTTTCCATATAATAAGCCCAATTGTCATATGTTACATTTTATAACTTAAAAAGATTTACACGTGACACATGATTTTGAATATTTAGAATCCACAGAGAAAAACAAATATCCATAGAGAAAACAAAAATAGATATAATTGGAATGAGAATAGCACTAGTTTTTCAACTAAATGCTAGAAATAAAATAATTTTTGACTGTGAAAGAATTTCAAAGAATATTTTAATCCAGAATTTTATATTCTATTTAATTAACATTAATGAGAGTGTGACAAAAACTTTCTCACATATTTAAGGTCTAAATTTTTCTTTTACCTGCAAAGTGTTACTTTTTAGCTAATGAAGGATTTCCTCAAGAAAATCAGAAAGGTAGACTTGAGAACAAGGAACCAGAGAACCATTCCCAGGAAATCAAAGATAACAGTTCCTACACCACAATTGCTACACTCACTCTGGACAGAAAAATGAGAGTGTACATGGATGCTTAGAGATTTTTTTGAGGTCTTCAAAAGAATTAGGAATTAAAAACTAAGAAGAAAATGCATTTCACTCCAAGAGTAAAAATGGCATAAGAAGAAATATAACTATAGTTAAAGGGTCCTCATTACTCATTAAATCCATAGCTGCAAATGCATCTACTCAGTAAAATGTTTTTGGCAGCCCATAATCAACACACAGGACACTTTTGCCACCATTCACAGACTTGTGAAAAGCAGCAAAAGATGTGTCACTGTACATGCACATCTCTAGCGAGGCACTATGCTGCCTTCTTACTTCTACTCTCCTACGTTCCACTGTCTTTTTTGCTATTTAACATGATATCTTTCACATTTTTGTACATTTTCTTAAGGATTTCACTGCTGTAAATAGCCTTTTAGATAAATAGCCATTTAGGTAAATAGCTAAACCGAGTGTTGAAGTGCTCTTGACTAGTTTTAAGTGCAGGAGAGCTGTAATGTGTCTCATGGAGAAAGTGAGAGGGTCAGGTAAGCTTCATTCAGGCATGAGTTGTAGTGTTGTTGGCTATGACTTGCATGGTAATAATTCAACAGTTTATATTAAATAATGTATCTTTAAACAGAAACACATGTAAAGTGAAGTTATATGTTAATAATTTAAAAAAATAGGATGTTTTCAAGGCTTGTAAGACCTAAATCCACATTTCACATTTCATTACATGCAAAGTTGATGTTTACAGTCACTTTATAACACATAACTGTCATAAATAATAAGAATTCACTGTATATTATACCATATGACCTGGTAATTAACATTTAACTTTTTATTTTATTTTATTTTTGATACTAGGAATTAAATTCAGGTGCAATCTATCTTCAAACTAAATCACCAGCCCTCAAATATGCAATTCTCCTTATCTCAAAACCCAAGTAATGGAATTATAGGTGTGTACCATAAAATAGGAAGTGGGCTTTGTCTAATATTAATACCAGAAAATGCCAATATAGCCATCTTTATAATTGTAAAGTGAAATTTTATCAAACATAACTAAATACATGAAAGTCATGGCTTATAGAAATTCATTGGGAGATGGGGAAAAGTAATGTAGGAGAATATCACTTTTAATATGATACTACATATTGTTTTAAATAATGATTAAATATTTACCAGAAAGAAATAAATTTGAAATAAAAATGAAAGAAGTTTAATGATAGAATTAAAATTTAAAAGACAATTACAAGGTTAAAGCAACTTTAGAATTTAAGATCATACATTTTTGTTTTTAATTCATGATAAGGAAAAATATTCTTTCAGAGTGTTTTTTATACTGAGATCTATAAATAAGTTAAAATAAAAGTTCTGGGTAAAATGAAAAAATTACATTTGCAACCTAGCAAGTCCCTGTTAGGAAATACAAAAAAAATGAAATTAGGCTGGAGCTTGTAACTCTAAGGAAGAATGCCTCTGGGTTCAATTCCCAAAACTATGACAAAAAATAAATAAAAGAATTTCAATTTAAAATTTCAAATTTATTAATAAATCATTATCCTAGATTTAATATTTCATGTGTCATTTGCAAAACAATGTTATATCTTGGCAAAACTTCTGCTGGCAGATATATATATATATATATATATATATATATATATATATATATAAAATCAAGCTCAAGCTCAAATTTGCACTAGGATATTCTTGCCAATAATTTCTGATATACATAAGTGTGATGAGATTTACATAATAGCATTATCACTGTTTCTGATCTTGGAATAACAGGGAAATTACTTGATTGAAATCCCTGAAAGCTACATTTCCAGAGAAACACTTAAAACAAAAATAGAAGAAACTCTTCTAGTAAAATATTTGAAAAACAAAAACATCTAGTAAAACATAATAAGTAGTATATATAAAAATGGAAAAGAAATTATTGACTTACAAAATGTTCTAAAAATACCTCATTCAGTATGTCTTGCAAGTTGACGCACAATTATGTTAATGTAGTACAAGTTGAAGAGTAATTTAAATATAATTAGGGCTTAAAAGATAAATAGCGTAGAACGTAAAACTTGTTTTCCTGTGTATGGAGAATATTTTTAATGAAAAAATAAAAATAAATTCTAAATTATTAAAACCTTTGCTGTATTTTCAGTTCAGATTTTTATTCTCACATGACTGCTAAAGATGATGAAATAAATGGTACTGTTTCTTGATCTTAGCAGACTACTTTTGTCTTACATATTCATTTCCATGTGATGTCTCGAGCTGCATCTGTAAAACAAAGAAGCAGCTTATGGAATAAGGAGAAATTCATTTTTCCAACCACTAAAGCTACACAATAATACAAAATACCTTACTTTGAATGATATTCATTTTTAGTTTTGGTTTACTGCTTGTTTTTTAGGGGACTGACTTGTTCCAACATAACTTCTGATCAAATTTAGTATGTAGTAAAAAGACTGAATTAGAAGAAGCTGTAAAAAATTTGACCTGCTTTTATATAACAAGGTACACGTATATTAAATGTAACTACTGATGATTTACTACTGTAGATTGAAAATGCAAGCTGATCCTCTTAGAATCTGACTGCCGATTTCTAAAACTTTCATTAGTACGACTTTTTAATTTACTTATTCCACATTTATTGAATTTGTGCTATCTTTTTCAACATTCAACTAGGTATAAATGAAATCAAGAAACTCATAAGACACACTGTGCCAATCTTGGGATGACAGGGTACCATGCCAAAATAGGAAGGAGGTAAGGTTTGGATCCTACAGGTTCACTTTCAATAGAGTGGAGATTTTAGAAATAGTATCAGTGAAATGGTGAAAGAAAAAGAGTGTTGCCATTTATTCTTATATCTTTATTTACAAACTAAATTAAAAGACAAGAAGCACACCAACAAGTTATAGAACCTAAAAAAAAGAAGAAATATAGAGCAAATGATAAATATAAGCAAATGATAAATAGAAAATATGAAGGAATGCCCCCAACCAGGACATGTTATGCCATGTTTTTATTTACCATTATCTAGTAAGCAAGCATAAATCACAGTTTTAATGGCTTCCTACTATAAATTCTTATGCTACAGAGAGTTTTTTTTTTATAGACTTTAAGAGTTGTTCCCCCCACCCCCTTTAACCTAGAAAAAACGGACTAGAATAGGGCATCTATATTAACCTCACATAAAAGGCTGTTGAGTGTAAAGGGCCAGGAAGTAGACTTCAGTTCCATACCTACAAAGGCCAGGATCATCTGGAACTATTGGGTTGTCCTTTTCTTTTTTGTGTTTTTATGTTAAGAAATATATAAGGAAAAATTTATTTTGAGGAAAATGCATTTACAGTATAAATATGCCAGCATACCTGGTTAATCTATTTACAGAATTGGGAAGAGTATTTGTTCCATTTTCCATTGCTTGACTGAGGTTACATTATATGGTCAAAATTGTCATTACAGCCAGGCATATTGGTGCTCACTTGTAATCCCAGTATTTGGGAGGCTGAGACAGGAAGATTGTGCAGGTTCAAAGCCAGCCTCAGCTACTTGGTGAGGCTCTCAATAACTTAGTGAGACCGTGTTTCCAAATAAAATATAAAATATGTCTTGGAGTGTACGCCGGAGGTAGAAAGCCCCTGGGTTCCATCCCAAGTACCACACCAAAAAAATTGTCATTACATCACAATATTCTTTGCTGAGAACAATATAGTCTTGGACATGAATCAGATACCTTTTTAATAGCCTTGTATTGAAAAATTAATATCTCAAACAAAATCTGCTCTTTTTTTACTGTAATAAATCTGGGGAAATTCTAAGTAAAAAAACCATTCTAAGAAAAAATAATACTTCCCACAACCATCAAGTAGTTCCTTTCCTATTAAGGAAAAGACAAATATGTTCTGATAGAATAAGAAACTACTGTTTCTTGTTATTATTACTCCGTTTGTTAAATCCAGTGATGTTATGTATTAAAAGTACACTGATAAGGCTTCTCTAACATCCAGAATGACAGCTGTGACTTAACTATGTCTTTTTCTCATTTCATTGGACATCAGTTATGTATGTATGTATCAGTTACAATATGTATGTGTGTATATACATGTATATATGTATATCCATATATAAATACATATATATGTGTATATATGTATATATGTATATATATATATATGTTATTGTCCTTACAAAAGTTGCAGTCTAGTTCAGGGAAAAACAGAACATAAATAAGCTAAAAGTGAGCCACTTATGTATCAAAATAACTGGCTAAATTAAATGAACACATAAATAGATAAGCAATAAAAGGAAGTGTGTCAGGTAGCAATGAGTGCTACAGGGAAAAGTACAATAGAGTATAGGTTTGGGGGCAGTGTGGGGTGGATGCAGTTTTAGAATAATAAGGAAATGCCTCAAGGAAAAGGGAACACTTGTGTAAAGATCTAACAGAGGAGAGGTGATGAGGCAAAGCAACACCTAAGAGACACGCGTTTACAGGCAAAGGAAATAATAAACCCAGGTCTGAAGATTAGGTGAGGTCACCCAGAACTAAGCTCTAGCCACTTACATTTTAATAACTCTAGTTGGCAAGGCAGAACCAGCAAAAGAGCCTCCTAGAGAGAGGCCAGTGAGGCAGGGAAGGACAGATGGGCGGCCAGTTCTGAAAGTCAGGTGAAGAAGGTGCTGTGAAGCCAGCACTGAGCTACTTGCTGCTAAGTCAAGTGAAATACGGACTAAGAATTGGCCATTTGGCCACGCAGCAGCAGTCACTGGGTGACACTGTGGAGTACTTCTGGTTCCATGGTGGGAGCACATGAAAATCTACAGAGAGTGGGAAGAACATGATTAAAAAGAGTATGGACAAGTTTTAGAAATTTTACTCTAAACAGAAAGACTAACAATGTTACAGCTGGAGGAGGAAATAGAGACAAGATTGAGGGCTTTTTGTTGTTGTATGTTTCATTGGTTGGTTTTGGTCCCTTCTGAGGGAGACATAAGGGCATGTTTGTATGCTAATGGGAAAGATTCTGAGAAGAGGAAAATGAGGTTGATGTTGTAGGAGAGATGAGGGGGGAAATTTCTAGAACAAAATCCCAGAATAAGTTCAAGGCAATACAGTTTAGGTTACAAATCTTTCTTCAGGGTGAGTATCCTTTCCCTATCTTTCCAGAACTTTTGGCTTTTGTCCTAATTTTTATGCAATACATTATTATTATAAAGGCCTATGGAAGAATTTCAGCAGATTTTTTTTCTATTACTTAATTTAATTTAGAGACTTGGTAGCACTAATAAAATATACTATCTTCTCTTTCTGTCAATTTGAGCGCTCTACAAAGATGTATTAGTTAACTTTAGTTTTTTGGGTTTTTTGCTTTGGCAACTTGCTTTGGATGAATTGAATTCATTATTGTTTTATTTGTATATATCCCATTTATATATTTTTCACTATTAGATTTAGTTAAAATATTTGTTTCCAATGAATCATCTGCCCACTTGGGATAGTTACCACCTACTGACTGATGACAAAGACAATAAAAATGTTGAGCACTGTGTAATAATACAAAACGAGAGCATTTATTGCCTATGTATTTGTATATCTACAAACAAATGTAGAGTGGAAATGTTTAAAATGAGTTGGTACAAGGAGAAGGGGTGTATTTGTTACTCTAACTTGGATAGGAAACTACCTCTTTAAGGGTTTGGGATTTCAGTGTATGTTTTTAATTTGTATTTCAATCTTTCAGAGTCAAGAATAAGAGGGTTTGGGCATAAAAGTAATTCTATGTATGTGGGTGTATGTCTCTTTATATACATATAAACATACATTCATATTCTTCATGAATACACATACCTATATGTGTTCATATATTTGTATGCATTCACATATGTTCTTATAGACAGACATATATTCATATTTAATTTTCAAATGAAGAACATTTTAAAAATTAATTGTGGAAATTTGCTAATTCTTAATTCCATAAACAAAACTTGCAATTTACCAAACACAATTGTACTAAAGCATAGACATACTTGAAATTACTTATTGGACTTAAAGTTACTATGAAAATGATTTTGCTAAAATACATGAGACAAGTCTTTTAAAAATATATTAATAAAAGCCAAGTGCTTTTTGTGTATTTTTGGTTTTATAGCCTAAGACAATGAAATTCTCTCTCTAATAATTGCAATTTCCCATTCTTATGTCATTTCAAGTACTAGTAAGAAATCTCTAGCTCCTCAGAAAGAGCCTGGAAAATCTAATTAAGACATGGAAAAAAAAATCATTGTATTCTCACTGATGATCATCATGTCAAGTAGTCTTCTAGATTCCTTCCTTTCAGTACAGAAGTGCTACTAAAGAATGGTCATGTAATTCCTTTTTATCCAAATATCTTAAGGATTCATAGTCTTATCACATTTTATGAAATTTTGTCCTAATACATGAAGCGCTGGAATTATACAAGTATTTGTTTCCTACTCTTTGGAAATTCTATAAACCTTGTAACTATTTCAGATATTTAAAAAATTCCTTTTTAATGTCTGTGACCACTGGGTATAGTAATTTAGTGTGTGGCCATTTCTTGAACAGGAATAAAGGCTGACTTGGGAGAATAGGCTATTTTTCCTATTATTTTCAGCAAAATACTGAAGTCAAGTACAACAGTGGACTCAGAGGTAAATAAAAAGTACAAATTTATACTCGAAGTTAAGATACATGTCCTATAGTTATAGCTATCCAACCATTATTCTTTTCACTCTAAACATTTTATTGGCTATTAGTGCTTTGAGATGCAATGTCTTATCAGAAAAATAGAGATGAAATGATGAGATACTGAAATTAAGTATTTGAATTTGTATATTGTGATAAATATTCTTTTAATGCTCATAGGCCTTAAGAACTTTTATTTTTAGAATGCCAGAGTTTTCCAAAAACACCAATAACAAATTAATACAGCTCTACAAGTATATAACAACTCAGAAGTCTGGGCCTCTGCAGTCTCTCTTTGTACAGACATGGAGTGCCACTGGCACCTTTCCTGCTGTAAGCCTGGTTCTCTGAGTCTTTCTCAGTCTATGCAGATGTCTGGTATCAATGAGCCTGGATATAGTGTTAAGCACAGGTCACCTTGCTTTCCACAGTTTGGAGTCTCAGTCTTTCCCTGCCTCCATAGATGGCAGATGTCTTTGAGACCAAACTCAATGTAAGAGTCTCTGTTCTCCACAGCTAGGGCTATTGGTCTGACTTCTCTCTGTTCACCATGATTGGGTCGTCTGTGGTGATCCCAGAGATCCTACTAATGGGGTCTAGTGTTAAGCGTAGGTCTGCTCCCCCAGCACTTTCCAATGATGCAGAGCCTGAGTCTGTCTGAGCCTCTGCTATGTCCAACAGCAGACTCCTCCCCCACCTTCTTCGGGTTGAACTAGGTTGAACTGCAAAGTCTCAGACCCAGAAATTTTATCAAGGCTGCTCAAGTCCCTGGAAGCGCGCTGGGTATGGCTTCACTTATGATATTGATGAGCACTGGTCTGAATCTCTGGAGGGTGTGGTAAGCTTGGCTACCACTGCTGCAAATTGTAGAGTCTATCCCCATCTCCACTGAGTTGAACCACAAAGACTCAGACCCAGGGTGTTTATCACAGCTGCACAAGTCCCTGGGGTTGCCAAGCTGAGCATTCTCTCATGGGGACCTCAGCTACACTTATGGTCTGGTTGAGGGCTGGGCTTGATCTCTAAAGGATGTGGTGAGCTTGGATGCTTGGTGCTATTGTAGCAGGAGTTTGTACAGGTGGAACTGATGGCTCACAACCCTGATGATCTGCAGCTGCTCACTGCAGGTCCTAGGTTGTTTCCTATTTGTCTCTGGAGTCCAGTGCAGTGAGGTAAGATGGTGCTGCTGTGGCACCTGCAGCCACAAGGTGGCATCTTTCTTTTCTGTTCTTGGAATGATCTTATTCTAACCATTTTTTCCCCTGCAGCCTTGTACCTATAGTTTTAGTCCTCTATCGATAGTATTTTTCTGGCTTTGTAGAACACTGGTTTTAAGGCTGTGGAGATTGGGTGTCAGCAGGACTGGTATGTATTGCTTCCTTTAGTAGCCATCTTCCCAGAAGTCGGGTAATTTAAAAAAGAAAAACAATTCTAAAATTTATATGGAAGAACCAAAAACCCAGAATACCCAAACCTCTTTGGGTGATAAGAACCATGCTGGAGACATCACAATCCCTGACCTCAAATTATACTATAAAGCTATATTAGCAAGACTAGCATGGTATTGGCTATTGCCACAAAACAAGACACATAGACCAGTGGAATAGAACATAAAATACAGAGACATATTCTCAAATTTATAGGTATTTGATTGTGACAAGAAGTGCCAAAATCATATGCTGGAGTAAAGAGAGCTTTTTCAACAAATGATACTGGGAAAATAGGTATGCATTTGTAGAATGAAATCAGACCCAATTTCTTCACAAAATTTAACCTAACATAAATTAAATATGTAGGAATTATACCAGAAACATTGCAATTACTAAAAGAAAGCATAGGGCAAACTCTCCAGCATAGCAGAGATGACTAGCACAGACTTCTTCAATAAAACCTACAAAGCTATGGAAATAATGCTTATATTCAATAAATGGAACAGCATCAACTTAAAAATCTTTTTCACAGCAAAGGAAACAATCAAGAATCTAAAGAGAATACCTATGGAGTGGGAGAAAATATTTGCCAGCTACTCCTCTAATAGAGGACAAATGTCTAGAATATACAAATAACTTAAAAAACTTAACACCAAAAAAATCAAACCATGGGCAATTGAATTGGATTGAATATAAGCTCCTAAAAAGAAAAAAATAGACTAAAAACTATGTTGAGATTCCATCTGACTCCAGGCAGAATAGTGATTATCAAGACAACACACAACAAATTCTTCTAAGGATGTTGGGAAATATTCATTTGTTCACTCCTATGGGACTGCAAATCAGTACAATAACTCTGAACATCAGTACAGAAGTTTCTTAAAAAAAAACTAGGAATGGAACCACCATATGACCCAACTCTGCCACTTCTCAGTTTTTTTTTTTTCCAAAAGAATTAAAGTTAGAAAACTATACTGATACATATAGACCCATGTTTAGAGCAGTACAATTCATGAGAGCCAAATTATGGAACCAACCCAGTGTCTATCAACAAATGAGTGGAAAAGAAATTGTGGTATATACACACAATAGAATTCTACTTAGCCATAAACAACAACACAAGGATGTAGTTTTCAGGAAGAGGGATGGGACTTGTGGTTATTATGCTAAATCTCATCCAGTCTCAGAAAGTAAGGATTGCATGTTTTCTCTCATATGTGGGAGCTAGAGAGAAATTAAGAAACGTGATGGACTTTGAATAATGTGGAGAGAGACCTGTAGAATAATAGAAGGGGATTGGGTGAAGGAGTTGGGAGAAGAAAAAAGTCAAGGAATGAAAAGTTCAAGTAATACTATGGCCATATATGGAGATATTACTATAAATTATACTAACATGTATAGGTAGGGTGACGGGGGAGAGAAGTGGGATGTAGAAGGAAATATACAAGCAGCTGTGTGCATTTATGCAGGTATCACAATGAACCTCACTACAATATATAGTCACAATGTACTCATAGAAATATTAAAATAAATATTGTTAAACTTTTAAGATATGTGCAAACTACCTATTTTTTTTTACGTTTGTAATTTTTTTTTTTTTTTTGGTGGTTCTGGGGTTCCTGGAAATCCTTCTCCCTTCTACCTCCGGGCTAACTCCCAGACCTATTTTATATTTTTTATTTGGAAACGGGCTCTTAAGCCAGCATGGCTGGCTTCGAACCTGCGAGATCCTCCTGTCTCCTCCTCCCAAGCACAAGGATTACAAGTGTGCGCCACCACACCCGGCGCTACAAGTTTGTAATTTTTTAATTTTAGTTTAAGTATTTCTTGTCCAGATAGCCTACCTCTGAGATACAGAAAGAATTATGCCACACCATACAGAAAATTTTTATCAAAACAAAGTTCTTTTCTCTGGTGGCATGAGATTTATGATATAGTGAACAGTTCTCTCTTGTGGTTTGTACACTGCCTATTCTAGCAAAGACCATTTATTAAGGAATCATATGGGGGAACTTTGGTTGTATGTTATGCCTTTTGTTTACTATAAAATGCTGAGAGACTTTAAAAAGCACAACTACAGTAATTGAAGGCCTCAAAGAATAAGTCAAGTATGAGAGGAAAGAATGGATATCCTCAGTCCCGGTAGAAACAGATTTTCTTTACTAAAAAAAATTCTATAGTAATCTTTAATTTTTATCTGTCTTAGGCAAACTAAAAGTCCATAGGTCTATTGTGAGGATTTTTTATTAATTTGTTTTTATATAACCTTGGACTACATGTAATTGGATATATTAATAGGATGCAAAAGAACCCCCAAATTAAGATGTCTTTGAGTACTATGTCAGTAGAATTTGACATTTTTCCCATTAAAATCTCATTTTATGCAAGTTGTACATGCAGTGTACAAATTTCCAAGAAACACAATTTCTCTGCAACAATGTTTTTGCCTGCACCAATTTTGCTCTAATTTTACATTGTTGAGCATTTTTTTCTTCTAGGTTGTCAAGACCTATGTTCCCCTTGTAACATTTCTGTTGAATAATTAACCACAGATAATGAATCACCTCTATAGCCAAAGGCAGAGTTTCCCCTAAAGATTAGATTTAATTGCTGGCCAAGGTGTCTGAGCCTCTTATTCTTCTCTCTTCCTCTCTTTCTTTCTTTCCTTTTCTATTTTTGAATTACTAGTATATTTATTATTATTATTATTATTATTATTATCATTTTACTTAAAAGTGTTCCTTCATCTCCTTATTTGACAAAAAAAGTTGTACTATAATCTGGACTTTGGAAAAGCAAAGGATCCATATATTTAAATTGTTAATCATGAGAATGTGTGATGTCTTTTTTTAACAAATCATAATTGTTTTCAATAACACAGGTAGACCTACCAGATTAAAATTTAGTAGGTATTTGAAGTGTTTCAATTTTATTCATTGTGTTATTACTTATGATGAATGTAACACACACAGGGGTCATTTTACAAGAAGTACTTTATAAATTTTTTTTATTTCTCCCAATGACCCTTTCAGAAATACGAAAAGAGTATTTATAACCTCTGTTTCACAGGTGATGCTGCTGAAATGACACATTTATATTGTGTGTTTTGCTCTTTGAGAAAAATAAACGTCTCTTCAAGTTTGGAAGATTCACCATTGCTTTTCTCTGAAGCCCAAACCAAAAGAAAATAATATAAAAAGAAAAAAAGTTGGTTAAAATAGTCTGAATGTAGTGGCCTAGACACAAAACATTTTATTGAGTTTATTTATGCCACTTAGAGGTACTTGATCACACATTAGTACCTTTCTATTCATGTCCCTTTCAGGTTGATGGTGAACTGATTTCCCCTTCCTTTGGGATCCTGTGTCACAGAGGCTTTTCTATGAAATGGCTCATGTGTTCAAAAAGAAGCAAAACTCTAGCATTGCTATTTTGCAAAACTGTTCTAATATTGAAGTTGGCATTTACACTTACACACATTTCTCCAGGGATTTCAGTGCTTGTGAGTTTCTGTAAGCTTTGTGAATACTTTATCTTTTAATCTGTTTTTTATTGTAGAACATTTAAGATATTTGCAGATCCAAATATTCCTAAATTAAAGGAGTGGTATTAATATTAATGCTATGAGTTCAGATTAGAAGAGCATTTTTAACTCTAACAGTCATAAACTACCAAGTTTTCCAAGGTTGCCACAGATTTTATTTGAAGCTGATTTCCATTATGGATTCCGTAATGGAGAGAGACTGTTTCCCATGCACATTTTCTAAACTAGCTATCTATTAGTTAACCTGGATCCAGATATGACTCCTTGGATCATAGAAAATAATGCCTAATAAATGAGGGCAAGTATAGCTTCTGGGCCACAACCCAAAACACAGGAGAAGTGTTATGGTAAAAGAAGACAAGTAATCCTGAGTCAACTCAGGCTGCTATAACAAAATACCATAGTCTGGGTAGCTTAAGCAGCACATATTTATATTTCATATTTTAGGAGACTGGGGACTTTTATCAGGGTGCCAATAAATCCATTTCTGGAGAGTACTCTCTCCCTAGCTTGTATACTGTTATTTTTTTTCCTATTCACAATAAAGCCAGAGATCTCTCTTTTATATTTGTTCTTCAAAATGCACTAATTTTATCATGGGGAATCCACCCACACCATCTAATAAGAACCAGTAATGGAAAAAATACTTGCATCTCCCCAAAACTCATATGTTGAAATCTCAGTCCCAATGTGATGGTAGTTAGAGGTAAGTTTGGGGAAAGTAATTAAGTCATGAGAATGGGGCCTCCAAGAATAAAAGTCGTGCCCTTTTAAAGAGAAGCTGAAGAGCTAGGTGGCTCTTTTTTCTGTCTTATAAAGATACAAAAGAAATTGGGTCTTTGTAATCAAAAGAACCTCATCAGGTACAAACCATGCTGGTATGTTTATCAAAACTCAACTTCATTCCCATAGGTACATCTGCTATAGTCAATATCTTCCAAATTTATTTAACAATGTTCCAGCATTCAAATTTTTTTTCTAGTCCCTGATTTATTTCCAAACTTAGTACTTCATATACTGTCCATGGGGACTTTCAATTTTAAGTCTTTCAAGCAGTCTCATGGCCCAGATTTCTCTTTGGGAGGACTTGAAAGATTTCAGCGAGCAAGTATCTCAATGATATTTAATCCATAAATTAATCAGGAAAATACTCTGATCTGCAAAGATGTGCTGAATTAACTGAAAACTGCCATGTTAAAGAATGAAAGTTATTGGTGAGAACTGAAGTTGAAAGAAACTATAGAGAGAAGAGTCATAGTAGAGAACAAACTGTGAAGGATCATGGCAAGACTGCATGTGCTAAAGAAGGTAAAATAATAAACATCGATCTTTGAGATGAAGAAAGACCTGTAGAATTAAAAAAAAAAATAAGTTGCCTGTAACTAAAACAAGTGAAAGACAATATGATGCTCTAGAATGAAAAAACTGGTCCTGAATACAAGTCTGTATCTATTCTTGTATTTTCCACCATTTCCAAGATTGATTTATGGATTTTATTGTAAATTTATTTCTATAAAGTATGTGTCAGTTGAACTCTTAATTTTCCTAAAATTCGCCAAATGATATGGTTTTTGACAATCCAGATTTGAAGGAACTGTACCTGCGCTTATCTTTCAGTTTGTTCTGTTATTCATAGTGCTTCTGTTATTATTTTTACTACAAAAACTTAAGATGTCATATAGACCGTCTGCCTTGTGATTATTTTATGAAAGCTTATTGTATTTGGTAGAAATTAGGAAAATACAATAATTATTCTTTCCATATTACAATTTTTTCCATGTTCATATTCTTCCCCAAGTTGATTCTGCCATAATGATTCCTTGGTGCAGGAAATCACAAGAGAAAGACTTTGACATGTCTTTAAATAGGAAAGTGGAGATTTTTCAGTTGCTGGGTCACACTGGGAATGAAACTAGGCCTGAGAAAGAAAGCTTTGGGCTTAACTGTTGGAATCACAGAACTACCCCATTATTAGCACATGTGATGACAATTTTTTTGTCATATTTATTGATAATTTGGCCATAATGTCAATTATCTAAATTATATTCTTGAGCTAATTTTAGAGGGCAGAGGTGCCTTTTTGAAAGAAAACATGTCATATCTATATCTTAATTTAAATTATGTGAAATTTTACACAAATCATTATTACACCCCTCATAACATCTTCTGCACTAACACTGAAACAATCATCTAGCACCATTGCCCCTTTAATAAGATGATGAGTTCTGCTCTCTCCCACCTGTGTATCCAGGTGTCTCAGCTCAGAAGTTCTGTTTCCTACGGTGATTCCTGATGGTGACTGCGATGCTGCCAAAGCAGGATGAGTGAATCTTGTCTGCATCCCATCTTCCCGTTCCAAGGCCTTGGAGAGGAACTAGGGCTATGCATGTTTACTTTTCTTGTCTTGCTTTCCTCAGAATTCACGTTTCCATATAAGTAAACAGAGTGAAACGGGAATAACCAAGCCATCTCACGCTCCAAAATTTAAAATATGCCACACTTGTGATCTCATTTAGACTTTATTCCTATGCACCAAGGAACTTCAGATCATTTCAATAGTTCATTTTTGTATTCAATATTACTGTCCTTCTTCTCCCTGTCACAAGCTTGGAAGATCATTCCCTTCCTCACAGCTATTCTGGAAGTTAGATTATGGCTGCATGCAACACAGATCTTTATCAGGCTGACCCAACTCTGCCAGTTTCTTGAGTTTTTACTCTTAGGCGTTTCTTTCCCCATGAGAGTCTGTAAATATACTTTTCAGTATCTGAATTGTCTAACAATTTTTGTCTCTAAAGCCTAATGTAATAAGAACATGACGCTTCAATGCTATCCACCCATACACACCCCCATCCCATTTCATTCTCCTTTCCTAAATCTCTCCTAAACTGCTTGCTTTTTTTATTTTTTTGGTGGTACTGGGGTTCCTGGAAACCCTTCTACCTCTGGGCTACACTTCCAGATCTATTTTTTATATTTTATTTGGAAATAGGGTCTCTTAAGCCAGTGCGGCTGGCTTTGAACCTGCGTGATCCTCCTGTCTCCGCCTCCCAAGCGTGGGGATTACAAGCGTGCGCCACCACGCCCAACTAAACTGCTATTTTTTCACAGTCATTTTCTAGGCACATAGGAGCTTCATTAAACATGAACTTTATTAATCATCTATTCTGGATTCAGCACTAATGCTAGCTGTACCTTAATTTATAAACTGTTAATGATGATATCTGGTAGAGAGAACAGAATAATTTCTAGTGATACAATTAGGGAGCTCAATTATAGGTACACCACCAAGTGCTAAATTCTACTATAGATACTCAATGCTCCTTAGAAATGTATTATATTCTCTTTTATCTCTTCTTATTTAGCCAATTATGCCCATCATGTCCCCAGCTATGTAGCCAATATGCTATCTTGGATTTAAGTGTGTTTCTGTATAGGTATTGCTAAAATGTTAATGATTCACATGATTCCTATTCAATTTTATTGAATGTCTTTCTTCATCTCCCATCAGTGTTATCTCCCTGAAATAACAGGCTTCTGCGGGTTCTATGCATGCATGCCTACTAACCATAAGAATTGGCTCAGTTATTTACTCCCATAAATTTTAAGTCATATTTTGAAATTATCAGAAACATTGCATTTGATAATTTAAATAACTAATGTTGGATTGCCAGGTTTTTCTTACAGGTGTGGCCTATGTTTCTGTCATTTTAAGATGCAAGTTTCATTAACTTCAAGAAAAGTAGTTACCCTAGTAGTGCCAATACTTTTATCAGGCAACTTAATAAGGTATAGTTGTAATACTGGCTACCATTCAGATGGTGACAGGTGGCAGAGAAAGCACACAATGGAATTTTCCATCTGTCTCCTGCTTTCTATCCAAGGCTTAAAGGGCAGAGTGTGCTTTGTTCTACATTCCTCACTTTTCTCCATCACTACACCATTAAAAAAATACTTCAGCTTACAGGAGGTTTACAATTCTTGAAGGTCAAAAGTATGGGTTTTATCTTTCCTCATATTTTTGAAGAAAACATATAGGCTTATTTCCTATGAAAGCCTGAATTCCAGCTTAGGATTTTACCCTTTAAATATGGAAAATATTTGACCTTCGGTTACATTACAAACAACAAGAACAACAACTAGCCAACAGAATTTACACATCCAAGAACAGTAACGAGTGAAAAGAATATTTGTAATTGAATTGCTAAGTGCATTAAAGAAAACCTCATATCATTATTAGTAGTAGTTTGTGAGGCTTAGATTTTGATGGCATTCATTTTGGAAGCATGATTATAACACTAGTAAGGAACATAGCAGGTGGATGGCACCACTTTAACATTTTTTCACATAAGGGAAAACATTATATATTATGGATGGAAATGGTGAGTTTAGAAATTAATATTTTGGGTTTTTATCTGAATATGTCCAATGATAATTTGACCTTTTCTGTGCTTTTATAATGCAATGCAATTTAAAAATTAAAAAAAGACAGAAAACATATAGTCATTAATTTTTTTATTGGTAAAACGATCCACTTTTTCCTCTCTGAACTTAAGTGGTATTCCTGGGTGGCAACTGTATTTAAAAGTTTTTAACTATGTAGATTATATTTTAAAAACTCTAGACTATATTTTAAAATGTTTAACTGTATGTGGCTTTATCTGAGTAAATGGGTTAACTCTAGTAATTCCAGTTTTCTTCAACAATTATTAAAGCCTCGATGTATACAAGGTACTATGCTACATGGTATATAATGTCAAAAGGTAACTAGCTTCTTTTTAAGAGCCTTACAATGTACTATGAAATAAATAAAATAAACAGTGTGTAGCTTTCTAAACTAGAGAACAATAAATGCAATGGAAGAGGTGCATGCACACTCTCAATTTCAAACCAAACAGAGATTCCCTGTAAGTAGGAGGTCATGAAATAAATGCCTGAAGAAGTCATTGTGATTTGGATGGAAGCATATTAGCTGCAGAGACAGCAAAGAATGGACCCAGTGGTGGGAACATTATGAGTGAAGATACAGAGTTCAAATAATACTGTGCCTTTCAATGATGGGAGGTCTCCCAAGTGTTTCTAAAAAGAACATAAATAAGGACAGGATGCAAACAAAGAAGGAAAGATAAGTTAGGGTTAAACTTTGTTATAGTGGTTCTCAGCCTGAATGCTCAGAATGATTACCTGTAGAGCTTAAAGATATGCAAATGTCCTGGGGGTTAGTTTAAAAGGTGATCCTGAGCCCAGTGTAGTGGCACATGCTTGTAATCCCAGTATTTGGGAGGCTGAGACAAGAGGATTGCAGGTTCATGGCCAACCTCACCTACTTAGTGAGGCCCTCTGCAACTTAGTGAGATCCTGTTTCAAAATAAGGAATAAAAAAAATGGGGCTAAAGGTGTTATCTTGAAGGTGGAATGTTCCAGAATTCAACCTCCAGTACTACAAAAAATAAATAAGAAAAGTAAAAGGTAACCCAGATCATGGTGAATAGAGGTCCATGTAAAAGGTTTTAAGAGATCTTGAATATTAGGGGAGAAATGGCAAATCCATCTTTAGTTTGGTGAGCAATGGGTAAACATTAAATGTTTTTGGAAAAGACAGACAATATGTTAACAATAAAATGTTTTATAGTACTGCAAATACAATGGAGAAAAGTAAGATATAAAATAAATATTACACAAACTAATTTTTAACACTTTCCAAAAATTTGGGTGTGTGAGATCAAGAAAATTTGGGATATCAGTGACGACCTTTCCACTGGAAAGAAGTGGTTTAGAAATGGACAGAGAACAAGCAGAAACATGCAGTCAGTTGGCTGCTTTGTTGACCTAGAAGAAAAAGCTGGTTTTGCCTGTGTTAAATTGAAGTTTGTAAAGAGTTGCTTGTACAGAGGTGCCTCTTAGATATTTGTAAAATTTGAAAGTGAAAAAATTTTTGATAGTTCATGTACACATTTTAGTTTAAAACAAAGATGATCTCTGAGACTATAGAAAGAAAAATCTGAACATAAAAATTGATACTGTCTGCATTGGGAAGCAAGAAGGAGAAATCATTGAAGAAGCAGATTATGACCTAGGATAATCAGTATGGAAATGCATACCATAGAAACAGACCATAGGATTTAGGAAGCTTGGTAGAGTTGGCAATGTGGATACTGAAGAACAACTGAGGAAGGTGAGACTTAGAAAAGCTGTATGTGCTGCGCTGAAAGTTAATTTCAGCTTTATAAATAACATTTTTCATTTGAGAGTCTGGAACAAAAAAATGGCAATTGGTTGTGAAATGAGTGACTAGTTAACACCCTTTGAAAGCAAAGGTATAGAGGCATTTCTACTTTGTGTTATTTTGTTGTAGAAAGGAATGGTGGGATAAGAAATTAAGTAAATGCTAGTTGAGAAGAGAGGAAGATAAGAATTATGGTGAAATATTTAGTATTGGTTATTGTGTTGCATGTCTGGAATCTCAATGCTTGGGAGGCCGAGGCAAGAGGATCAAGTTCCAACCCAGCCTCAGCAAGTTAATGAGACCCTGTTTCCAAATAAAAAATTTAAAAGGGCTAAGAGTGTAGCTCAGAAGTAGAATGCCCTTGGCTTCAATCCTCAATGTGAAAAAGACGATATTAAATATTACAGACTTTACTGACAGAATAGCTATATCTTGCATGTAAAGGCAAGAAGAAAATTCTTAGCCATGATAATTTTATTTAATAACCAATAAAATATATTACTTTTGCAAGCACAGAAGGATTGCATAGATGAGAAATAAGATGTGATTGTTTGGGGTGGTGGGTTTTTGAAGTGAATGAGGACATGCCTGAGATGTGCTCAACAAATAATTAATTGTATAGTTCAAAGGAATAAACATGCTGTGACTGAAGAGAGTTAACAGTTATTTGCAAATAAGTGAAAGTTGATATTGTAGAACAAGATAGAACAAAAAAATAGAGTAGAAATAAAAACAGAAGAAAAATTTAGTACCATCTCATTGTGACTTTGTCCTGGGTTCGGAGATGAATGAAGGTCAATCAGAGGTGACAGTGGCCAAGAGCTGGGATAGTGAAAAGAGGAAATCAGGAAGACTTAAAAATATATATTATCTCAGTTTTTGTCTTGAAAGTCTTCATGAGAGCTATCTCTTTTAGTTAAGCAAAAGAAAAACAAAAAGGAAAGTAGTCTAAAAATTATTCATAATGATTAGCCAGACAGTGAGTGTGAGAGCCAATGAAAAGAGAGGAAAATTTCAAATTTTGGTTGTGGAAAAATAGAGGGTAAAGAAGCCACATTTTCTGAAAATAATGTAAAAACAAGTTTTAAAAAATATTAAACAATGTGTCTTTTTGTCACTATAGCAAACTACTTGAAGCTGAGTAATTATAAAGAAAATAGATTTTGGAGTTTTTTCGTTTGTTTATGGTAACAGTTTTGAAGGGTGAATATTCAAACTGCATAGCACCAGCTCTTGCAAGAACACCCTTGACTTGATCACCTCATGGTAACTAGCTCTGTAATAGTGGTAGCACAAGTAAGAGGGAGAAATTGCTTAACAAAAAGAAAACCAGGAGCCGGGTGTGGTGGCGCATGCTTGTAATCCCAGCATTTAGGAGGCTGAGACCGGAGGATTGCGGTTTGCGGACAGCCTCAGCTACTTAGTGAGGCCCTCTGCAACTCAGTGAGACCTGGTTTCAAAATAAAGAATAAAACATAGGGCAGAGGGTATAGCTCAGATGTCAAATGCCCCTGGGTTCCATCCCCAGACCCGCAAAAAAATAAAGAAGAAGAAGAAGAAGGAGAAGGAGAAGGAGATGATGATCAGGGTCAGGGGAGGTGCCAGGATGTCTGATTTTATAAAATTCCTTTCATAAGAACTAACTCAGCATCCCACAGGAACTACCTTAATCCCTTCACAGGGGATGCCCCCAGTGATATCCCACTACATTCTGCCTCTTAACGGTCATGCCACTGTACATCACACTAAACACCAAGCCTCCATCACATGAACTTTTGTTTATGGGCAACAACCATATATAAACCATAGAAATAAGCCAAAATAAAGCTTAAAAAAATAAGAATCTCTAATATTCCTACCATAATAACAGTCTCACCCATCAGTACTCAATGCAACATTTTATTGTATCTGTCATATTTATTTTTACTTTTATTATTTTAGTATTCTTAAAATGGTCCTAAAAAGATTTTTACAAAGGATGATGCATTACAATGGAGGAATTATAGTAATTGCTTGAAGGGAAATTTGTTCCTTTACATAGGAGACATAAGTTGGGAAACTGAGAAGAGAAATAGAAGATGAATATAAAGACAGGGAGAAGTTTCCCAGAAGAGGTTTGATGAGAGCGGTTCAAGGGAAGAACTGGAAGGAAGAAGCAGCCTTAAAAAATTTCAAGGTCTTTTTCTGAAATTGGAGGCAAAGAAAAGATGGGGGAAAATTGAGAAGCTTGAGGAATTGCAAGCCAGTACATGGGGAGTGTAATCCACATGAAAGCTCCTATGTCCTTGATACTCACCCCCTTCCCAAGTGTTACCATTGTTTCACAATAACTGTGTGTGGATAACTGAAAGTCTAAACTCTCAGTATAGGTTTAGTTAGCATCTTCTACAGTTTATCTGCTTCTAAAGATTAGAATCCTAGATTATTAAATAAACTGAAGGTTTCAGCCCCACTATTTGTGACTGTTTTTCTTAACTAATAGTAGATATTACTCACAGACTAACCAAGTCATAGACAGGGAATATTACAGTCAAATGCCAGGTGTGTGTGTGTGTGTGTGTGTGTGTGTGTGTGTGTGTGTGTGTAGTAGTAGTAGTAGTAGTAGTAGTAGTAGTAGTGATTAAACCCAGGATCATTCTGCCTCTGAGCTATACCTCAACCCCCAATCTCAGTCATATATTATTTTTTATTTGAAACAGGTTCTCACTCACTAAGTTGTGGAGGGCCTCAATAAATTGCTGAGACTGGCTATGCATTGTAATCTTCCTGTCTCAGTTTCCTAAATACTAGGATTAGAGATCTGTGCCACCATGCCTAGCTACATGCCAGAATTTTAACCTCACGTATTATTAATTTCTCAACCATTACTAGTCTTTTGTGAGAATCAAAATATCTTATTATTTATAAATACCTGAAAAATAGTCTCAGTGTTCTATTTATAGAAATCCTGCTTATTTTGTTAATTATGAAGTACTCCAAACCAATTTGTTTGAGAAAAAAAATTATCTCCAGCATATGTCACTACAACTATTTACTACATTCTTATATAGAAATTACAAGACTATAATGTACCAATAAAAGCATAATTTTTTAAAAAAATCATCTATGTAACTATTACCTTTAATTTCTTCCTACAAAGGACATCTTCTCTGCAAGTGGAATGGAATACTTACCAAAGAGTTTGAAGCAGCAGACCTAGTCTACCACTATTATTATTATTAACATTTAAAATTATGCAGGAAAAATATTTCTAAACAGTAGGTATTAGTTCATTTTCCTAATGCACAAAGATATCCTCACCACTACCCTTATACTCTCCCTATCAGGAGAGTACTAAGAATAATCAAGATACTCCTAAAAAAATCAAATATTCTAAGGTTAGGGACCTCCTCATTTTTGTTTTCTATTGTTTCCTTAACACCTTATATTATGCTCAATTCTCAAGGAAATACTTGTTGAATTAATGACTACACAGAGTAAATTTTGGTAGATAGAGAATAAAGAGGAAACTCAAATTTTACTAATGGAAGGTGGTTTTACAGTAGTTTCTGAACTTACAGTGGATATTTTCACTTGATTAGACATTTTGCCGAGTATTTTTTATTCCACAATGATTCTACTTCGTACGCATTTCCACTGCGTGTTGGTTTCATCATCAAAGTGTATTTTAATTAAAGTTCTATTTCTTTTGTACATTAATTAGGGGGAGATAAGCTGGTATATTTTTACTTGGGAACATGTCTCATGTTAATTCTCAGATGTTTGCTCTTGGTCAATTCTTGTGACATTTTTCTGTTATTTTTTTTCACCTAAGCATATTCTTCTTAGCTTTAAAACTCAGTAGTATTTTGAGAGGCATTTAATCCATGTGGTTTATTACTTTAGCTCTTACACATCACAGTTTATCACTTCAATGTATTATAAAAGTTCTTTGATTCAAAAGACACTAAGCAGCTTAGTGAGAATTTAAAGAACCTTACTTTGGGAGAAATAAAATTCAGCAATTTATGCCAATTCCATAACTTTAGTATTTTGACTTAATTTAGTAGAGAATTTAGAATCCACAGGAGTGGTATATCTGTATTTATGGTTTCATTAGCTTCAGTTCTTGCAGTTTAGCTACTACAAGATACTTGACTATTTTCATTTGCTAAGAAAAAAGAGGATCTTATTATTCTCCAGTTTAAGCTTGTATTTGCCCACATTTGGCAGCTTAACCAGAATAAAAAATATGTTCAATGCTTCAGTAACTAGTGTTCAGAAAAATCAAATTAAGTTCCTTTGAAATCAGAAGCGGGTACTAAGGAGGAGCACGCCATTGTGTCGGGAGTTGGAGGAGCATGCCGCAGCTTAATGGTTGGGACTTTCAGCTCACATATCTCTGAGTGTGAACCCAGATTTCATTATTTACTAGTTTTATCGACATTATTAGGCATTGCGTTTATTCTTTACTATCAATTTTAAATCTTTGGAGGAAAAATATTAAGTATACTTATTTTATAAATTTGTTGTAAGGCAAATACTAGTACTACAAATACCATTGTGATTAATAATTAACAACTTGGTAGGTGTTCACAAAGTGCTGAAAGTCCCATATGATAAAATGTTATTTCTTCACTGTACCTTTTTTCTTTTCCTTTCTTTCTTTTTTGATATATAAAACCTGATACTTTATTCTGCATTAAGATTTTTAAAAATTTTTTATTGGTTGGTGCATTGTAGTCATACATCTTATGGATACAAGATTGTAGAGGCATACATGCACGCATCACTCGCTTAGCCCTTCCCCAATTCCCACCCCATCCCCTCCGCCCTCCCTCCTTTTCATGTTTGGCTTACTGATTGACTCTGTTGTTTATGAATGTACATCATGTACATTAGGGAATTTCCTCCTCCCATCCATATCTGTTAGGTCGCCTTATTTGCTCATCTATGGTTTCTCCTTATTTGTCTAGAGTTCCTCCTATGATTCATTTTCTCCCTAGCTTTGGCATAATAGGGAAAGAATCTGATTTTTTACCTTTTGTGATCAGTTAATCTCACTTAGCATAATGTTCTCCAGTTCCGTACATCTTCTAGTAAATGACATAGTTTTGTTCTTCTTTATGGTTGAGTAAATGTCCATTGTGTACATAGCCCATAGTTTTGTGATCCATTCATGTATTTATGGGCATCTTGGCTCATTCCATAGTTTGGCAATTGTGATTTATGTGGTTATGAACATAGATACACATGGATTAGTTCGGTAGTTTGGTTTCTGTTCTTTAGGGTAGATACTCAGAAGTGTTATTGCTGGATCATATATAAGATTCTTTCCCATTCTTCTAAGAATCCTCCATACTGTTTTCCAAAGTGATTGCTTTAACTTACAATTCCACCAACAGTATATTAGCGTTCCCACTTTTCCACATTCTTGCCAGAATGTGTTGTTGTTTGTGTTTTGAATGATTGCCATTCTAATATCTTTAGCTATTTCTACCACAGTTCTTCCTTCAGAGTGCCACTAGGTTGATTATTCTAATTCACATTTTGTTTGTTTGATGTTTTTGGTACTGGGAATTAGACTCGGGGGCATTCTAATTCTCAGCCCCCAACCCTTTTTATTTTTAATTTCAATTCAAGGTTTCTTTAGGTTGCTGCTGCCACATGCCTCAGGTTAATGTATATTTTTGATAAGCCAATTCTTTTTTAAAAGGACCACGTTGTCTCTCCATTGTCTTTTGAAAATAATGTATCAATTACCTTGGAATTCAGTATCACTAACGCTGACTCACATTAGCATCTAGGCCCTCCTCATCCCTATTGCTCAACACTGCATCTCTCCCAAGCTAGGTGGTTTTCATTCCTCTGAGACTATGCTTGGCCTGCCTCTAGAGATCACAACCCACTTATTTCCTTATCTCTGGCTTACAGCCTCATTGTCTTAATATTTTTGTTAATTAGAGATTTGGGAGTCATTAACAAGTCAATATGGCCTTGTTGGGAAGAGACTTTTATCCTGATCACACTACCTATTAGCACACGAATCTTTGCATAATTCTCTCAATGCTTTGATGGTTAGTTATCTCAAATATAAAAGAGAGGCTCCAATTGTTATTGCCCCCTCTCAAGATTGTTGTGAGAATTAGTTAATGTATTGATTTTCTATTGCTGCCATAACTACCACAATTTTTTAAAATTTCTTTATTGGTGCGTTGTAGTCAAACTTTTTTTTTTTTTTTTTTTGTGGTACTGGGGTTCCTGGAAGCCCTTCTACATCCAGGCTACACTCCCAGACCTATTTTTATACTTTTATTTGGAAACATGGTTTCTTAAGCCAGCACGGCTGTCTTCGAACCAGCGCGATCCTCCTGTCTCCGCCTCCCAAGCGCGGGGATTACAAGTGTGCGCCACCATGCCCGGCATAGTCATACATCTTAATGGAGTACAAGATGGTAGAGGCATACATGCACATAAATTTAATGCTTAAATAAATATATATTATGTTATCTTGCAGTTCCGTAGACTAGACATCCAATGTGGATCTCACTTGGCTAAAACCAAGGTATCAACGGGGCTATAATATCTTCTAGAGTTTAAAGAAACAAACCATTTCTTTGCCCTTATCTGCTCTGGAAAGCTGAAGAACCCTCTTGCAAATTTTTGCAAATAGTTCCTACATTTAAGAACCAGCAAGAAGGGGGTGGTGTTTCCTTTTTATGCTACCATCTTTCAGACCACAGCTAGGAAAGGTTTCCCACTTTTAAGTATTGACATGATTAGACTGAAATCACTCAGAATCCTGATTTTTCTCCCCATCTAGAAGTCCTTAATGTTAATTATGTCTGCAAAATTCATTTTGTGATGTAAAGCAGCATCTTCAAAAGTGAGAAGAAACTTTGAAGAACATTTTGGGATCTTGTTTGAGTATAACATTTGTTTATTGTATTGATTCAGGCATTGTATTGATTTTCTATTGCTGCCATAACTATTTACCACAAATATAATGCTTAAATAAATAGATTATGTTATCTTATAGTGCTGTAATGTTCTTTGGGAAGAATGTTTGAAGACTATTTTGGGATCTAATATGAGAGTAATATTTGTTCATTCCTCAAAATGGTGAATACTTCTTTCCACCCCTCTCTCTCTCTTCCTCTCTCTCTCTCTCACTCTGTGTGTGTGTGTGTGTGTGTGTGTGTGTGTGTGTGTGTGTGTGTGTTCTTCTCAGAAGCTTAACAAGGGAGAAAACATAAAGATATAAACTAAACCAAGAAACAATACCAAAGCTAAGAACCCATTTTCTTTCTTTATGCTTCAACTTCTATTCAAACTTGAACATGAGAGTTTAGATTGGATACATTGACAAAGAATAATAGCAAGTCCTCTGATCTCTGGGGTATGGGTATATAATAATGTGAAAACACTTGAGGATAAATTCATGTCAAGAGAGGATTTTCATCCGGATATAGTAAAATGCTTGTAATTACAAGCAAATGCTTGTAATCTCAGTACTTGGGAGGCTGAAACAAAAAGATCACAGATTCAAGACCAGCCTGAGCAAGACAGTGAGACTGTCAGCAGCCTAGAGATATCCTGTTTCGAAATAAGAAATAAAAAGGGATGAGGGTAGAGCTTGGAGGTATAATGCCCCTAGGTTAAGTCTCCAGCACTAAAAATCTAAACAACACACACACACACACACACACACACACACTGAATGTATTCTTTTTGCATTCAGTGGATTAAACTTCATCATGTTCTAATATTATGGCATGCTTAAATTGAGAACATATTATACTATTAATTTTGTCAAATTAATTAGAAAGATTCTTCTAAATTCAATTTAAGAAGTATGAGAGAGGCTGACACAGGAGAATCACATATTTGTGGCCAGCCTCAGCTACCTAGTGAGGTCTTCTGAAACTTAGTGAGACCCTGTTTCAGAATAAAGAATAAAAAATAGGGCTGGGGGTATAGCTCAGAGTAGAATGCCAATGTGTTCAATCCCTGGGACCACAAAAAAATTATGAAATATTATTGAAATAATCAAGGTATAATAAAAAGTAATTTTTCATAATACCACCTTTTTTCTATAGAGTGATGAGAATTTTCTGTGAATATATGTAAAAGAAAAAATAATATATCTTCTAACAATTTTGGGTTTCAAACCTGGGGATAACTCACACCAGTAATCCTGATACTTGGGAGGCTGGAAGAAGAAGATTGCATGTTTGAGGCCAGCCTTAAAAACTTACCAAGATGCTCAGCAACTTAGTGAAAACATGTTTCAAAATAAAAATGGATTGGGGTGTAGCTTGGAGGTAGAATACTCCTCAGTTCAATTGCCAGTCCAAAAAAAAAAAAAATGATTACAATTGACTACCACGTACATAAGATGTTGTGTTAATCAGCTTTTTACTGTGGAACTAAAATACCTGACAAGAAAAGCTCAGAAGAGGAAAAATGTATTTTGACTGAAGATTCAGAGGTTTAAGTCCATGGTTAACCAGTTCCATTTTTGGGGGCCTGAGATAAGACAATACATCATGGCAGAAGGGTGTGGTAGAAGAAAGCTGTGCAATTCATGACAGCTG
Source organism: Muscardinus avellanarius (assembly GCF_963383645.1). Lineage (NCBI taxonomy): Eukaryota > Metazoa > Chordata > Mammalia > Rodentia > Gliridae > Muscardinus > Muscardinus avellanarius. The sequence continues at coordinate 77,664,352 of NC_137794.1, forward strand.
CAAAGGAGAGTTAGCAGAAAAGTGAGAAAGCAAGGGAGTATTGGGCAGCAAGCCAAGGAGAGGATAAACCCCCTTAGGGCATGCCCTGGTCAACTGTTTCCTCCAACCAGGTTTCACCTCTGAGTAGTACATTCAGCCATCAATGCATTAGTTCACTGCCGAGGTCATAGTGCGCACAATCCAATACCATCCCAAAGTGCCACCCCTGCGCACATGAGACTTTGGGGGACATTACTGTTCAAGCCATAGCAGATGTCTTGGTACTTGGGCAAAGATGACTTATAGAAGTTGTTGTACACAAATGCCTTCTACCACTAAGTGGTTTATTAGAAAACTTGTGTTTGTCTTCTGATTTCTCTTTCACCCTTTTTTCCAACAAGCACATTCTCATATATTTATAGTTCAAAAGAGAGTTAACTACTTATGTTAATTAATTCCCAAGGATTTCTCTTCCAAAAGACTCTTTTAAGGCATGTAGTTGCTTCAAACACTGTCACAGATTCCTTATTCTGTTCTGTACATTGATAATTTAAAAAATTAAAACTCCGAAGTAGTCTATAATTTTACATATGTAGCTATAATTTTCAATGTTTTAGTATTATTTCCCCTAGTATATTGAGGGATAAAACCATATTTTACACAGCGTAGTGTAATATCACTGGTCATATAAGTAGCATATCCTAAGTCCTGATTTACACTGAGCTGCTTGGCCTTACAAAGCATATTTCTTGTCCTAGAAGCTCACAATCTACATCCTAGGGACAGACTGATGAACTGAATCTGTTTTTAGACATTGACATGCTAACACAGCATAAGGAAAGGGCAGAATCATAGCACATTTTCTCCTGTGTTAGCTATTATGTAACCTGGAAGCATAACTATTCCTGCAAAGAATTGTGCTTTATATGCAGATGTTGGGAAGTAAAGTGAGATGAAGATGTAAGTAGATGGAATTCACTGAATTCCAATAAAGAGTGAAAGAGGAACTCTGCATCTAGTTCTTAAAACTAGGTATTTTGAAATGTAATAGCAAAAGCAGAGCCCATTGCCATGCAATTAGTTACAATTTTTAAGTATCTACTTTGGCCACAACACCTCTACAAATGCTATCAGTCTAATCTGAAAAAAGTGTGTTTCAGATACTAACTGGTAGTAACAGGATACAAGTTTTTCCTGATCAAAGTTCTTGCTTTTTCCTTTTTCCAAATATATGGAGACTATTAAACAAGGTTCATTATAAAGAATCAAAGGATGTTCTTGATACTCAGGGTAGAAGAGTCTGGGTTGCCACAAGATTCCTTCTATGGTTAGATGTGAATGAATCTCACTTTATAGATCACTAAGTTGTGTGTCATGTTTATCCATATCTTTCTATATTTCAGGTTTTCTCACCATGAAGATAAAAGGAGTTTTCCATTTTACACTAGTACGATAGATTAGTTATCCTGAACAATTTTGCTTATTGAAATATGTCTGCTTGATAATACATATTTCTAAAGATCTATTTAAATGTGCTGATGGGCCATTGGGTGTGTATGTGTGCATGCATTCACACACACACACACAAAAAAAAAAATTCAAAGAGTACCATAATGAAATGCAAGTGTAGATTCTATGAGTAGAGTGAGCACCCAGGATAGCTCTCATCTTGAGGTTGCATGCTGAACTCTTATGACTTGGAGTTTCTACTTTAAAGGCTGCCTGAGGCACAGAGAGCAGAAGTTACAACCTGGTCAAATGCAGGGGATCTAATACAAGATCTTGACATAAAGCTGGATTGCTGAACGACGGCATTCCTGTGTAAAGGTGAATTAGATAAAAGCTCTTTAACAGAGAAGACAGTGAGGAAACTGCCATCTCAGCCTCAGTACTAAGATAAGAAGAACAGTTTTACTTTGGGATTTCATAATCATAGACCTTGTGGTGAGAATTTATTTATTTATTTTTTTTAACAATTTTTTTATTGAACATAAATAGTATACATTTACACTATATTTGGTGCCCTCTCCCCCCCGCCCCCGTTTTCTCTCCCCCCCCCACCAATGGTTGGCCAGGTTAACCATGTCTTATTCATAATTTTACACATGTTCAGGTGAAGATGCTCCTTAATCAAGATCGGCCTTTCTCCTCTCCTATCTTTCCATTAAAACTTAGCTAGTATTTCCCCTCTAATATCTGGGGTCCTACTGGTATCCTTTGTGTTTTCTAGTTTGGGCATATTAGAGGAAACATGTGTATCTTCTCCTTCTGTGCTTGGCTGATCTCACTTAACATGATGCTTTCCAGGGCTTTCCATCTTCTTGCAAATGATATAATTTTGTTCTTCTTTATGGCTGAATAGAATTCCATTGTGTGTATTTCCCACAGTTTTGCTATCCATTCATCTGTTGATGGTGATCTGGGTTGGATCCATATTTTGGCTATTACAAATTGTGCTGCTATGAACATAGGTATGCATATGTTGCTGTATTTCTCTGAATTCAACCCTTTTGGAAAGATACCCAGGAGTGGTATAGCTGGATCATATGGTGGATCTATTCCCAACTTTCTTAGGAATCTCCACACAGATCTCCATAGTGGCTGAACTAGTTTGCACTCCCACCAACAGTGTAAAAGAGTTCCTCTTTCCCCACATCCTCGCCAGCATTTGTTGTTGTTTGATTTCTTTATGCTTGCTACTCTCACTGGGGTTAGATGGAATCTCAGTGTAGTTTTGATTTGCATCTCCCTGATGGCCAGTGATGAAGAACATCTTTTCATGTATCTATTAGCCCTTTGTATCTCTTCTTTTGTGAAGTGTCTATTTAGTTCATTTGCCCATTTCTTGATTGGGTTGTTTGTTTTGTTGGTGTAGAGCCTTTTGAGCTCTTTGTATACTCTGGATATTAGCCCCCTATCAGAATGGTGGCTGGTAAAGATCCTTTCCCATTCTGTAGGCTTCCTCTTTAGGTTATTGATAGTTTCCTTTGATGAGAAGAAACTTTTTAGTTTAATGTTATCCCACTTGTTTATTCTTGCTTTAATTTCCTGAGCTTTGGAGGTTTTGTTGAGAAAGTTACTGCCTGTGCCAATATGTTATAGTGTTGAACCTATGTTCTCCTCTACTAACTTCACCGTCTCAGGTCTAATTTCTAAGTCTTTGATCCATCTTGAGTTGATTCCTGTGTTAGGTGAGATATAGGGGTTTAGATTCATCTTTTTACAAATGGTTAGCCAGTTCTCCCAGCACCACTTGTTGAAAAGGCTGTCTTTTCTCCAGCGTATGTGTTTGGCCCCTTTGTCAAAGATTAATTGACTAAAGATGTGTGGGTTTGTTTCTGTATCTTCTATTCTAATCCACTGGTCAGTATATCTGTTTTTGTGCCAGTACCATGCTGTTTTTACAGCATAATCACAAAAAGCTTAATGTCAATTTCAATGCAAATAAAAACCAATGGGAGAGGAGCAAGGACATGATCTTGAGAGAATTTAAAGTGATCCTGGGTTTTCTGTTTCCCAGATAATAAAAACTAAAACACAAATTCTTTTGCAGGATCTCAACTTTACCCAGGTATCAGTAAACTTCTTAGATCCAACTGAAAGTAGTAAGAAGAGAATACAGAAAACACCAGGGTAACAAGACAAAACAATTGGGAATCTTCAAAAACAATAAGCAAGAGAAACAAACCTATAGACTTAAGATATTACAAATAATATAATATAAAATACAAGCAATCTGTTTGATGGGAGACTCTGAAGAATAGCCAAACTGACTGAAAAAGATCAAATAGAATAAAATTCAAATATAATATGGACATTTAAAACAATAATGGATTTAAGCAGGTTAGGCAAAGAATATAGAATAATATTCAATAAGACATAGTCAAAGTAATAATGCAGCATGAGGCCCAGAGACCAAAAAATAAAAGAAAAAGATGAAATATATAAAAGAAAAAATTAAATATAGGAATGAGTGAAAGGCTATTCCTTAATTCATTTTATTCAGCTATAACAGAATGTCAGAGTATGGTAATTGATAATGAATAGAAATTTATTTGGCTCATAATTCTAGAGACTGGAAGTCCAAGATCAAGTGTCCATATCAAGTAAGGGGCTTCTTGCCACATTGTCTCATGGTGGAAAGATAGGTGGCAGGGGAAAATGAGAGAGAGAGAGAGAGAGAGAGAGAGAGAGAGAGAGAGAGAGAGAGAGAGAGATTGTGTATGTTTGAGATAGAGAGAACCAAAATTCCAAACATGATTACATGATTGAAGGATTTATTCAAACCATAGTAGGCTATAATAAATGACTTTGTTCAGGTTCTCAAAAAGAGTAAAAGGTAAAAATGGGAAAAGGCTGCTGTAGATTGAATGTTTAAGTCCTTTTATATTTCTGTGTTGAAATTTAATTCCCAATGTAAAGACATTTTTAAGTATGTCTTGGAGAGGTGATTAGGTCTTGAGAGCAGAATGTTCATTAAAGGGATTTGTGTACTTAAATAGAGGAGCGATCCCTCATTCTTTCTGCTAGGTGACATTTTAGCTAGAAGATGGCCATTGGTAAGCCAGGAAGTGGGCTCTTACCAACACCAAAAATGCTGGTGTTTTGATTTTGGACTTTTCAGCTTCTAGGATGTATAAAAAAATACTGTTTATAAACCACCTACTTTATGATATTTTGTTGTAGCAGTTCAAAATGTCTAAAAAAACTAATAAGCATTAACCTAATTTTTGAGGAGCTCAATCCTTTATTTTTATTTTTTTATTGGTGCATTATAGTCATGCATCTCAATGGGGTACAAGATGGTAGAGGCACACATGCACACATCATTCATTTAGTACTTCCTCATTTCCTGCCCCATTCTCTTCACCCTCCCTCCTTTTTGTTTGGCTTAATGATTGACTTTGCTATGTTTGTGAATGTACATCATATACATTAGGGAATTTCTCTCTTTATCCCTCACATCCCCCTCTGTTAAGTCACCTTCTTCATCTGTAGTCCCTCCTATGACCTATTTTCAAAATCCAATAATCCCAATGAATTCAAAGTAAAAAAAAAATAACCTCGTCATAAAACTATAGACTATAAATACAAGGAAATAATCTTTTAAAAATCAAGAAAAAAGTCCTATTATATATAAATATACTATATACAAGTAGTTATCTACAGATTGATTTGGGGATAGTGGATATTTTTATAGCATTCATGGTCTATTCACATATTTATTTAGATACATCATATTCAGTATGGAAGACTTGCAATATTTTGTTAAATCTATTTCTAAATATTTGATAAATTTAGTGCTATATGAAATACATATTTTATTAAATGTTACTTTAAATGCTTATGTGTGACTATGAATAGTATTTTTTGTATACAGTATATTTGGTAACCATATTTTCTAATTCTAACAGATTCTCTGTAGATTTTTTTCTATAAGAAATCATTTTTTTTCAAGTATCAATGATGTTATTTTTCTTCAAATGAAGGGTTTTAAGCTGGGTGTAGTGGTTTACACTTTTAATCCCAGCATTTGAGAGGCTGAGACAGGAGGATCAGAGTTTGAGGACCACCTCAGCTACAACTTAGTGAGGCCCTTTGCAACTTAATGAGACCCTGTTTTGAAATATAGAAAAAAAATATAAGCTGAGGGTGTAGCTTGGAGATAGAATGCCTCTGAGTTCCATCTTCAGTGCCACAAAAATAAAAATGAAGGACTTAAAATAAAATGGGAATGGAATTATTTTTTAGAGGAGTCCCTGACAGAGTAAATACTCTATAACAGTTCATCAAGGGTAATTTTTTAGTTTGGGGCTTAACTCCTCTTTAGTTCAATAGTACAATACTTTTTGTAGTGTGTATATGTTTGTGTCCCCAAATAACTATTGTTATTTATCTTGAAAATCTAAAGGGAATCATTTCTACTTTCTCATATGATTCATTATAAAATCTGCATGATGAACTTTGGATTCTACCTGGATGAATGTAACTGCAAACCTCTTTTCCTCCTATTATATATGGATAACTCACTCTGTGACTTTGAAATTGTCTTTTTTTGTGTGTCATCTTTCCTATAATACTTGTTGTTTATGTGCAATTGTTATTTTATTAAGTGCTCAACTTTCAATTGTAGTAAATTTCCCAAACTATTAATTTCTAATCCTCACTATTGTTTTGTTATATATGGCTGATGGTTAAAGGCATTCATATGAGACAAACATCTGCCAAATATTATTCTTTCTTTGCTGGAGACTGTTTTTAAGAAATGGTGAATATCTTTCTTTTTTTAAGATAGAAAAATGTAATAGCATTTCAGATATTTATTTGTATCTCTTCCTTTTCTCTTGTGGTGGATTTCATTTCTTTGTTTCATTGTCAAAGCCAAAATAATGAGAGTTTTTCAAAACTGAAAGATGTGACTAATATGGCCATGGTGAAGCCCAAGACAATGATTTTGAATATGAAGAAATCCTGCACGGACTTGGTAGTTTTATTACATCACTTCATCATTAAAAGGACATTAAAATTTGATGTCATTTTCCTGTAAGCACTGCCTCTCCATCTTTAGATAGCATTTCAGATATTTATTTGAAACATTCAGAGACTTCATATTGAAATATGAGATCTAAAGTAGTGAAATGTTTTAATGACCACAGTAGCAACAACAAAAATTATCACATGACAATAGAATAACCTAATATATGCTTCATCTTTTTATTATCATCTAATTATTACTCGAACATAGTCACCTCTATTTATAGTAATATTTTTATTGTCCTTACTATGCTCTCTGGTTAAGTTCCCAAACTGCTTTAGTCCTCACACTGAATGGAATTCTTCTAAATTTGAGGCCGGGTGATGAATTGGGCTGGTTGGCTTAGATAGTGAACTAATGAACTAGCAGAGTCTGGTTGTCTAAACAGCTATTTCTGCTCAATTGCATCAGTGTGTTTCCCTCCAGAGTGATAATTGCTCAGACCTCATTGTGGCTCATTTCTTTATAATGCCTATAACAGCGCTTTTTCAAGGGAAGGAATTGCATATTTTAGTGCTGTGATAAAATGCAAGAAGGCATGCTGCTATAATGTGTTTGGCCCCATCTTGTGTACAGCTACCAGCATTTGTATTTATGACAGCCATTTCACACTTGTATATTTGGAAAATGGTGAAATGTTTATGTGCTTATATTTAAGGATTTGTGAATTTTCCATATTCTGCTAAGAATAAATGTCACTTGCCTAATTCCAAAACTTTTCTTCAATGGTGTCTATCTAGGGTTGTCAGAGGCAGGGAGAAGGTAAATTGGTTGATTATATCCTCACTCTATAAAAATAATATGCATGTTAATTCAGCCTGATATTTTGAAATAGGCACAGCTGCTGGATAATCATGTGATCTATTGGTCACAGAGAGGAAAGGATACTGCATTTTCATGCAACCAATCTTAGAGCTGTAGAAGAGTAGTTTCCATTTTGTATATTTATTACAAACAGAAAGTAAGTGAAAGGGAGGCTCAGCTATGAATACTAAGTGATAGGACGTCTATCACAGTGAGCAGAATGTTCAAAGTTTTTTCTGTTGCTCATTGATGGACAAACAAACCATATGAATCCCTGTGTGCTCAAGCCATAATTGAAGCCATCACCCTAGCCGAAACCAGCTATAGGGTGCTGTCATCAAAATATGCACTTACTTCTTTGGTTTTAGAAATTTCACAGTCTCCGTTCTGCTTTTTCTTTATCTACCCAAGTGAGAGATATTCCATGGGGCTGGTATCATTTGATCATCCTTTTCTTTCATGGTCTGCTGCTCTTCAGAACCTTTATAATAATAAAATACAGTAGCATATTAATTTGGAAATTTCTCCCTATTGAACAAATAGATAGGGCATATAGAAAGTTGATTTTAGGTATCCCATTAAATCACTTCCCTATAGAGGATATTGCCCATTGGAGTTTTGACATGCTAGTCTCTTCTCAGCAAGTCAGTTGGCAAAAAAGAACTTTTAACCCTTGGGCTTTGAAATCATCGTTTGGGCAAAATACTTTGAAGGTAGGGAAATGTCATTGCAGCAAAAATGCAAAAGGCCATCGCCCACAGACACAGGTCATACATTTATCTTAGGAAAACTGCATTGGTTTCTGGTGAAGGGTGATTTTTCTCTCACATATTTCTATGAAAAATGAGACAGTTCAGGGAACCAAACCTGCCTATATATAACTCATGACCTTGTCGAATAATGTGAGGCACAGCCTGATCAACTTTCAAATGTAAGCAACTACCTTTGCCATCTACAACCAAAGCATATGTAATCTAGGGATTAAATGCAAACTGGCAATGAATAGTGATTTTTTTATAGTTATAGCCCATCAACAGAAAAAGAGGAAAAAAATAAAGATTCAATTCTCAGTCTAGAAATATTTTATTCCTAGTAGTGTGACTTGACTAAGGGTATATAGTTTTGGAATTTGGAAAAACTGAGTTTCAAATCTCTCTTCTAATGTTTAATTATAGACAATTTATTTAAAATATTTGAGTGATTTGGTTTCTTTGTGCAGCTTTATCATCTACATCATATAGATTCTTGAGGAGTCAAAGAAATATATTTGAAGTTCCTTCTATATTGTATACCTCAATAGATATTAACAAATAGAATTTATGTATGGACATCTCAACAGAGTAAAATTTATCTTTCCAATTTCTTCAATAATATTTTTCTTCTTGGGATAAACAGTGTTTTAATTAGCATCTTTTCTTGTCTAAAATTTAGAGGAAAAACTATATACAAACAACATGCAAAAGTTACAGATTTTTTGGAAAGTGAGAGATAAAATTGTGTGTCTCAGAACTCCAGTGTTTTTCTCTTAGGCTGTGTCCCTGTATGGGTTTCTTTAACAGAGAAACAAATTCTACATCCCTGATCAAGTTGGTCATAAAAAAAAAACCAGTTCATTGTCATGATGGATGAAAGCAGATGGCCAAAAAATATTGAGCTAATATTTTTTTATCATCTCTGTTATACTATGGTCAACTAACCAAAGGGTAAAACACCCTGCAAATCTCTACTCTAAAGCCTTGGTTGCTCTTGCATGCTCTCTTTGAAAATGCTCCATTGACAGAAATTCCAAACTGATGGAATCAGGTTCCAGATCTATGGTTTAAGATTTGATTCAGAGATCAGACTACTCTAACTTCTTACAGCTTCTATAGGCACATGTATGGAATTCATCATTCATATCACCTAAAGTTAACATATTCACCCAATATTCTCTAAATAGTATTTTTCTCTGGAAGTATACCATGTTTAATTGGAATCTTCTTGAATACAAAATTATGAATATTAATATAAATGAAAATTCCTTAACTTTACCATCTAAGGAAGCCCATTTCAAACATAATATAACAATATGAGATTATTATTATGTCTGGAAAAAATCTATTCACACCTTCAGAATATGAGAAAAATAAGTTTAAAATACAGATTTGCAGTTCTGCTTTTGAAACCTAGAAAATACTTATAAAAAATTTGCTAGATGCCAACACTCTTATATGCATTGGATATACATTATTTAATTCTAAAACAGTCATATGAATTATATAATGCTGAAATAATTTTTTAAAGACTTTTAAAACTCTGAAATAGAGGCAGTAGATTGTCATGACAAGGCTGAGGCTCAGGTCCAGGCAGCAGTGTCCAGATTCTTCCCTCTCACAGTTCTCTTCATTTATGCATTTGCATTAAGTAATTATTTCATTATGCCCTACTTCACAATGAAATGACAGATTATAATTTAAATCATGTAGAGAAGTTTTGTTTATTTATTTATTCATTCATTCATTCTTTTCACACAAGCATGGGATAAATGTAAAAATCATCTAACAACTACAGTCATGATTTTGTAAAGGGCTTTGTTTTTCTTAGTTCTGTATTTCAGGACATCCAGGAACTCTGAAAATCAAATCAATACCTTGAACCTATGTAATATCTAATAGTATAAAACTGACAAGACTTGAAGTTACATGAGGCAGAGATTAAGAACATAACTCTGCAACTAGTCCAAACCTTTAGGCAAGTTACTTAACCTCTCTAGGCACCAATTTTCTCAACTATGAAATGGGGAAAATAATTTACAACACATAGGATTGTTTCAAAGAGAAAATTAAATAGTGCGAGTGTAGTAGTATTTATCTTGGGTGGGTAAAGGATATATTTTTCACTTTCTAGAAAACGACTTAATTTCTACTTTGGGCTTTCATTCTGCTTGGCTGTTGGCAAAGTTTACCTTAATCATTTAGAGAGTTCTCCCTTCTCCACAGTCTGCTCAAAGTTTCATTAATTTATACAGTGCTGAAACACTTTGAGAAAGGTGGATATTCCTTCAGTAACATTTATCATTTTCTTAAGATATATGGATAATTTACATTTTCCCCAACCTTCCTTAAAGTAATTCTCAAACCCTGAGTAAATCCCAGACTTTCATCCAGGTGAGGGCATGGAAGCCCTTTGGTACAGATGTTGTTCTACATAGAGCCAGGGCTGCAGAAGCGTTGGTGATCAAGGAGAGGCTCACCTCCGGTCATTAAGCCACCTGTTCACCTACTGAACCCCAAAGGCATCCATCATTCTTGTTCATTTACACCTTCAGATCCACTGACTTTCTCCTGATTCTATAGTTTAAAATTAGAAGCCCTACTTGGTCATCCTCTCTCCTAGGCTGACCTTATTTCCAGTGTCATAGTAAAGAAACAAGAAGGCGTTCTGAGCTTTGGAGACCCTGGGGACCGCACTCATTTTGAGGCTTTCTGCATCCTGTATGACAACACTTTCTAGACTTTGGTGGTAGTGGAGTGTGTGTGTGTGTGTGTGTGTGTGTGTGTGTGTGTGTGTGTGTGTGTTGTTTTGTGTTTATGTGAACAAAAAGCCTGATTCTCACGAATCTCCTTTTTTATAAGGACCCAGTCTTTGAAAATAAATTCTTAAGGACTTTACTGACTATTTATAATCCCATCTCATATGAACACCTGCTGAGGCAAAGATAAAAATTCCAGTTATCTGAAAAATGGAGACGGGAGTAATGAAAGAGGGAAATAAAATAAAGAGAAAAATAAATGCAAATAAATATTTTTAAATAGAATGGCAACCAGTATCGCTAAAGTATTTGGCACTGATATATAAGTAGTCAATAAATGATTACTAAGGTTATTAGTACTCTTGCTGTCATTATTATTAATAATAAATAGTTAAATAAAATGATGAAGCTGGGTATGGTAGTACACACTTGTAATTCCAGCATTTGGGAGACTGAGACAAGAGGATCACAGTTTGTGGACAGCCTCAGCTACTTAGTGAGGCCCATTATAACTAGGTGTAGATCAGAGGTAAGATGTACCTGGTTTCTATCCCCAATATTACAAAAAAAAATGATGAAAAACAGAAGTGACACAGATCAAGAGATGAAAGAGAGACCCTTAAACTCAGACTGGATTTGTGCTGAATCTCAGAGGGGTACTGAAGCCTAGAGGACTGTCATGGTGGTTCTTGGTTATCCATACCCATGCCTCAGGTGGGGTATTCTCTTGAAACACCTCTGTCTTATTTTTCTTCATCAATGATAAAGCTAAGAGGCAAAAGTAAACTGTATGGAGGCCATTCTCTGAATGAGGCATCTTATGCCAAAGGATTTCAGCTTTCTGACAAAGTGTAAGATAGATTGGATTAATAATTAATATTCTTCATTGACTTTCATTGATTATGATCTTGTTCAAGATAATGAACCAAGTGATTTGTAATAATTATACAGCCAGTTAGATTTAGAGTAGCATCTATAAATCACACTAGTACCAAGAAATATCCTTTCCTTATATTTAACACTTTCATTATTAAAAGTGAATATCATAATTGATAGAGCCAGTGTTGTTCTAAACTATTTTTGGTAAGCCAAAGAGAAAATTCCAGCTGTCATGAAGCTCATATTCTAATAACGAAAAACTAAAATCAATAAATTAAAAGGGAAAATGAACGGAGTTTTGCAAATGCTGTGGAGAAATAATAAAACATAAATGAGAGGTTTGGAACATCAGATGGATGTATTTGTGATTTAAGCAGGGGACTAGAAAGGTTTCAGCAGAAAAGGGGGTATAGCTAGCTCAGTGGTAGAGTAGAGTACATGTTTAGTATGTGTGAGACTTTGGATCCAAATTTTTGCATAAAAAATTAGACAGAGAGAGAGAGAGAGAGAGAGAGAGAGAGAGAGAGAGAGAGAGAGAGAGAGAGAGAGAGAGAGAGAGAGTGAGTTAGTTTCAGTGAGAAAATGAGATTTTAAATAGCTGAAGTAAAGGAGTATGCCACATAAGCACATAAGTATCTGGGAAATGAGTTCTCTAGGCAGAAGACAGAAAATGTAAAGGCACCCAGTTGGGCGTATGCCTGTTGTATTCAAGAATCAGGCAGGAGGTCTGGGTGCCTGCAGTGGAGTGTGTTATAGAAGAAGTAAGAGCAGATGAGATCTAAAGTGAGAAGGGGTGATAAAGTATAGAATGGGCAGAGAAAAGCCATTCACAGGGGTCCTCATTTGCCCTGAGATTATAAGTCATTGGGGAATATTTATCAGAGAGGTGTTATGATCTAATTATATTTTAGGAATATCACTGTTATCTTGAAAATAAACTGCAATGGAATAAGGGAATATATAAATTCTCTAATCTGTGATCTATTATGAAGTTTTTTAATGTAGTTGAGATCAATGAAATTATATTTCTATAAATTCTTCTTTTATTTTTCTGCAATCTAAGAATTTTGAGAAGTAAAATTCTATCTCTCACATTTGAACTTGCATTCACTCAACACTAATTGTACTGAGACCAACACGTGGGGGAAAAAATTCTGTGCACCATGACAAGCATCCTGGTAAGTCAAAGAGGACTGCACTCGAAATTCATATTTTAGAAGCATTTTTACATGTAAATGTGTAGATTTATAGAACATTTATAGAACAATAGAGCATCATAAAAGATTGACTATAGTGATGTGTTTGCTTAGGTCTCTTGACAAAAATCACAAAACTAAAACAAGTCATAAAAAGCCATATTTCAGATAGGAGTTACCAAATAATGCTGTGACCCAGGCTGGTCTAGTTTTACTTTTCTTTCTTTTTTTGCTTATGTTTGATTTTTTTTCTTCTTTACATATCTTGTTTTTATTATCAGAGGAAACTAAATATGTTGACAACTCTTATAGGCAGCTTTAACTGATATTTTTGCCAAATTGAAACATTTTCAAATTATCACCTATTTTCCATTTTGCATTATCAAGGAATTAACACTTCAACAGGATTAGGAATACCTTGTTTACATCTTTGGATCTCACAGACCATGATGGAACATCTTTAGTAACAACCTAAGTGACTGTTGATATATAGGTAAACTGCAGCTATTAAATGGGAAAACTCTACTTCATTAGTAATTGAGATTTTTAATGAAATATTGGTGGGAGTAGACAGGTTTAAAATCCATGTTTCATTCTCCCTTCCTCATGCTGGAGGAAAGATCTTTCCTCTGTGCGTATCTAGCACCCAGTGTAACTATATTAATAGGATGTATCAAAATTAACTATGAATGTGTCTGCACCACTTTACTTTTCTTCAGGGGCAGGGTCAGGTATCATTTACACTTATTCAAATCTGCCAGAGTGCCTGGCAGAACATCACTTGTTACATAAATCTTTGTTGCATTAAATTCATGAACTGACTGCTAATATGGTACTTAGGTGATTTTCAAGTGGAAAGCAAACAGATATTGAATAAATGCTTGAGAGTGGCAAATAATTACCAGATGTTACGTACTCATTACCCAAGAATGGCTCAAACTCCACTGCAGTTCAGTGAGTAAATATACCTGAAAATTCAGTATTGTGACAGAAGTGTTTATTACAAAACATGTTTAATCTAAGAGATAGCACACAGGAATGAGGCTCAGCTGCCTAGACACTGGCAGGATTCACCAATAAAGTCTAGTAAGGAACTTGAACAGTGGATATTTTGTTTGGTAGTGTAGGAATTACATTCCATGGCATGGACAATGGATATGATAACAAACTATAGATGTATGGGGGTATAATGGAGAAGGGGGTAAAATCCTCAGAACCGCAAAAGAAAAATTCTATTTAAAAAGAGTATTTAAAAATAATAGCCATTTACCCCTGATAAAACTTCTCTATAAAATAGATATAAAACCTCTGATATCATTAATCTCAATGACATGGTAGAATGTGAAACCTGACATTACTCAGTAACTCGGAATAAAATGGGATTCCTAATAAGTAAGGATTCTGAACAGGAGGTTAATTAATTTTAATAGTTTTGTTTTTGTGTGCATGAGTGATTGCTTGTCAGTTCTTTTTATTCTTCTCTCTTTTTTATTGATGCATTGTGATTAGACATCATAATTGAGGTTCACTGTAATAGAAACATACATGCACAGGCACATAGCACTTAGTGTGTTTCCTCCATGCCCCATCCTCCTCTCTCATACCCTTGCTGCAAGTAATATTGAAATTAGTATTGAAAACTTCATATGTGAACACAACATTATTTGAATTGTCTCATTCCCTCCACTTCCTCACCTTTCTCCCTAGAACCTCTTTTGATATTCTCTTTGTATCTCCCCTCATTTCTCTGATGACTCTTGTTTTCTAATTTTTTTCTAGCTTCCACATATGAGAAAAAACATGACCCATCACATTCTGAAACTGCCTATTATCCTTAGCATAATATTTTCTAGCTCCTTTCATTTTCATAAATTACATAATTTTGTTACTTATGGCTGGGTACAATTCCAGTGTGTATGTGTGTGTGTGTGTGCATACATGTGTGTGTGTACACCAGTTTTATAATCCATTTATCTCTTAATGGATATCTAGGCTGATTCTACAGTGTGGCTGTTTTGAATTGTGTAGCTATAAACATGAATAATCATCTGTAACTGTAATATTCTGACTTCAGTTCCTTTGGAAAGATCCCCATGAGTGGTACAGATGGGTCATATGGTGTTTCCATTCCTAATCTTTTGAGGAATCCCCATACTGATCTCTCATGACAAACAGAAGCTGGAGGAGTTTATGTTTTCAAAACCAGCTCTAGAGAAAAAGAGATTAACTACAAAGAAGAGACAGATAATACATGCAAGAACCAGAGAAACAAGAACTTCCACCCAGCAGACAACTAAGCAAAGAAGAAAAAACAATATTACAAACAGAAGTAAAATCTCAACATGTTAGGAATTAAAAATCATCTCTCAATAATCACACTGAATGTAAATGGCCTCAATTCCCCAATAAAAAGACATAAAGTGGCAAAATGGATTAAAAACCAGAACCCATCTATATGTTGCTTGCAAAAAACACACAAGTAAAGATAGCGACAAACTTAAGGTAAAGGGCTGGAGCAAGGTAATCCATGCCAATGGAACTTGAAGACAAGGAATTTTAACTGTTATATCAGATAAGTTAGACTATAAGTCCAAGCTTATTAGAAGAGACAAAGAAGGTCTTTTTTTCTGGTAAAAGGAACAACCCAGCATGAGGAAATAAAAATAATTAATTCCCCAAACTTAGGTGCACCTACTTTCATAAATAAATTTTTGTGACATTAAGTCACATATAATCCCAATACAATATTACTGGGAGACTTCAACACATCTCTTATACAATTAGATCTTCTAGACAAAAGGTCAGTAAAGATGCCTCAGACCTGAAAAACACCATTAATCAACTGGATCTGTTAGACACAAATAGAAAATTTAACCCAACTACAGCAAGGTTCACATTTTTCTCAGCTGTTTACAGAACTTTCTCCAAATAGATTACATCCTGGGCCACAAAGTGAAAACTAGCAAATTCAAAATATGTGACATACTTCCCTGTGTCTTTTCAAACAATAATGGAATGAAATTAGAAATCAACTATAAGAAGACTCATAGAAACCACATAAACATGTGAAGACTTAACATCACACTTCTAAATGAAGAATGGGTCATAGAAGAATTAAGAAAATTAAGAGGTGAAATCAAGAAATTTCTAGAAACAAAAATAGAGATACAACATATCAAAACTTCTGGGACACTTACACTTTTTTTTTTTGGTGGTACTGGGGTTCCTGGAAACCCTTATACCTCCCTGCTAACTCCCAGATACACACACACACACACACACACACACACACACACACACACACACATGTTTTGAAACAGGGTCTCTTAAGCCAGCAAAGCTGGCTTAAAATCTGCATGATCCTTCTGTCTCCACTTCCCAAGTGTGGTGATTACAAGCATGTGCCACCATGTCCAGATCTCTGGGACACTTTAAAGGTAGTATTAAGAGGGAAATTTATAGCACTGAGTGCTCACATAAGAAAAGCAGAAAATCAGCAAATAAATAACTTAATGATACACCTCAAAGCCCTTGCATAAAACAGGGACAATCTAACCCCAACATCAGTAGAAGACATGAAATTGTTAAAATCAGAGCAGAATTAAATGAAGTAGAAAATAAAATAAAAAACAATACAGAAAATCAACAGAACCAAAAGCTAGTTCCTTGAAAAATATTAACAAGATAGATAAATCACTGGCCAACTTAACTAAAAACAAGAGAGAACCGACCCAAATTATGAAGATAAGAGATGAAAAAGGAGATATCACAACGGACAGTACAGAAATACAGAGGATTATCAGATACTACTTTGAAAAACTATACTCCAACACAGTGGAAAATCTGGAGAAAATTGACAATTTTCTAGACAAATACAACCTTTCTAAACTGAGTGAAGAAGACATAGAAAATTTAAACCAACCAATAGCGATCAAAGAGATTGAAATAGCAATAAAGACCTTACCATCAAAGAAAAGCCCAGGACCAGTTGGTTTCCCAAGTGAATTTTATAAAACCTTTATAGAAGAGCTAATTTTGAAACTCCTCAATCTATTTTGTGAAATAGAGAGAAACAGGACTCTCCCAGATACATTCTATAAAGCCAACATAACATTAATAACTAAACCAAATAAAGACAGTTCAAAGAAGGGAAAGTGTAGGCCTATATCTTTGATGAACTTGGATGCAAAACTGCTAAACAAAATACTAACAACACGCATTCAAAACCACATCAAGAAAATCATACACCATGACCAGGTAGGATTCATCTCAGGGATTCCAGACTGGTTCAACATACAAAAAGCAATCCATGCAATTCATCATATAACCAGAACCAAAGACAAAAATCACACGATCATTTCAATAGATGCTGAAAAACCATTTGATAAAAGACAACATCCATTTATTCTAAAAGCACTGCAGAGAATCAAGATAGAAGGAACATACCTCAACATCAGAAAGGCAATCTATAGTAAGCCCACAGCCAACATCATATTAAATGGGAAAAAACTTTGTGAATTCCCCCTAAAAACAGAAACAAGACAAGGATGTCCATTATCACCACTTCTCTTCACTATAGTACTTGAGACTCTAGACAGAGCAATAAGATAAGAAAAGGAAATCAAAGGACTACAAATAGGAAAAGAAGAACTCAAACTTTCACTATTTGCAGATTACATGAAAATATACTTAGAAGACCCAACAAACTCAACCAAAAGGCTTATAGAACTGATCAATAAATTCAGCAAAGTGTCTAGATGCAAAATCAATCTTAAAAAATCAGAAGCTTTTCTGTACACCAACCATAAATCCACTGAAAAAGAAATTCAGAAAACACTTCCACTCAGGATTTCCCACACAAAAAAAATACTTAGAAATAACCTTAGCCAAGGAGGTAAAAGACCTCTGCAAAGAAAATTATAAAATTTTGAAAAAGGAAATTGAAGATCATGGAAGATGGAAAGATTTTCCATGTTCATGGATAGGCAGAATAAATATAAAAATAGCTATACTTCCAAAAGTGATCTACAAATTCAATGCAGTACCCATTAAATTTCCAAAATAATTCCTCATAGACATAGAAAAATCAGTCCTTAAATTCATTTAGAACAACAGAACACCCAGAATAGCAATAAAAACCATGCAGGAAGAATCACAATACCTGCCTTTAAATTATACTGCAAAGCCATTGTAATGAAAACAGCATGGCACTGGCACAAAAACAGATACATAGACAAATGAAGCAGAAGAGAAGACTCAGAAACAAATCCACACACTTACAGCCAATTGATTTTTGACAAAGTAGCCAAAAACATACACTGGAAGAAAGGTAGTCTATTCAACAAATGGTTTTGGCAAAACTGGTTAACCATATGCAGAAAAATGATTTTTCTCATCATGCACAAGAGTCAATTCAAGATGGATCATGAACTTGGAAATTAGAATAGAGACCATGAGGCTTCTTGAAGAGGGCATAGGCCCAACACTGCAACACATAGGCACATATAAAAACGTTCTCATAAGAACCCAAAGGCACAAGAACCTAAAAGGAGAATCAATACCTGGGATTGCATTAAACTGAAGAGCTTCTGTTCAGCAAAAGAAACTGTCAAGAACCTTAATCGAGAGCCAACAGAATGGGAGAAGATTTTTGTCAACTATTCCTCTGATAGAAGACTAATATCTAGAATATGCAGAGAACTCAAGACACTTAACACTAAAAAAACAAATAATGCAATCAAAAAGTGGGCAAGCAAACTAAATAATCTTCACAAAAGAAGAAATTCAAATGGCCAATAAATGCATGAAAAAAATGCTGGACATCATTGGCAATTTGAGAGATTCAAATCAAAGCTACCCTGATATTCCACCTAACTCCAACTAGAATGGCAATCATTCAAAACACAAACAACAACAAATGCTGGCGATGATGTGGAGAAGTAGGAACTCTGAAACATTGTTGATGGGATTGCAAATTAGTGCAACCATTTTGGAAAACAATATGAAGGATCCTCAGAAGAATGGGAACAAATTTACCATTTGATCCAGCAATACCACTTCTGGGTATCTACTCAAAAGAAAGGAAACCAAACTTTCAAAACAATGCATGAGTATCTACGTTCTTAGCTGCATAATTCACCATTGCCAGACTATGGAACCAGCCAAGATGTCCATCAACAGATGAATAGATTACAAAACTTTGGGATATGTACACAATGGAATTTTACTCAGCCATAAAAAACACAATTACATCATTCTCAGGGAAATGGATGGAACTGGAGGACATTATGCTAAGCGAGATTAGTCAGTCACAAAACAGAAGAATTGGACGCATTCCCTAATATGTGAAAGCTAAGGAGAAATGAGTCATAGGAGGAACTCTAGATAAAGAAGGAGGTCCTATAGAGGAGCAAATAAGGCGACCTAACTTAGGGGATTTGAGAGGGGAATAAGGAAATTCTCTAAAGCATAGGATGTACTTAATCAAACATACCAATGTTAACCACTAGCCAAGCATAGGAAGGAGGGATGGGGAGGGAATGAAGTGGGGATTGGGTAGGGGCTAACTGGGCGATGTGTGCATGCCTGTCTACACAAGATTTTTTTATCCCATTATGATGTATGAATACAATGCACCAATAAAAATATTTTTAAAAACCAGCTAGTTGTAAATGTTAGAATTTGATTCTGAATCTTCTATTTCAGTAGTCTAGTTGTCTGTTTTTGTATTGATAAATTCTTAAAATAGGTGATCATACAAATGTAGCTTAACAAAACTATTTTAAATTATATATTATCTAGTATTGGTTAATAATTAAAAACAATAATTTTGAACTTTTGTGTGCAAGCATCATAAAATAGTGTTTTATTCATTCTAAATATATTCCTATATATTTAGAATCTAGATACAGATCATATTAGTATATGCTGTAATCTGTATAATCTATTTGCTAATAGAATCATTGCCTAAATGCTTTTTTATTAAGTCATGTTCATATCAAAATATATTGCCATATTTTCCATATAAACTACATGCATACTAGACATAGCTATGTAAATACATAGATAGAGATTACAAGCATGCGCCACCATGCCCGGCATCTAGTGCAGGACTTTTGACGCATATCATTATTGTAAAATCTACTTAATAATTCAAACTTAGAACTTTCAGCATAGATATACTGAAACAGCCTAAATTGGCAAGTTATTTTGTAATAAGATAACAAAGGAGAATTGAGGCAATTTTATTTGCCTTTTATCAAAAGACCCATGATTATTTCCTTACAGAAAAACCATCAGTGCAAGTAATTAGTAGATTGTGCTTTACTGACCAGGCTGCATTTTAATTCCTGCCAGGATGTTGCTTATTTTTGTATGCATTTGCAGGACTGTAATTGCATATGAATGTTTAGACATTTTGGGGTATATTATTCAACTTTTTCTTTGCTGATGAGAACAGCTTAAAAAAGAAAACATTTGTTTGGCTCACAGATTCAGAGGTTCAATCCACATTTGGCAGGCTCCACCTCAGAAACATTAGGGTGTGGGAGGGTCTGGTGAATGAAACCTGCTCAGGGCAGTTGGGAAGCCAAGAGAACAAGAAAGGGACAGAAACAGATGGAGTCTTTTAGACCAAGTCTCTAGTGACTTTTCCTTCTCCAGCCACACCCTAACTGCCTGTAATTACCAGCTGGTAAATGCATCCAGATATTAATTCATCAATGGATTTACCCACTGATAAGGTTAGAACCCTAACTGAATTCTTTCACCTCAGAATATTTCTGCATTGCCAGTATTTGAGCTTTTCTGAGGCATATTCTATATCGAAACCATAACACTGGGTCAGCAAAATAATTATTCCCTTTGGAACAACCAAGGATGAGAAAGTGGAAGGAGAATGTAACACCTGGATGATGTTATGTCAGCAAAGCCCTGTGAGGAATGGTAGACTTGGTAGAGCTGAGCTGAAGCAGGGGCTCTAGTTTGGGACCGACATTGTTTCTTTCAAAGTGAAATGGAAAAATGATTGTTAGCTAAGCAAATAAAATCAATAAGTGAGAATTGGAAAGTAAGTAAACCACAAGAAAAATTAAATCTCTGAGGTTAGGAAGGCAAAATAGCAGGAGAAACCATCTTTTTTTTTGAGGGTTGGTAACAAATTTTGTCTATTTGATTGTGTCCATATGATGCAAATATATTTTTCATAATCCAATATCCTCCTGTAAATCCAAGTCATAACCTGTGATATGCAATACCAAATTTGATGTTTTACTTAAAGAAACAGTTAAAAACTCTTATTGACAAAGTCCTTATACATTTTGATTAACATTTTGAGTATGATATCTGTTAGATCAAGTGCTATGTATATGGCTGGGATTTGGTTGACTTCTTACATTTATTTGACTATTTTGTTAAGACTTTACATATACACACGGATTTTTATATGTGTATGTATATTATACATGTATATGTTTATATATGTGGAGACACATATATCCACACATGCAAACATATTTTACTCACTCCAATATTTACTTTTAACTCTGTCTGATTAAATTTACAGTTTTAGATGGTTTGTTTGTTTGTTTTTTGCACTACTGGGGATTGAACCCAAGGAATGCCACATGCTAAACAGGAATTCTACCGCTGAGTTGTAGTCCCAACCATAGATTATAATTTTACAATTGAAATCCCAGTATTTGGGAGGCTGAGACAAGAGGATCTCGGTTCTCATACAGCCTCAGCTACTTAGTGAGGCCCTTTGCAACTCAGTGATACCCTGTTTTAAAATAAAGAATAAAAAATAGGGCTGGGCATAGCTCAGAAGTAGAATGCCTCAAGTTTCCATCCCTAATACTGCAAAAATAAATGAAAGGAAGAAGGAAGGAAGGAAAGAAAGAAAAGAAAGGAAGAGAAAGGAAGGAAGGAAGGAGAAGAAGAAGAAGAAGAAGAAGAAGAAGAAGAAGAAGAAGAAGAAGAAGAAGAAAAAGAAGAAGAAGAAGAAGAAGAAGAAGAAGAAGAAGAAGAAGAAGAAGAAGAAGAAGAAGAAGAAGAAGAAGAAGAAGAAGAGTGCTGGGGGTGTAGCTGGGAGGCAGTCTATTCCTACATTCCATCCCCAGTACCACAAACAAATAAATAAAAAATAAAAAGTTGAAAAAATAGGACAAGTTTTGCTGATGACACTTTACTATTTGACCAGCTCTTTCTCAACACATGTAACTGGTCTGAGACAGAGTAAAAACACCTTCAAGGTAGCAAAGACTTTTATATAAACCTAAGTTACTTTAACAGTGATTAGCAAAAGGAGGTGATAGAAGAGACTATAGGCTTCAGTTATCAGATTTAGATCTAGAAAGGCATATAGGTCTAATACTCATTTATAAATATTTAAATAGAAACACACACACACACACACACACACACACACACGAAAAAAAAAGATTCTGGGGGAGTAGATTGGAAGTAAAATGCTCCTGAGTATAACTTCAGTACAAAAAAATGGCTACTAAGTGCAAGGTGTGTGTTTGTGTGTGTGTGTGTGTGTGTGTGTGTGTGTGTTTGTGTGTGTGTGTGTGTGTGTGTGTGCGCGCGTGCTTTTTTAAAAATAGATTCTCACTGAGTTCTAAGGTCATATCAAGTTGTTGAGGCTGGCCTGGAACCTGCAATCCTCCTGTCTCAGCTTCCCAGAGGCTGGGATTACAAGGCATGTGCCATTATTTCTGGTAACCTAATTTTTAAACATACTAAGATATAGCTACTGAACCATCCTTTTCAGGCTTTACTTTTTTTTTATTATCCCATACTTGAAATATTAAGAAATTCCCATCTAATCATGAGAGAATTTCTTATAGATATCAAGGATATTTCAGCATTCTTTGGGGCTTCCAACTGTGGCAAAAAAACATCAACCCTTAAATCTTAGAAACTTTTGTCAAAAACTGGTCTTCATGACATTTTAAAATGGTCAAAACGATTTATTTATTTATTTATTTATTTATTTATTTATTTATTTATTTATTTTGGTGGTACTGGGGATGGAACCCTTCTGCCACCGGGCTACACTCCCAGACCTATTTTTACATTTTTATTTGGAAAGAGGGTCTCCTAAGCCAGCGCGCGCGGCTGGCTTCGAACCTGCGCGATCCTCCTGTCTCTGCCTCCCAAGCGCGGGGATTACAAGCGTGTGGCACCACGCCTGGCCCAGACCAATTTTTTTAATATTTTATTTGGAAACAGGGTTTCTTAAGCCAGCATGGCTGGCTTTGAACCTGCGTGATCCTCCTCCTGTCTCCGCCTCCCAAGCTCAGGGATTCCAAGCGTACAACCACCACACCCAGCCAAAGCTCTTGTTTTAAATGCTTAAAAACAATATAGCTCTAAAACCTGATGACTTTTTTCCTGCTGAGATTATTAAACACAAAACAAATGGATGTAGAGTATCCTGATTATCTATGGATTTAAAAATGAGCAATAACTTACAAGTGAAGGCTATTAGTATAAATTAAGAGAATACCGACCTGTTACCACTTTTCTGGATTTATTTCTTCCAACATATGACAATGTGTTGTCTTAAATGACATGATGATTTAAGCTCTACATAATTATTTGAATATTCTATATTACTAGGCTACACCGTGGATCTGTTTATTTATTTATTTATTTATTTATTTATTTATTTATTTATTATTGTTGCATTATAGTCATACATCTTGATGAAGTTCAGGTTGAAAGAGGCATACATGCGCACAGCACTCATTGAGCCCTATACCAGTCCCTGCCCTGTTCCCTCCTCCTCCCCTTTCTCATGCTCAACACAGTGATTGACTTTGATAAATCTGCTTATATACATCATTTCCATTGAGGTGCTTCCCCCCTCCATTTCTCTCAGGTCACCTTTATTCATCTAAGATTCCTTTTTTGTCTGAAGTCACTCCTATGTTTCTTTCTCTCCTTAGCCTCTGCATATTAGGGAGAACATCCACTTTTCAATTTTTGTGACTAATTTCACTAAGCATAATGTTCTCCAGTTCCATCCAGTTCCCATAAAATGGCATAACTTTGTTTTTCTTTATCAATGAGTAAAATTCTATTGTATGCATATCCCATAATTTTGTAAACCATTCATCTCTTGATGAACATATTGGCTGGTTCTGTAATTGTTCCATTAAAAACATAGATATGTATGCATTAACTGTGTTAGTTTGTATTCCATGTTTTTGGGTAGATACCCAGGAGTGATATATCTATCTGGGTCATATGTTTAGTTCATTCTCATTCTTCTGAGGATTCTCCACACTGTTATTCGAGGTGGTTGCATTAATTTTTCAATCCCACCAACAGTATAATAGAGCTCCTGCTTCTCCACATCCTTTCCAACATTTGTTGTTTTTGTGGTTTTAATTATTGCCATTTTAATTTGGGTTAGGTGAAATATCAAGATCGTTTTGATTTGCATCTCTCTGATTCCTAATGATGTTGAACATTTTAACATTTATTGGACATTTGTATTTCTCCTTTTGTGAAGTATGTATTTAATTTACTTGCCCATTTTTTATTGAATTATTTTATTTTTTGGTGGTGAGTTTCTTGAATTCTTTCTATATTCTAGCTATTACTCTTCTATCAGAAGAACAGCTGGCAAAAACTTCTCCCTCTCTATTGAGGTTCTTGATAGATTCCTTTGCTGCACAGAAACTCTTCAGTTCAATGCAGTATCACCCATTGACCCTCATTTTAATTTCTTGTGCCTTTGAGGTCTTGTTGAGAAAGCTTTCTTTTAATTTTATAGAAAGAATTATAAAAATGTGTTGAGTGCCACAATATTGATACAAATAAAGCCTTCTCTTAGACCTCTAGACTAGTAGTTGTTTAGTTATTCTTAATTATTTTTCATGTAATAGATTATAAAAGTGATACATATGTGTGTGGTATTTTTTGTTATAGCTCAAAATATAAAACACTTGTAAATTTAAGAGTATAGATTATTTGTGGGTAGCATCACTGACTGGAGTTTTGCATTTTATTTTTGCTAAAAATGTGTTGTGTGTGTGTGTGTGTGTGTGTGTGTGTGTGTGTGTGTGTGTGTGTTTTACTGGAGATTGATACCAAGAGTGCTAAGTTGCCACAAGACAGACCTTCAGTGTGACCCTTCTATCTCAAACTATTAAGTGCTGGGATTTCAGGCATGCACCAAATACCTGACTGAAAAAAAAATTAGTTTATTGTCTATAATTTTGATTTTCTTACCATGAAGGATGTAAAGACTTGTAAAAATAATTTAAGAAAAGAATCTTTGTATATTTTTATCATTATTTCTCTAACTGTACTTTAGAAACTCACTTTATACATTCACATTGATAACCTAATATGTTTTCATCCATAAACCTATTGTATATGTAATAATTAAATCATGTAATGATAACAACTGACATAAATAGGCTTGAATTTGTGTTTACAACAAACACTTTCTAAACATATAACACTAGTGATGAGAGTAGATGCATGTAGGCACAACCTGTAGTTAAGTATGAAATTCAAAAAATAAAAGCATAAGTATGTAGGAGTAATCAAGGAATACTACTTATAAAAAAATTTATAGAACTTATACTACATGATATTGAACTCCATACATCTGTAGAATCTTCAGAATTTTGAGTAGTCCTGTGCTTTGTACAGTTCATAAGCAAGCTGGATGACTTAAAGAAACTTCACATTCTAATTTTTTTCTGACAATAATAGCTATTAATCATTTCAGAAGTATTATCTATTTTTTTCATAATATCAATAGAGTGAAATAGCACACCATTGGATACAGAAGATTGGCAGCCTGGCAGCAATAGTTTCGTGTTTAGAACTACATAAGATAATATTTTTTTTGTGGTACTGGGGTTCCTGGAAGCCCTTCTACCTCCAGGGTACACTCCCACGGGCTACACTCCCAGACCTATTTTTTAACTTTATGTGGAAACAGGGTCTCTTAAGCCAGCGAGGCTGCCTCTGAACCAGCGCGATCCTCCTGTCTCTGCCTCCCAAGCGCAGGGATTGCAAGCGTGCGCCACCACACCCGGCCATAAAATAGAATTAATTACACAAAATTCTATTGCTTAAAATTTCATATTAGTAGGTATTTTGTGTTTTGTTCATCAGCTTATCAATGAACTTACAGGGAAAGTCAGGCTGAGTTCCTTAAATTAAAACAATTATACTTGAGCAGAAAATATAATTAGGCATGTGTATATACATTCATGTATATAGCAACAGAAATTTATGCACACATATATTACACATATGTAGGAATCTATATGCCCATAGATTTTTAGTACTATATGGGAAGTGATACCATAATGGCAAATATTTGAAACTCTAGACAGAGCTATTCACCATCTGACAGCCATGTGACTTTCGTTGGAAGTCTCTGTCTCAATTTCTTATTTTTAAAATAGAGATAGGAAGGGCTGAGTGTAGTGGCACATGCTTGTATCCCAGCATTCGGGAGGTGGAGACTGGAGGATCATGGTTTGTGGACAGCCGCAGCTACTTAGCAAGGCCCTCTGCAACTCAGTGAGACCCTGTTTCAAAACTTAAAAAGACTAAAAAATAGGGCTAGGGGTGTAGCTCAGAGGTACAATGGCCCCAGGTTCCATCCCCAGTACTGCAAAAAAAAAAAGTAGAGATAATATTGCCTAATTTATAATATTGTCTATGCTTATTAAATAATTTCATATTTTTAGGCATCTGGAATAATTTTAAAAGTACTTATAGTAGTATATAAAGTATGTCTGCACATGGACAAAGAAACCACGTATAAAATTTAGCAGTGCCTGTAATGCTTTGAATTTTCAACCTAAAAGTATGAAATGTATTTTATAGCCTGACAGAATTTATCATTTTGAAAATGTACCAGTTATCTAAGCCACATTAATAGAGTTATGGTAGAACTAAGCTGATAGAGAATATCACATCTTATTACATTCACCCATGGACAACCACAGACACTTTCTGTCAACAGGAAAGCAAATATTATGAATACTTCTTTTCAGAATAGCATCTCCATATCTGTGTTGAATTCAATAATATGGTTACTTTAAAAAACACAGAAGACATGGTATTTACCATGTTCTACATAGCATACCTCATGACAAATTCTACACTGTTACTGTAGTCATCTGAAATGGTATTCTCTTGTATCCTAGTTGCAATTTCTGATACAGCCCACTGCCATAGTGACTGCCAGTACATGGTAGTGATCACGATAACATTTCTGCTTTCATTTCAACTCTTGATTGGCCTTTAGCAGTCAGAGTAAGTGAGGCTGTCATTTCATCTCCCATCCTTTTGAAATTGAATTTTGGGAAAGAGATGTCACCTAGAGTTTGAGAAGTTTGATTGACATCTTCCATATAACACTGTTGCTCTAGTCAAAGAAACAGTGCCCTGGAGCTCTGATAGTCCTTTGCTTGAGGAGGGGAAGAGCAAATGGGAAGGAAAGGAGATGGAGAAGACACCAGCATGCAGGTCACTCTGATGTCCCCTGTGGTTCCCAATGGCAGTATACATTATTGCATCTCGAATCCTATTAAATGTACAGTTTCTACTTAACAGGAAAGAGACTGGTGTATCTGATGATTGTAATGACATTGTGCTGACATTATTAATTTACTCTCTCAAATAGGGGAGGACAGCTAATAGAAAGAGGGCAGGAGTATTGGAGAAGCATTTTATCTTATTTGATTTCATAAAATCAAAATGTATACAGAGGCACACAAATATTTATTGAGACAAAACCTGAAATCTGCTTGTACTTTCCTTCCCTGATTATGATACATAAGGCATATTTTTGGACTCTTTATCAGCTTTTCAGAAAAAAAAAATCTGCATTTTTACCTAGTTGACAAGTTTCAAATTCTCCAGATGGCAGCTTTAATATGTTTAATATGATTGTGCTGTTAAAAAATATAAATAGAGTTTTCTCTAGAGAAAGCCATTTGCTATAAGAAAGCAATACCATATGATACATGAAAATAAGAACATTGTAAGCTATTTTTGTTACTTGGCTTTTACCAAACTCTCAATGAATACAAAATCAGTACTGAGCAAATGCATGATGCTGATGATGAACTTATTCTACCCAATTTCCAAAGTCCATTATTAAAATACAGTCAACCCACCCCTTTCTGCTTTTGTGCATATCAGTAATATTAGTCACACAATGATGTTTTTGTTTCTGTTTGCTATATAAACAGTAGGGCATTCAGAAGTGAAGAAACAGATATGTGAGTCCCTAGTAAGGGTATCATTTTATTTGCTACAACTGGACGTTCTTGCAAGTTTTAAGAATTTTGGCCGTAAGAATCATTTCAGATATTAGTATACCTCATAGTATAGCTGGATTACTGCAGGGGACATAAAGACTGTCTCATCAGCTCTTTGCCTAAGGCCTAGGACAATGTTTTGCATTGCCCAGTACCTAAAATACTCTACAAGTGATTTAAAAATGTGCCACATCAAAGTTTATAGATACTATCTTCTGAACATTTTATTTTCTTCTGTTATGAATATTTAACCCATTTGTGTACTGGCTTGGTCTTGAATCGATCAGAACTTTGTTGTGAAGATGCTGGAAATTCAAGGTCAAATGGATGCATTGTATTCCTGACTCACACCTGCCATGTGCTTTGAGCAAGCCATGAAAACTACCTAGAGCAGCTGTCATTTTGATGTGTTCTGGTTCCTCAGGGAAGTTAGATTTCCATTGAGGAAAATTATAGACTTTGTGGAGAAATCAAAGTTGTGATCTATCTACCAAGAGGAACTGCACTGTGAGCGTTTTAGCTCATTTCACATGAGTATATGGAGACTTTAAACTTAAAAAATGAGACTTAGGCTATGAAGGCTTGAAAATGTTTTACAGCCCAATTCCTGATGTCATTTTGTTGTGACTTTTCAGGAATATTATTCTACTAACTGCATTGAAACTTTGAGTTCATTTTTCTCAAGTGTTTGGTCCTATAAACTCATCTGTATTATGAATTGAACAATTTTAAATAATAGAGCAATAGTAAAAACTATTATTATTTAGTGTTTATAATAATTCTGTGAATTTTAAAAATCATAGTTACACATAAAAACAGATATTAGTATATCTTCCTGATCCTTTATCTTGCCTAAGAATAAAGTCATGCTTATTTGCTTATGAAATTAGGAAGGTATTTGTTATTAAAGTAAATTCCCACACAGTGTGTGAAATTAGCGCCATAGAGTTCGATTCAACTGCTAATGGTTTGTGGCTGAGAATGTAGACACTGGAATTAGACTTGTCAAGGTTTGCACTCAGCTCTTCAATCATTATCTTAGACATATTATTGGCTTCTATGAGCATCAGTGTACTCATCTGTAAAGTAAATATGCCAGCAAATAGTTCTTGTATAAAGTATGATTTAAAAGCAGTAAGCTGAGCATGATTGCACATGACTGCAATGCCAGGACTTGAGAGACTGAGACTAAAGGGTCACAGATTGAAAGCTAGCCTCACCATCTTAGCGAAATCCTGTTAATAAATAAATAAAATAGGGCTGGGGATTTAACTCAGAGGTAGACAACCCTTGGGTTTGATCCCCAGTAAAACAATAAGAAAAAGTAAGCATTAACTTAAAAAACATATTAAAGTGCTTATTACAGTGTCTGTCATACTTATAATCTACTTATTCAACAAATGTTAATTATTGTTTTATCAGAACCCAGGCATGTTCATGAAACAGTAAAAGGGTAGAAATTTGTATTATGATAAAAGATATAAATATAAAAAATAAGCATTTTAAGAACCCTACTACTAAATGTAAAATGATATTTGGTGATTATATACACATAAAAACTATAAAATTTGGCCTGTGAATACAAAGGTGAGGAATGGAGAAGTCATGTGACTTGGTAAGTTCAGCAACAAACCGCACTTCAATTTGTTTTCTTAACTTATTGTGTTACTTCTCAGAAGAATTTACTATTTTTTTTAAATAGTATAATATGCTAGTCATCAGCTTGTCTTTTTATAGTGTGAGTGTTGACTATGAAATTGTTATAAATTGCTTTGCAGAATGAACAGCTGTGAGAAATAATAAATGATTCTGTTATCACAACTAGAATATTAGTAGCATCTTCAGAATTATATATAAATGAAATTAATAGCAAAAATGAGGAAAATCTAAAATTAACTTTATGACACTTAATGCATCTTTAAGTAACCTACTAACTCAATATCAGAAAAATGTGACTGTTTCAATTCACATACCACGTACAATGTGTCAGTATTATACCTTATAAAAATGCACTTCTGTAAGAAACCTAAATTAATTCCTTTTAACTTATGATAAATCTTTACTAGTATTTTCTTGGAAATCCTTATTATGCTTACCTATATGCTGACCAATTAAAAATAAATAAATGAATGCTACCTGGGCATGGTGACACATACCTGTAATCCCAGTACTTGAGAAGCCAAGACAGGAGGATCACAGGTTGGAGGGCAGCTTCTGCAACTTAGCAAGGCACAGTCCCAAAATAAAAAATAAAATAAGGCATGAGTACACTAAGGAGGTAAAATTGTTCTAGGTTTGATTCCAAGTATAGATAGATAAATAGATTTCACTATATTTGAGAAGTGGAGGGGAAAATGGAAAAAAATGATTTTGATGCCTGTTATTTTGCCATAGTACTACAATAAACTCCATACATGAGGTGTTAAATCAGACAGTAGATCATTCATGAAAAAGGCACCCTCTGAATAATTAGGATTTTTCAGGTATATCTATCATATAATTTGTTTTTGTGACCAGCATAGTGAGAAACATTGGTCATCTCTAACTGAAATATGCTGGCAGGAGTACAAACCTAGAATGACATTTGTAGCAAAAAAATCCTAGTGTCCGAGTTTTTATGTATGTTAATATACTAACTTAAAATAGCAGCCATCTTAGGGTACTAACAAGGCATTTTAATACATACACGGTGCACCGCATTACTCTGTTAATCTTCATGAAAACTTTAGGTGCCAGGTACTACAATACACAATTTTATAGAGAATGACACTAAGGTTCATACAGACCAAAGGAACTCCTGTGGTCACATAGAGATATGAATTCCTAATTCTAAAAATTGAGATCTGCACCACTAAAATATATTGACTCCTACTATAATCAAAGCCAATGGGACCAGATCGATTTTTTTTGGTGGTGTCTTGGTGATGGTAGCCCTAATTTTGTCATACTGTTGCCAGTGATTGATTTATTTATTTACTTTTTGAAAGAAAAACAATTATGTGGTAGGAGACAGAAAATCCTTGGTTCAATCTAATTGGGATGAATTGTTATTTGACAGGCTTTTATCAAATACTTTATATTTTTTGTTTCCTTCAGTACATACCACACTTGCACATGCCCGTGACTAGTTCCATTTGCTCACTGTAACTAAGACTCTTTTTAAAGTAAACCTCTGTGGGGCATGGTGGCGCACGCTTGTAATCCCCGCGCTTGGGAGGCAGAGGCAGGAGAATGGAGCAGGTTCAAAGCCAGCCGCGCTGACTTAAGAGACCCTGTTTCCAAATAAAAATATAAAAATAGGTCTGGGAGTGTAGCCCGGATGTAGAAGGGTTTCCAGGAGCCCCAGTACCACCAAAAAATAAAAAATAAAAAATAAAAAATAAAGTAAACCTCTGAGGAGGGAATGGGGGGAGGGGATTGGGAAAGGGCTAATTGGGTGATGTGTGCATGTATGTCTTCACAAGTCTTTTTATCCTATTAAGATGTATGACTAAAATACGCCAATAAAAATTTTTAAAAAATAAAAAGTAAGGCTCTATTCTTGGTCTCTTTGTCTATATTTTACATATATTGTCATTTCAGACTCTATTTAAAACAGATTTATTTGGGATCAAGTTTCTTAGTGAAAGAAATCTGTCTCTAATGTATACCTTGCATATAATGTTTAAAAACTGATAATATGTTCTCACTACCTGTCTACTGTGATACAGAGATCTCTTCTTCTTCTTCTTCTTCTTCTTCTTCTTCTTCTTCTTCTTCTTCTTCTTCTTCTTCTTCTTCTTCTTCTTTTGGTGGTACTGGTGTTCTTGGAAGCCCTTCTACCTCTGGGCTACACTCCCAGACCTATTTTATACTTTTTTATTTTTGGAAACAAATCTCTTAAGCCAGCACGGCTGGCTTTGAACCTGCGCAATCCTCCTGTCTCCGCCTCCCAAGAGCGGGAATTACAAGCGTGCGCCACCACGCCCAGCAAATACAGATTTCTAAGGAAAATGAATTATCAGTCAATTTGCATAGTGTTTTGCTTTATGTTGTCATATTTAATTAACAAAATAAAAAAACACACTGTAGCCATGTTTTAAAGACAAAGAATACCTATAAGTTTTCCAGTTTTATTGTAGATTGCTTTAAATTATGAATACATTCACATGGTGCATCCTTTTGGACTCTGGATACATACTTACATTTATGTATAAGGCAATTGGAAAGACATCAGGTAAATACTTTAAAGAGAGTTCCATGGGGAAAATCAGAATAACACTGAGAATATGAGTTGAAGGAGGCAAAAATATAAAATAAAACGCGAATTTTGCCTTGACTAAAGAGGAGATTATGTTATGAACTGACAAAGAAGATCAAAGAGATGATCTGTATTATGCCAGAATAAATTAAGTCATAAAAGAGTTATTTTTCTGTAACCAACACAGTTTGTACAACATAACCCATGAATGCCTTTTGGTTTTTAGATATGTAGTGGTGAGAAGGGACAAAGTAAGGACCTAGCGTACGGTGTGCACAGTGGCCTAGATTCCTGTTCTACCTCTTACGACTTTTTGACTTCGGTAAAATCTTGTACAACTACATCATAAATGCATTAATCTTCAGATTAGAACAACTATATTTACCTCCCTCGATTTTTGCATGACTGTGGTAGAGTTATGTAAGTACTCAGCACAGAGTAGGTGCTTTGGCAAACATTTGTTCTTTTCTTCTACTCAAATTCTCCCTACTTCCAGTTGGAAGAAAATTTAGGTAGGACAGATTTACTCCCACAAATGACCATTTCCCTTATACTCACTGGATTTTTCAGAGTATTCTCCAGTCTTCAGCTCTAAAGATTATGATAAAACTGCCTATGATGAACAGTAAGACCAGCAACGAAGAAAAAGCTGGAAAAGCAGAAATATTTCATGTGAAGAATTATACCTTAGCCTTTTCAGTCAGTCTGCACAATTTTTTAGTAAAAAAAAACTATTAGTTCTTTCACAAAAAGAGCATGATGAATGTTGATAGCATTTCATTTTAGCCTTGCAAACTTAGTGAAAACATTATAATCTATTTATTTTTATAATTAATGGTGGTACTGCTATTTACTTCCACAATTGGTGCATTTATTGGAAAATTTCCCACTGTTTGACTGATGTGCTTCATTCTCTATACTTTTTCCCTGCTGTGTACCCACAGTTATGATGCTCAAAATTTATAGGGTTTAGATTGTTACTGTTGTTTTATATTCCTATTTACTGTTTATTCATAAAATAAAGATAAAGAATTCTATGTTGAATGAGCTTTTTTTATAGGCAATTAGCAAAAGTTAACAACACCTTACTTTTGGGCACCATTCATGGATTCCAACAGGATATATGTCATAGGTCTTTTTTTTATACAAAATGTGACTACATGAAGTAGTTGAAGGAATGTTTCAGCTTCCTTGAAGGCAGTTCAGGTCTTATGAGATTGAGTGATGTTCAATTCCTATGACAATCAGGATATTGCATTACATTATTAAGGCTTTGGTGAATATCTTGGACTTAGCATATTGTCAGGTAGAACAAATTAAGATTATGATGATGATGATGATGAGGAGGAGGAGGAGGAAGAGGAGGAGAATGCAGGAGATTCTTTCAAAATTATTGCCAGTGTGCATATAAATGAAGGTTTGAACAGTTAGTCCTGTGACTATTACTGTCATTACGTGGTACTCGGCATGCCTTAGGGAATTAGAGGCATTATTCAAAGTTATTTTGAATTTATTTTCTCTTTCAATGCCTGATGGGGCTATAGGCTGCTCAGCTAAAGAACTGCAGTGTTAATAATGATCTTTCAAAAAGTATTCAAACTGAGCTATAGGTATTTAATTTAAAAGCATACTACGTGTTTGTAGACTATTTCCTTCTGATAAGAAGTGTCATTAAAGCATAGTGATGTTAGTAACTTGAGGGTTAAGTCACCATTCTTCTTTCAAAAATTGTTAACTATTGGTATAGAACATCATGTCCTTTTAGTATGTTTTTCTCTAATCAGACAGTTTATTATAATTTTACCCAAGGGCAAGCAAGAAGAACAAAGTCACCAATCTGCTTTTTTGTTAGATCTGATGAGAGACTACTGACTATGCAGATTTAACTTTCCAATATAAAATGGTACTTCTGGACCACTGACCAATCACAGTTTATTGCTATCAGTTGGCCAATTGGATGGTTTTGTTTTTATCTTCTCACTGCTTATATTTTTTACTTTTCTCTTTGTAACTGTGAAGTTGAGGCATAGGTGAAACCCAATAATTTGAAGCAATATGAGTTTTCTGCTTTTAGCATAGTGATGACGTCATTTTGTTTTCAGTCCCTCTCATTTCCTTTCACAGCTTCTTTTTAACTTTGATATTGTGAAAAACTGGGTATGGAAAAAAGTCATTTAAGTTATAATCCAACAACTAGAAGGACCATTCACACCGGTTTGAAGGTCCACCCTTTACAAATGATGAATAAGACACCTGAATAAGGGTAATAACTTGCGTAGGCCATTGCAGATGCCAAGTCAGAGCTACCTCTGTAATCCAAGTGTCTTGTTAAAGAATTCTTTTCTCTCTCTCTCTATCAAGTGCCCTTTGTTCTTTCCCAACTTATATAATGACATTTGCGCAGATCCTAATGACAAGCCCTTTGTGTCATGTGGACTTCCCTGACTTGCTGGTGGATGATTTCAGGTGTTTGACAAGGCACTTGACAATATAATTTCTCCTGTGACTGCACAGATGACATCTTGTGAATATTGCTTTATGCCTCCACAAAATCATTCCTGAAAGTATTGTAGCTGTCTGTGGATCCACAGTAGACCTAGTCTTACTTTGAAATATATCTGGATTTGCCACCCTCACTGTTAGAAACAAATGGCAGATATTATAACAGATTTATAATTGCTAAAGATAACGTCAGTCTGGTCCTTTGTTTTCTCACGGCTGTGATGTTTCTCATATGTGCTGATCGGTCCTGTTTTGCTGTTTCAGGTTTGTGTGCTGGAGAGGCAAATATTTGACTTTCTTGGATACCAGTGGGCACCTATCTTGGCAAATTTTGTACATATTATTATCGTCATTCTTGGTTTATTTGGAACTATTCAATATAGACCACGTTACATAACAGGAGTAAGTACCCTTCATGCCTTTTTTTCTATCTTCTTGACATAGAAAAAGATGTACAAACTAAAAATGCTCTGAAAAAATGATGTGTATACCCTCTCTTAAGTTCCGTGTATCTATTTCCATAGTTTTAGATTACGTCAACAGCAATTGAGATTGTCAAGTTTAAAGCACTTGATAGTGAATGTAACCAGACTTTTATCATAACTTGAAGTTTAAGCAAATATTTCTCTATAATTACAAGCAGAACTGTGACCTTATACTTATAAATTACAAAGTAATTGACTATGAATTAACAGATTTTCATGAGAAATTTTTGTCATTTAAATACTTGTTTTATAAATTTAATGATAGTTTAAAATAAATGCATGTAATATACCCTATTGATATGCCAACATTAATGCACATTAGGGTTCATATTTGCAATTCTTGAGAGCCAGAATATTGTGGACCATTGTCTCTGTGTTCTCTGTAATTTTTTGACTCAGAGGAAGTATTTTGCATTCCCACTCATGTTAAGCTTACTTAATATAAAAGTGAAATTCAACTGGGTTGCAGTTGCTATGGGAACCTTAACTCAGATTTTTTTTTCTATTTAACTATTGTATGTGCCTCTGATCTCAACTACCATTCTTCATTAATGTAGGTTTCTTTTATTTTTTATTTTCATCATTTTTTATATTTATTCTGTTTTTCACAAAGGAAAACTCTGTATAAGCATTTGTTATAAGTCATAAAGCAAGTTTATAGTAAAAGTACATATGTATATATGTTAGCATTTATATAGCGTACACATATAAACATATATCATACATCTCTATATAGTACCTATATGCATAGTATACATATTCATGTATGTTAGTACAGTTAAGTTCTGCCATATTAAACCCAAACCAGCAGGATTTCCTGTCACCTGGGATGCAGATGAAACTCATTGGTACAAACACAAGTTATGTGATAGTAACTAGAACCAAGTGATGGGCTATCTGGCTAAGGAGAAGTGAGCATCCTATCGTCCCCTCCTCTAAGTCCATGCCCAGAGACCATGGTATGCTCCCTCTTAAGGTAGCCTCTGAATCTTAAACAAAGTGGATGTGTTCTGTTGCAGGGTAAATTACTTCAACATACAACCATGATAGTATTGTCAGTACTCTTCTATAAACTGCCGTTTAATTCAATTTATGTAAGTTAGCACAGTGGTCAGGAATAAGTCACTTCAAATCATAATACTAGATGGCAATCTTTGGAACTACTAGATTGTTTGTGACTTTGGGTAACTTTACCTTCACAATATTTAGTTTTCTGATCTTTAAGATGAAAGTAATAATTAGTTATCCCATAATTTCTTAATTAGTTTTATTACTGGCCAACTTATTGGCAAGTGATGAAAAAATTAACTTACCTTTCCTCTTTCATTAGATCTTGTGGTTTTTTCATAAGTTTATTATAATAAATAATGCTGCTCTTAGTAGCATTATATAAATATCGCTATTTCTGATGAAGTGCTTAGGACAAAATCTAGATGTTGATCAAAATGTTTGAGCAGCTTAAAAACTCAGATTAAATTTGATAAATGATAGGAACAGTCTTTATAATATCTTTAACATAGTGCTTGGTATTTGAAAAGTGTTTGATAATATTATCAATGTCTTATTATTATTTGAAAATAACACTAACATGTAAAGCATAGAAATCAGCTAGAAGGAAACTTCAAGCAGATCATGGTATTCCAAATATTGGTTGAAATAGTTTTGTTTTTTATTACAAACTGATATAGTTCATTATTATTATTGTCATTATTACTATTTTAAATTGATTGATGCATTGTAATCATACATAACTATGAGGTACAGGATGGTAGAGGCATACATCCCCTCATCACTTACTTAGTTCTTCCTTAATTCACCTCCCATTCCCTGCTCCCTGCCAACTTCTCATGTTTGGCTTAGTGACTGACATTGACATGTTGGACAATCTAACTAAAGGAGATGGGAAGGAAGAAGAGGAAGCACCCTAATTATCTAACTTTTTAAAAAATATGGAATTTCACTGGGTATAGTGGCATGTGCCTGTAATTCCAGTACTTGGGAGACTGAGACGGGAGGATCACAAGTTAGAGTCAGCTTCAGTAATTTAGGAAAACTCTGCTTTAAATAAAAAGGTTTTAGGATATAGCTCAGAGTTAAATGCACCTTGGTTAGATTTCTAGTACCCAAAAAGAGGGATTTCTATGTATCAAATTATAATTTCTTCTACTTAGATAAAAATGTACCTAGAAATCCTTATGTTATATTAAGCCATTTTCTTTAACGTAAGAATTAGCATGCCAGGAGTGAACTTCTTTAAGATTGTTGGAATTTCACCTAATCATGTCCATTAGACATAATTTTAAGTCATCCTGAGGTTCTGAAGAAGC
Source organism: Muscardinus avellanarius (assembly GCF_963383645.1). NCBI lineage: Eukaryota > Metazoa > Chordata > Mammalia > Rodentia > Gliridae > Muscardinus > Muscardinus avellanarius. Next base: position 77,702,121 of record NC_137794.1, read on the forward strand.
AATGTGTTATTGAGTACATCCATAATTTTATCTTTCCTGTGGACATCACTGAATTTGGTCTTCTCTTTGAGGCAATGTCTTACTTTGAGTATTTTTACCAGTTGGAAGATGCTGTAAATGATAAAAATTTATATTCCAACAAATCATGTGTAAGGTTGGAAGTGCAACCTATAAATTATTCCTGAAAATTGGTTTTTTTCTTACTTACCTCTCAAAATATTATGTTATATGTGGCTAAAAGATGACAAACATCTCTGTCAAATGTTTGCTTGGAAATCCTCTAAACCACACAGCAAGTTCATAGATATATTAACTATCCTCCACGTTATTTCAGGCTTTAACCAAGATCATCATTCAGATTAATCATGAGTCCCCTCCCGCCCTCAAAACCCATTTCCTTATCTCTCTTCCCATCTCTACTAACATTTCCTCTCCCCTCCTCTGTCCTCTACCTGACAGCTTTTATAAAAACCAATACTGTGTATATAGTCTTTTGTGTTTGAGCTATGATTATCACTCAGTTCCTTGTAATAATTTATATTCTAGTTATCTATTTCTGTATAATTTCTGTTTTTGAAGATTTAAAGTGGATTTAGAAAAATAAGAAATGTGTCAGAAAAATGAAATTAAGAATTTCAGTTTGCCTAAAAATGACAAAAGGAATTACGCTTAAAAGTTCTTAAAATGGACTCATAAATGTCAGAAATTCTACTCAGTGAAGGATCTGGGTGTAGAAAACAAATGCACAACTGGGGCCATGCGATAGTTCACAATACGGATTGCTGCAGTCAAGAAATTTCTGCAGGCTTTCTATGTACTGGAGACTTGAATATTAGCAATAAAGGTTTACACTAAAAGTGTAGACCTTCATGTTCTCTATATTTGATGTTTTATATTTTTACAAAAGATTTTAGTATAAAAATAGGAAGCCATTTTGTAATGTTATAACTGAAAGTTGTTATTCATATTTTTGTATTTTTACATACAAATGAATCATATCTGTAATTGTATATATTCTAATCATTTAATTCAGCGTTATATAAAACCATTTTGAAATTAATAGGACTATTCCAATTTTATGTAACACACTACTTTTCTATTGTACATTGTATTATTCCCATGTTTTTCTATTATAATTTCTATAATAATCTTTATTAAAACTACTCTCATTTTCATTTATGAGTAATTCAGTAGAATAAATAAATACATAGATGTAAGAAATGTTAACTATTTTAAAATTCTTGGTATGTTCCTGGGCATGGTGTGCACACCTGTAATCCCAGTACCTGGGAGGCTGAGATGGGGATTTCAGGTTCACTGCCTCAGCACCTTAGGGAGGCCCTTCTCAACTTAGTGAAACTGTTGCATTCAGGCATTTCAGAGCATGCTGAAATGGTCACTGATGGGGCCTCTCATGTACAGCTGATGCATACATTGATATTTTCCTTCCACTGCCTTTATGTAGCCTCAAACTAAAAGGAATGAACACACCACCATTGTACAGTACAGAAGTTTCCAGCATTCTTTGGGTGTCCCTACAATTCAGTGTGGCTATTTTCTCCCTGTAACTTACAAACAGAAGCCAGAGAGGTGGCTGGTACCCCTTGCCAAGCTGATCTCACCCACATGGACACCTGTGTGTGTCTGTTCACAGGTATGTGTACTCCATAGTGACAAGGAGGGTGATCTATGAGGCTGATGAGCCAGTTCATGACATATTTAATGTATGATTCCATGTGTCATGAGAATTTCACAAGAATGTTATTAAATGACCCAACTACCTCATGGGAAATTGGCTGTGGACAATCTGTGTTAGATGAGAATGTGATCAGAAAAATTTATTCTGATTAATAGTTTGAACAAAATGATGTTATATAAAAAGAAACATGTTAGACCAGATGCCAAAGGCTAAAACCTACATAGATTTCCTTAGATTCCATTTTAAGTCAGTGTTTAATTCCACATCTAGTGTTCATATAAAAGGACAGGAGGATTACGCATGTTTGAAGCCAGCCTCAACTACTTAGTGAGACCCTGTTTGCAACTCAGTGAGACCCTGTTTCAAAATAAAGAATGAAAATAGGGCTGGTGGTGTTGCTTGGAGGTAGAATGCCCCTGGGTTTCATCCCCAGTCCCACAAAATAAAATGAATGAATGAATAGATAAATGAATAAATAAATAAATAAAAACACTATTTTATATTGTAAATTAATTATCTAATGCATTTTTATTTTTTAAAAAGACACTGGCATACAGAATATGAGAGATACCCAGTGTTTATTAATTAATGACAAAAAGTGGTTTTCTTGGTAATAATGCTATAAGGAATGTTGCTATAACACTCAAAAGATTCCAAGATTAATTCATTCATTTATTCATATCCTATCTATTCTCAAACTAGAAACAAATTTAAAACATCTTAAAGTCCATTACTCAAATTTTATGACAGTGGAGGACAGTATAGTAAAATCAATCATCTTTCATGAGAAACATGTTTTTATTACTATTCATTTATCTAGCCTCCTAGATACCTTCCTCTATAAAGCCCTTAAATATCATATCATCTTATACAGTTTATGTTCAAATTCATTTGACTAGGAAATAGTAGAGTTAGGTTCTTGGCCCATGTCTTCCTGGCTACTAAAGCAAGGCTTGAAACCATCACAGTGAACTGATTCCTTGTGGCACAGTTCAGAGAGTTTATCCTGTGACACAGTTCAGAGCATTTATTTATCACTGATAAATTAAAAAAGAAAAGTTTTGTTAAGCTATGAACAGACTTAAAAATTCAGCATGGAATTTCCTGTTTGGAAATAGTTTAAGTTTGAAGTTGTGGTCTGCGATTCCTACATTAATGATTATATTTTAGTTCTTTATATAATTTGAAAATAATCTCAAGAATTAAAAACATAAAATCCTTAGTGATAGATGTTATTTTGGGGGCAAATAAATATTACAGGATATTCTTGATATTTAGTAATAATAGAATAGTATCTTTTTATAGCATTCAGCATTTTATTTATAAAAATTTATCAAAATGTTATAAATACAAAATTTACCCATCAAAGAGTATAATTAAACATTGAATGTATATTAGAAGTATGTATTACTTAAGGAAAAATTATCTCTTCCCAATTTTATTATTTGTAAAAGTATTGGGTAATCAATGGAAGAACTTGTGTATATGTTAATTTAAAATACTCAAAATCTAAAGCAATACAAATGACCTAGGAAATACCAAGATATACATTCATATATACTATTGTGTCTAATAAGAGTTTTTCCATATCTCATTTCAGGCTATGATAACTAATGTCAAATCAGTGGGAATTGATTTCTAGTTTTTTTCTGAAAAGTCAGGAGTTTAAAAAAATTTGATTGAAGTGAATTTGGTGAAACAAGGCAATGGTGATATTAGAGAGAAGAGAATATTTGTGAATTTCATTTTTAATGTTCTAGGAATAATAAAGTATAAAGCTTTCATAATATCCTTACTTGCTCTTCAAAAATAGTAAGACAATTGAATACCTCTTTAGTCCATATATTAAAGTTTTAAATAGTAATTTCTGATTATTGCTGAGCACTAAATATTTTGCCCAAGTTGTATGACATCTCTTCTTTCTTTCTTTTTTTTTTTTTTTTTAGCTACATGATTTTTTTTTAATTGTGCTTGTCAGGGAGTGTTGACTTGTAAGTTAATATACATCCTTCTTCTTAGTAAGACAATGCCAATTTCAAACATGGTGTCATTTGTTTTGATTTCCTTAACTTTGCTTTTCTAGAACCAACATACTAAAGAAAAGGATCCCCCTGCCATCTTGAGCAAGCATGGGGCTACATGGTTACTGGAACCTCAAAAGACAAAGCAAAGACCCATTTTGTGAAAACATTCTGAAATGATCATTTGGAAAATTAACAATCATCTTAGTGAATATGCATAATTTGTGTGTGGAGGAAAAACCTTCTCTAAATTTCTGGAAATTGCTATTTGCTGCTAATCAAACATGATTTTATTTCGGATTATTCAGGGAGCTCAGTTCTCCATGGAGACTATAACCAAGCACTAGAGATGGGGGATTACTCCTTATGTCAAGTTTTAAGGCCATATGCTTTTCTAACTTTAATAATGTTAACTTCACTAAAAATGTTTGCACTACTTGAAATCATTTTTAGGACATTATTAATCTATGTTTAAGTAGATGTTTTGCCACTTTTATTCAATTTTTCTAGGAAAAAATATCCAAGAGAAAACTTACTGCACTAAAGCATTAAAAAAATGCACACTTTCTGTGTTCAGGACAGAAAATCAATGTAGATTAGAGATGAAGAGACTTGAGATAATAGTAAATTAACAATACTTCTAATGACTTAGAGTAGTTGTGAAAATAAGCATTTTCCCATAAGCCTAGGAAGGGGAAAAAACACATCATTACAAGTTTAATGGATTTAGCCTGTAGTCCTAAAATAAATGTAATAATGCTACATTGTGAATGCAATTTATTCTCAAAAGAATGTGTACCCTGGAGGAAATATGAGCCATTTATTCTATAAGAAGATACTTTGTGTTCTCATTCTGGTGTTAGGCTATAACTAAAGATTTATAGAATGTGATATATAAATACTTACATTTTGACAATCAAAAATTCATGTTTGTAAATCATCTAATAATTTTTGTAAATGAATTTTGAAAAAAAGACATTTTGTGATATATAGGTATAGGTATCAGTTTCTTTGCTAAAATAGGAATAAATAATTCATGTGTTTTTAAAAGTCAAAAAGTAAAATTAAGTTTATAATAAATGACTCCTTACTCTACTACAGCTGTTTCTAATCTTTTTATACTTCTAGGCTATTTTTAAAATGTATGTGTGTGTATGTTTCTTTTCTTTTTTTTTATTTTTGTGGTGCTGGGGATTGAACCTAGGGGCATTCTACCTCTGAGCTATGCTTCCAGCCCAATATTTTATTCTTTATTTTGAAACAAGGTCTCACTAAGTTGTACAGGGCCTTACTAAGTAGCTGAGGCTGGCAGCAAACCTGTATCCTCCTGTCTCAGCCTCCCAAGTGCCGGGATTGGAAGGGTGTGCCACCATGCTCATTTTATATGTTTCTTAATTTTGATTTTATACCTTTAGACAGTATCTAACAAAGACCTGTTCCAAATTATTTTAGACTAAATTATTTTTGGATCATATTTTTATTACTTTCCCCAAGTTTTTATCTTCTTTTTTCTTGTAAGAGAGAAAATAGGCCTTTATTTATTTTTATTTATTTATTAATTAATTAATTTATTTATTGATTGATTGATTGATAGTACTGGGGGTGGAACCCAGGGCCTTTCTACCTCTGGGCTATACTCCCAGACCTATTTTATATTTTTATTTGGAAACAGGGTCTCACTAAATTGCTGAGAGCCTCACGAAGTAGCTGAGGCTGACTTTGAAACTGTGCGATCCTCCTGTCTCAGCCACCCAAGCGCGGGGATTACAAGTGTGTGCCACCGTGCCCGGCTATTTATTTATTTTATAATTATAGTAGTGTGATATTATTATACATGGTGATGAGATTTAAAGTGATATATTCATATAGGCACATGACATTTCATGGTATGTTTTCCTCCATTTCTTATCCACCTCCCTTCGCCTCCCCATAAATACTGGTGAGATTGGTAGTGATCCTTTCATGTATGAACATAACATTATTTGATCTGTTCTAAATTCAAACATTCTTTTTCCCTCCGCTACTTTCCTCATTTTTATAAAGTTGTTTTTTTCTTCTATTTTATCTATTGCTTCTACATATGAAAGAAAACTTGTTACCTTTAACTTTTTTTACTGCACTGTAATCATACATTGTGATAAATTCAGGGTGATAGAGGCATACATGAACACAGCACTCACTGAGGCTCCTCTCCCTCCCCAACTTCCTATGCAAGACACTGACTGGATTTGAGAAGTCTGTGTATGTATGTCAAGTCTAATGAGGGGTTTCCTCCTGGTATCTGGAGTCCCCCTGTGACTCAGTTTCTCCCCAGTTTCCACATATGAGGGAAAACATATGATCTTTCACTTTTTGTGACTACAGATTATTCTCCAGTTCCATTAATTTCCCTGGAAATAACATAATTTTGTTCTTTACAGCTGAGTAGAATTCTGTTGTGTGTTCATACCATAATTTTGTAATCTACTTATCCACTGATAAACATTTAGGTTGGTTCTATAGTCTGATAATTATGTATTGTGTGCTATATACATAGATATGCATGCATTACTATGGTAGTCTGGTTGTATTTCTTTTAGGTAAGTACTCAGGAGTGGTATAGCTGTACCATATGGTAGGTTCATTCCCATTCTTCTGAGGAGCTTCCACATTGTTCTCCATAGTGGTTGCACTAACTTTCCGTCCCACTAACAAGGTATCAGAGTTCCTATAACCTTGACATTTTTTTTAAAGGCCAGATAATCTCATTATAATTTTCTCTAGTTCAGTCCATTTTTCTGCAAATTAAATAATTCTCTTCTTCTTTATGTCCAAGTAAAATTTTATTGTGTTTTATACCAACCTAGGTTTCCATCAACAGGCTTTTTTTTTTTTTTGCAGTACTGGAGATGAAACTCAGGGGCATTCTATCTCCGAGCTACACCCCCAGTCCTATTATTTATTTATTTTATTATTATTATTATTTTTGTGCGGTACTGGGGATGGAATCCAGGGGCAATATACCTCTGAGCTACACCCCCAGCCCTACTTTTTAGTCTTTATTTTGAAACAGTGTCTCATTGAGTTTCAAGGTACCTCACTATGTAGCTAAGGCTGACCACAAACCTGCAATACTCCTATCTCCACCTCCCAAGTCCTGGAATGATAAACATGCACCACCGTGCTGAGCTAGGCCTTTATTTTTAAGTATATACTAAATATATTTGCTTTTTATTAAATATCACTATTGCTTAATATTTATTCTGCTTTTGTTTTTAAACCTATTGCTTTCCTGTTTGAATTTAGACAATTTCTTTATATTTGGCTCTGATTTTAACTATAGTCTTTTTGTTTTTAATAACTCTTGTCTTCTCTAGAGATTTCTCTCTTAGCACACCATTCTTTTGGTCCTATATAAATTGCTTACTCTAAAGGCCTATTATACATCTATTCTTCCTGCTTTGCTATCTTCAATTAGATTCATGCTTTTTTAGATACCATGTCTTTTCTCTCTGATGCTATTCAAACCACTTCCTGAACAAGCATGTTATAAGCTTTATGATTTTTTTTACATAATTAAATGTCATTTATTCACTTGAGTAAAATTTTGTCTAGTTGTAAAATTCAGAGGTAAAAACAAAATTTCCTTAGGATACTGAAGTGATTGTTTAACTGAATTCTAGAAAACAGTGTTATTAATAGGATATCTGATATATTCATCTATAAGTAACTATTTATTTATTTATTTACTTATTTATTTATTTATGGTGGTGGTACTGGGGTTCCTGGAAGCCCTTCTACCTCCCGGCTACACTCCCAGACCTATTTTATATTTTTATTTGGAAACAGGGTCTCTTAAGCCAGCAAGCTGGCTTTGAACCTGTGTGATCCTCCTGTCTCCACCTCCCAAGCATGGGGATTACAAACGTGCGCCACCACGCCCAGTGCGTATAAGTAACTTTAAAATAATTCATTAAAATATTCATTTTAGCCTTGATATACTGACATTTCAAAATAAGCTGTCTGAATATGGACCTATTTAACATTTTATAGGCCCTTTTTGAAGACTTATGAAGCCCATGATAGTGAGAGTTCTATCAGTGTGAAAAAAAAATGTCCTGAAAAAATCAACTTAAAGGAGGAAAGAAGTGTTTGTGGCTCTTGATTTTGGAGGTTTCAGTCCATGTTCTTTAAGCCCCATTGCTTTATAACTGAGGTGAGACAAAACATCATGGTGGAGAGCAAAGTGAGGAGCAAAGCATTTCACCTCATTTCACCCCTCATGGGCATGCCCTGAAGGGCCTCCTTTCTCGATCCAGGCTCCATATTCTAAGGTTTCCATTACCACCCAGTAGACCAATAATCCAACATGGGATCAAAGTCCTCAGGATCCAGTTATCTCCCAGTTTTCTCATCTTTGAACACGGCTGCAATGGAGACCTTCCCTCAATACATGAGATTTGGAGGACATTGAAGATCAAAGCTATAATGGATGCCTTTGACTACAGATTTTGCATGTACTATGTTGATGCTTCTCTATGCTTTTAAACCTTAACCTTTGTTATTCTCAGATAATTTCACTTAGCAGTCATCACATATTATAGCTTTCTATTCATTTGTTAATAATTTTATTCTTGTCCTCACACAACTGTATGCTTAGCTAGTTTTAAAACTGGTAAAGGGTTATCAACAGTTTCCTGCCACTTTTCACACCTGTCTTTGATGCCATGCTCTTTTTCTAAATCTCAAGATCATATAAAATTCTGCCTGATAATTCTGCTTTTTGTCTGTTTCCCCCTCCACATATTCTAAACTATTGTTCCATCCTCTTTATTAATTAATATGTATTGGTCTACTCTTCTATTGGCTGAGGGCTCTCTGGTGCTAATGGTTCACAGCCAATAGTTGTAGGACTATTAATGTCATGTGCTCAGTTAGTCTTTTTGAACCAAATGTTTAATGATAACTATTAAATTACATTAAACATGTTTTACTTTGGAAATATTTCTTTTTTATGAATATGAACTGAGTAAGTTTCAAAAGGTGCTCCATGCAGAATATAACACGTGAACTGAATAGTAACCCCTGAGAGCACAGGAAGAGGGAGAATTCCAGGCACAATTAAAGATATAAGCAAAATGGACTTAGATGTTTTAAAATGCAGTATTATATTTACTAATATATATACAATTGTCATGGCTGCTGTACAGGGGCTGGTTGAAAATAGTAAATATGCATCTAGAGACTATGTTGGAGGAAAAGTACTTGACCATGGTAAATTTGTAGGGCATTACTTACATAATTGAATGATTTTACATAGGGATGGTTTCTGATCTGCCAAAAACATGATAGGAAACATAATTAAAATACAAATGTCATTCCTGACAGATCTAGAGAAATCAGTCCTAAAATTCATATGTTAAACAAAAGACCCAAAATAGCCAAAGCAATTCTCAGTAATAAAATACATTCTGGAAGCATTAAAATGCCTGATTTCAAATTATATTACAGAGTTATAGTAATAAAAACACGCATGATATTGGCACAAAAACAGACACATAGACCAATGGAACAGATTAAAAGATTCAGAAACAAATCCTTGTATTTATAGCCAGTAGATTTTTTACAAAGCTTCCAAAGAATGTACTGGAGAAAAGACAGGCTTCCTTCTTCCTTTCTTTCTTTCTTTCTTTCTTTCTTTCTTTCTTTCTTTCTTTCTTTCTTTCTTTCTTTCTTTCTTTCTTTCTTTCTTTCTTTCTTTCTTCCTTTCTTTCTTTTTGTGGTACTGGGATTCCCGGAAACCCTTCTATCTCTGGGCTACACTCCCAGACCTATTTTATATTTTTATTTGGAAACAAGGTCTCAAGCCAGCGAGGCTGTCTTTTAACCTGTGTGATCCTCCTGTCTCAGTCTCCCAAGGGCAGAGATTACAAGCATGCGCCACCACCCTGGGCATGAAAAGACAGGCATTTCAAATTATTTCATTTGAGAAAGAATTGAATTAAACTATAACATCTTATCCTCCATTAGTGTCAATTTATGATGGATCAAAGACCTAGAAATTAGGCCATAAATTTTTCAGTTACTATTACTAGGCATAAGATCAATAAACCAGTATATAGGTATTAATAGACACTTCCTAAATAAGAACCTTAAAACTTAGGAAATTAAAATAACAATTTATAAATAGGATCTTCTCAACCTAAAATTAACTTCTGTGCAGCAAATAAAACTACCAGGAGTTTAAAATAAGAGCTTGCAGAATGCAAGAATACCTTTGCCAGTTATTTCTCTGATAAAGGACTAATATCTAGAATATACAACAAGCTTAAAAAGCTTAACACTAAAAAAATCCCAATAAAAAATGGACAAATGAGCTGAATAGACAATCCTCAAAATATGTTACTCCAGGCCATTCTGGCTTTTATGACTTGGTTTGGGAAGTCTGGAGTGATTCTAATTGGTTTGCATCTGAATGTCACTTGGTCTTTTGTTTTTGCTGCCTTTTAGATTCTCTCCTTGGCTTTAGTGTTGGCCAGTTTGACTATTATGTGGCATAGTGAACTTCTTCTCTGATCTGGTCTAAAAGGGTTCTATAATTTTCTTGTACCTATGGATCAACCTTTTTCTTGGTGTTTTAATAATTTTCTGATATTACTACTTTGAAAAAGATTGTTGATCCCTTTAGTTGACCCCTTTTATGTTTACTATTCTTAGGTTATCTCTTTTAAGATGTGCCCATATCTCTTCAATGTCCAATTCATACTGTCAAATTGTTGTTTCTAAATTATACACTATGAGCCGGACATGGTGGTGCATGCCTGTAATTCCAGCATTCGGGAGGCTGAGACTGGAGGATCAGAGGATTGCAATTCGCAGACAGCCTCAGCTACTTAGTGAGGCCCTCTGCAACTCAGTGAGACCCAGTTTCAAAATAAAGAATAAAAAATAGGTCAGGGGGTGTAGCTCAGAGGTTGAATTCCCCTGGGTTCCATCCCCAGACCCGCAAAAATAAATAAATAAATAAATAAAAATAAAGTATACACTATGCATTCAGTTTGGGGAGTGATCAATTTCTGAGACTGAAATTCTATTCTCCATGTTGTCTAATTTGTTGTTTATAGTTTGTATTGATGCCTTTCCTTCAATGATTTCCTTTAGACTCTCTAAATTCTTCTAAAAAATCCTGTATAATTTCTACTATTAAATTTCTGATTTGTCCTTCTGGCAATCTCTGCAATCTGTGTTGTAAGGTTCTGTTATTGTGGTGTTGTGGGATCTCATTGCTTCCTTGTTGTTTCTCCTTTTCATGATTTCAGAAGTTTGTATCTGTGGCTTTTGATACATTTCTCTCAGTCTCTAGGTGTCAGCTGTTAGCTGATGGGCAAGTTGTGCTGTATTCAATGGTGAAGGTTGAGTGAGGAAGGAAGTAAAATCATAAAGCAAGAATAGGGTAAAGTCACAGATAGGACTGAATAGAAAAGGAGTATGCATTTGGAAAGGTAGTATATAGTAGAGATAGTGAATATGCAATAGTATTCTAGTAACCAATGTAGAATATTTAGTATAGTAATATGAAGTGGATTTAATATAATTAGGCAAAGAAGAGAGAAAAAAAGAAGAGGGATGGATAGAAGATAGTAGATGTGTACAAGGGAAGAGGCTTGGGAAAGGGGTGGAGAAGAGAGTAAACAAGAATACACACACAAAGAAACACAAAAAACAAACAAAAAACTAAATCATGCAATCGTACAAATATATGAATTCTCAGCAGACATGGCCTCTGCAGTCTCTCTCTGGGCAGATGCCAAGTGCCACTGGCACCTTTCCTGCTGCAAGCCTTGTTCTCTATATACTGTATACTATGCAGATGGCCAGTATCAATGGGGCTGGATCTAGTGCTAATCGTAGGTCATTCTCCACACTTTCCATGGACACGGAGCCTGAGTTTTTCCCTGCCTGCACAGGCAGCAGGTGCCTTTGGGACCAAACCCAATGTACCTGTAAGAGTTTCTCTTCTCCACAGCTGTCTGGGTTGGTCTAACTTCTCTCCATTCACCATGATTGTATAGTCTGTGGTGATCTCAGAGATCCTTCTGTTAGAACTAATGTTAAGTGCAGGTCTCTCTCCATGCTTTCCACTGATGCAGAGCCTGAGTCTCTCTGAGCCTCTGCTATGTCTAACAGCAGAGCCCACCCCCACTTCTGCCAGGTTGAAGCACAAAGTCTCAGACCCTGCAAGTTTATCGCAGATGTGCAAGTCCCTGTGGCTGCGCTGGGTGTTCTCCCATGGGAACAGTGAGTTCACTTATGGTGTTGTTAAGTTCTGCTCTGGATCTCTGGAGGGTGTGGTGAGCTTGACTGCCACTGGGCAAGTTGTAGCTAGTGTTTGTATTTTTATTTTCAAAATTAAAGAAAATATCATACTTACTATTTTGTTATCAGCTTTTTAAAACTATTTTTATATCACAAACTTCTATTTACTCTTATATTACCAGATCACTCTTTCAATTATTCAAATCACTTTAAAATCTGTGAAACATCTAAACCTTTTCTCCCCATTGTTCAACTTGTCTGTCTCTTGGTAGTTTGCATTCACAGATATTAATCTATTTGCATATAATAGAAATTAAATGATAAGTTAATTATAGGACAGAAAGTGACAACAGATAAGATCAAAGAAATCTCATTCTACTTTTTATCTCTTTCTTATTTTAGGAAATAGGAAATTAGAGGATCTTGTATGACATGGATACCATTTCTAGGATATTGGCCATTTTTTATGACAATGAGTAGGGCAAATTGATAACTTGAATATTTTACTTTTCATGGTTTGGTTTTTCTTAGTTTGTGTATCAAGTAATAATTATAAAAATATTTTTAAAAGGTATGATTGCATAAAGGCATTCAACTTCAAGTATATAATTCTAAAATTCATTAATGTTCATTCTACAACATCAGCCAAATCGATACCAACTGAAGAAACTCTTTGGGACTAATAAATACCACAAAACTTCTTTTGTGTAATATATTTTATATTATTTATTTGAAAATAAATCTTTCTATTGAATGATAAAAATACTCTGAAGCTGACCTTTCAGAAGCTCTGCGAATTGTTTTAGTTGCAGGATGCTTTTTGATTGCCCAGCTGTCTCCTTGATGAAATAGTTGTCATATTCCTGGTCATCCCTGTGTTGCATTTGTAGACATCTTGTCAGTGGTTTTTGGAAACATTGACTCATCTGGGAACTCTATGCACTAGAACATGTTATCTATGCTCCACAGTTAATCCTCTGTTTGCCTAGACCTGTCATTTTCTGGAACACAGTAGAATCAATTTTCTCTGCATTTTTTTCTCTTAAAGGTACCACTTGTATTTAAGGAATTTTGTAAAAAAAAACATTTTACTGCATCTATCAAACACATTTTGTCTTATATTTATTTTATGGAGATTTCATGCTTTAAAAAATTAGTATGCACCGGGCGTGGTGGCGCACGCTTGTAATCCCTGCGCTTGGGAGGCTGAGACAGGAGGATCGCATGGATTCGAAGCCAGCCTCAGCTACTTAGTGAGGCTTTCAGCAACTTAGTGAGACCCTGTTTGCAAATAAAATATAAAAAAGGTCTGGGAGTATAGCCTGGAGGTAGAAAGCCTCTGGGTTCCATCCCCAGTACCACCACCAAAAAAAAAAAAAAAAAAAAAATTAGTATGTGCATGCAAGACCATGTCCTTTGGAAGGGAAGCTACTGCTTTAAAATAACTCTATTTCCAATTACTGTAAAAAAAAAATTAAAAGTGTAAAACATCTCATTTTCATTTTATTATCATTTATTTGAAATGTTAGTGTTTCTTGGAGGAAGGTTTCAACCAAGCTTCCTTCCTTCCTTCTTTTCTTTCTCATATTGAGTATTGAACCCACAACAGTTTGCATGCTAAGTAAGCACTCTACCACTGAGAAACATCCCCAGCTCTGCTTACACATATATTGAAAATTATATTTTAATAAGATGTATCTAAAAATTTACAATGTATAAAATTATAATTTCACATAATTGTTATTTCATCTTCTAAAGCCTTTGCTCTTTCCTACTGCTTTGTGTTTTCTTATTGTTCTTCTTACTATTATTATTGTTCTAATGGAGGAAATTTATTAAGAAGCATGGGAAGCAGATTAGAGATTTTTAAGAGTCTGTAGCATAATGATGTTCATCTGACAACTCAGTAAAAGTAAGAGAAACTCAGCCCGATGTCTGCAGATCTGGCTATAATAATGATTGGATCTGCTATTATATGTACATAAAAGTATACAGTGAGCACTAACCCTGGCCACTGTGATGAGACTTGCTGATAAAGAAAAGTTGAAAAACTATCAGCCAATTTTAACAGACCTACTACAATTTTATTCAATAGAAAATTAATGTCATTTGCAATCTCTGCTATGTTCTACCTTTATCGATGCATTAAAGTTGAATGTGAATGAATTTCAATAAATGAGATAGAACTTGCTTTTAATATCTGATACTAACCCTCATTCTCAAGGCACAATATAATTAAGAGGTTTTGGTGAATTTTATCTCTTTTTTATGGAAGGCAATTGCCTAGTTTGAATTCACCTTCATTGTTCTTCATAAAATACTAAAAATAAGTGAGAACTGGGGGAACATTTGCCAGTTTGTTAATATGGCTACCTCTTTTATTATAGTAAAAGACTATTCATTATTGCAGCACATATTCAATATGTAATATCTGCATGCAAAAAATTAAATATATGACATTTATGTATATATGTTGACATTTCAATATCAATATATAACATGAGGGTTCATATGCCAAAAATAGCATTATTTTTAAAAAGTATTAAAAACCTGTCCTCTTTTATTTAGCATATTCAATCAAAATTGCTTTTTCTTTCTCATTGATCACATTGGATTCAAATTTGTTCATAGGTAAGTCTCTACTCAGTTTTTTTAAATATTGTGTAGCAGATCTTAACACACTCCATTTGTAGTGCCCTTTTGTAGAGTAACATATGCATAGCACAGCATTAATGTGTAAACCCGAGATTCATAAAGCAGAATGTGATGGTTTAAATTGAGGTAGTGAAAGAAAAATTTATTTTGTTACCTTTTCTTTTGAATGATATTTGATTGTATTATCTTATTTGATAGTAATGAGAATAATTTCATGTTATTGGTTCTAATATTTTCCTGCTCTTCCCATTTTATGCAGTAAGGTATATATAAACAAATACTCAAGCAGAGATTACTTATATCAGAACTTGTTTTATAGGAACATTTAGGCAATCAGATATACTCTTTTGTTTGTTTGTTTGTTTGTTTGTTTGTTTGGTGGGAATGGGGTTCCTGGAAGTCCTTTTACCTCCAGGCTACACTCCCTTTTATATTTTTATATTTTTATATTTTTATTTGGAAACATGGTCTCTTAAGCCAGCAAGGCTGGCTTCAAACCTGCAAGATCCTCCTGTCTCCACCTCCCAAGCGCGGGGATTACAAGTGTGCACCACCACGCCCGGCAATCAGATATACTCTTGAAGCATACAAGGATTTTATAAAAATTAATAATGCAGAAATTATATAATTAAAATTGCATAGAAATCAGCATACATAAAAGTCATAGAAAAGTATACAAAATAAGCTGGGTGTGGTGGTGCACGCTTGTAATCCCAAGGCTGAGACCAGAGGATCGTGGTTTGCGCACGGCCTCAGCTACTTAATGAGGCCCTCTGCAACTCAGTGAGACTTGGTTTCAAAATAAAGAATAAGAAATAGGGAAGGGGCTGTAGCTCGGAGGTCAAATGCTCCTGGGTTACATCCCCAGACCCGCAAATAAAAAAGTACACAAAATAAAGGTGCCATTCTACAATGACAAAATTACATGAAATCTCTATTACAGAACCCACCAAGACACCTGTTTTGCAAGGTCTTAAGTGTAATCTGTGAATAATTATAATGCAGTAAAGCAATTTTAATTAAATTTTGACTTCTTATACAGATATTAGAAGCAATTAATAAAATTAGAAAATAATAATTGTTTTGAAGGAAAGCACTGACTCAAGATACAGGACGATTACCGGGCACCTAAGCGTGCCACCTTTTAGTATTATATACACATAGACACAAGAGTAAGTAGCTTCTATATTGGCACAAAGTCCTTTGGCACAAAATACTTTATGCTAGATCAAATAGCTCCAAGACCAAAATAAGGTAGCTTTTCTGTATCTCTCTTTCTTATCAATATTACAAAAATTTTTACCAATGATTATAACCAATAAATAATGATGACAATCAGTCCTGTCACAATTCTATTTTATATTTGATAATATTAAATATTACAGAAACATCCATATGCATAAATCTCCATCTACAGCATGGTCACCCATGGTAGATTTTTCAATTTTACCAAACACAACTGAAATTTAGTGAAATGAAATAACATTCTCAGCACATCATGCTTCTGTCATGTAGAAGCACTTCATTCTTGTCTTCTGAGCTGTATGTAGAGCTTCTCCAAGGAATGAGGAAGCATATCATAGTGACTTATATTCCTGTTCACACATTACACACACACATACCCACACACACACTATAAGTGGCAAAATCAAGTCACTAATATGATTCTGGTATTAATTAAAAATGTCTGCATGACCCTGAAACTTTGAACTCTGAAGTGGCGTCTGACCAAATTTTGTCTTCTATCTTTGGCTATTGTCATGTTTTTGTAGCACATGCTTCTTTTCACATGTGACTGAGTTCTGGGCTAACTGCTTCTGATTTCAGAGCTGAGATGACAAGTAGGAAAGAATCTCTAACATTTACGTTTCCAATTCCTTAAACTCTAGCAAAAAAAAAAAAAATCATTGTGACAGGTTCATTAACTCTATTTGTACTGCTCCATTACTGCTCCCATTTCCCCCTGAACATATCTTCATACTTTTGTCATATGTCACCTTCCTCCAGGACACACAAATTTAGCTAATTCCTAGCACAGAACACAGCTTTTGCTGAATCACTGAGGTGAAAGGAGATCTGAAGTGTTATTAGTTACGTATTTAGAAGGATAATATAGCATTGTTGAAGATTGCCCTATAACTTCAAAAAGTTTACTTTCTAGATATTTTCTGTGTTCCATTGCTAAGTGCCTCTAAGCATCTCCCACTGTAGCTAACATATTTTGTCTTCTCCCTTCTAGAATTCTATTGGCTCTTGTACAGTTGTGTGCAGGTTGCAGGTTGCATTGGCTTTTCTAATCTGCAGTGGACATGCTAATGCTTTACCAAAAATGTAGGCAGAGAAAAGAGTTACAAATACAACCAAGAAGCTTCTGCTAGTAGGAATTATAAATGACATTTATTAAGGAAGTTCTGTTTTTCTCCATAATCAAATCCAGGTGTATTCACAGACAGTTTCCTGGAGGGAGAATTTGTAAACATTGCTGAATACCTAGCCAAAAAAACTAGAACTTAAGTTCTATGAATCCTTCTGTTTGACACTCAAAAGGCAATATAAAGACTAGTGAAGACATTAGTTTCTTCAGTGCCTTTCCTTATAGCAAGTAGATTTTTTTCTTTTCTCTTACTCATTGTGCTGTTTCTGCACTTTTGCCACTTCATTATACTATATGAACATTATTCAACTTCTCCAATCATATTAAAGTTCAAGTACTACAAGCTTTATTAAAAATACAAAAGACTTAAATTTATCTTGTAACCCTCACATACCATTTATTCCTTATACTTTATTTAGTGAATACCCTGCCTTTCTTTTAATGCTGCTTTTCATTTATATTGCATTAATCTGTTCAGTTTTGTTATTTATTATAGTGCTTCCTGAAGCCTATTGTTAATAAGTGGAAAGAAATAGGAATTTGATAATTATGTCCTTACATGGATAATTATTTTCCTTTTGTTTTTGGTATTTTATTGGTACATTTTATTGTATACCACAGTAAAGGTCAATGAATTAAAAAACATATATGCACATAGCTCTTTCCTGCACTTCTCATTCTACTCCCTCCTCCTTCTTCCCCACATGCATTAATGAGATTGGTAATAACACCTTCACATATAAAAAACACACTCCTAACTGGGCATGGTGATGCATGTCTACGATCCCAGTACTGGAAAAATAAGACTGGAAGACCCCAGGTTCAAGGTCAGTCTGAGCAACATAACACACTCTTGGCAACCCAGTGTGAATATGTTTCAAAAACAATCAAAAAGTAAAACAAAAGGTTTGGGGCTGAAGCTTGGAGGTAGAATGCCCCTGGATTCTATGCTCAGTATCAAAATAAAATAATAAAAACTGAAAAACACATCTTCCACGAAGTATTGTAGAGTATGCAGGAATCTCAGAATGGCGTTTTTCATGTACATTAGAGAAGTTACAAAATTATTATATCGATTCTAAATTTATCATAAATTCATGTGTCACCATATGTATAGCTCTGAAACTGCACAAATAAAAAATGGATATTTGTTTTAAATAAATCATAATACGTGAACCAATGCTTATATATACATATATAGATGTATAGATATTATTTTTTTCTTCCATAAATAGGTGTGTGTCTCTTTAATAAAATCATCGGCTGTATTTTCCAGTGATTTTTCTTGATATAGGGTCATGAAGTGAGGAGAAATGAGGAAGCAGTTTTCCACATATTGAGTTAATCAGTTTAGGTTTGCTGGAACTGTATAGCTATGCATAGTTTTCATTTCTTAAAATACAAAAATTCAGTGGAATAAAGTTTCAATTTTTAGAAAATTTTACTTTAAAATCACGTTTAATATTTAAAACACTTTTCATGGTGCATCAATTATAAGATGCTGGTAACTGTTTAGCTATTAAGAATATGAAAGCAGTTAGCCGGGCTTGATGGTGCACGCTTGTAATCCCAGTACTTGGGAGGCTGAGACAGGAGAATCACAGTTCGTAAATAGCCTCAGCTGCTTAGTGAGGCCCTCCACAACTTAGTGAGACCCTGTTTCAAAATAAAGAATAAAAAAAGTCAAACTGGTGGTGGAGCTTGGAGGTAGAATGCCCCTGGGTTCCATCCCCAGTACAGAAAAAAATAAGAAGAATATGAACGAACTCAATCTTCCTATGTTTTTAATAATCAGTAAATAAAACTCTGACCTTTGTGTTATCATACATAAATTTTCATCTAGTATCCTGTTTCATACCATAATGGTTGTAATATGTAGCAAATATTCAATTTTACTTTAATTCAATCTTATAATCTAGGAAATGACTAGGACCTAAAACAGACATCTTTTGGAAGAGATATTCTGCCAATTAATTGCCATAACAAAGCTTCAGGTCTTTCTATTTTTACTTCCCTTTCCTCCCTAATTTATACCCATTAAAACCTTTCATTAATCATCATTGCCATCATCTGTTGGGTGTGTTATCTTATAACTACAATACCATAGTAAGTTCAGAGCAGTTAATCACCAGATAACAATATTCCTGATGTTTTGAGTACTTTGCTTTCTTCTTTGGCTTTGGAAGTTATACTTCTATATCTTTGTAAAGTAAGAGGATGTCACTCTGGTGGTTCAGAAAAAAGAATGCAAAAGAAAAAGAAAAAACAATTTTTAATAATATAGTAAAAATTTTAGCTCCTTTTTATGTAAGATGATTTATACTAATCCATTTTTCTGCGTAAGTTCATTGTTCTTTAGGTAGTTATGTACTTTTAATTTCTTCCAATTCCAGCACTGATTTTGGCATTATTTATGTATGTACAAAGTTGTTTATTTATATCCTCTCTCTGTTCCAAACTTAAGAGGATTTTCACAGTACAAACTAATCTTTCCAATTAACTTATCCTCTTTCCATTTTTGCAAGACTGGGAATGTGTGTAGACCATGAAAGTCTGAGCTTTGTAAAGCAACTGGCGCTAGGGCATCTGCTAACAGTTGGTAGGTCACTGTGTAAGTGCTTTTCTAAGTTAAATTTTCTTAGCTCAAAGTTACTAGACACTGCATCATCTCTCAGATCAAGGCCCTAAGACTCCTTAAAGCAGTGGTTTTCAAAGGATCCCCAGCACCTATTTGAAATATAAATTATCTATGATCCCTGCCAGATGAATTAGAGACTCTTGGGGCAAAGCCAAAAAGTCAGCTGGTAATAAGCCCTTCAGGGGAGTGGGATGCATTACAGCACAATGAGGAAATCTTTTCTAGTAGCACAAAAGGATTTATACTTATTTCCCTGCAAATATGAGATATTTTTGAGGGGGAGGTCTGACTTAAAAAATTTTTTTATTTTAATCTTTTCTTTATTTTACTTGATTCTCCTGCAACGTAATTCAGAGGAACAGATTTTTGAATCTGCAAATGGCTCAATAATTTGGTTGTAGTTATTAATTTACGTATAAGGTATACTGGTGAATTGTGAGGTCAATAATTTGTTTATAATTATTGCTTTATTATTTGTAAGGCCTATTGGTAAGGCATGAGTCTTATTTTTGGCTTTTTTTTTAGCAGAAAAACAAGCTTTTAAAATCTATATGTGCTTAGAATTCATTAAATTCATTAAATAGCAGCATCAATAAATATTTTATATAAATTATTTAAGAATGAAGAAAAAGAAATGTGAACTTATTCTGTTGTAAAATGGCAATCAGTCTTGGCTGTCTATATCCTTTCTAAACTATATCAGTCATATAAAACCATTGATTTGCTTTTTAAAAGTTTAGGTACAAGATAGTAGAGGCATATATGCACACATAACTCATTTAGCCCTTTCTCAATCCTAACTTCTTGAACTCTATTAAGATATCTGACTATAATGCACCAATAAAAATACAAAAAAATAAAAAGTATAGGTACATGCTGGGCAAGGTGGCATACTCTTGTAATTCAAGAACTTGGGAAACTGAGACACGAGGATCACAGGTTCACAGCCAGCCTCAGCTACTTAGTGAGTCCTTCTGCAACTTAGTAAGACCCTGTGTCAAAATTAAAAATTAAAAAATAGTGCTGGGGGTGTAGCTCAGAGGTAGAATGTCCCTGGGATCCATTCCCAGTACCACAAAAAACAAAAACAAAAACAGTTTAGGTACAGAATGTTATCTCTGCTTTTCTCAGATGTAGAGGAAAGGGGATGTTTCACTCTGGACACTGTGGAAACATTCTTTTATGCTCATAGCCATAGGAATAGATTATGCAAGAAAAGATAACTTGCATATTATCTGATTTTTATTATTTAAAATTTAGTTTCATCACCAAAGATGTTTAGTCCTTAAAATGCCTGTTATTTAAAAACTAAAATACATCTTGATAATTCTGTAGTACCAGAAAAAAGGAAACATCCAAGTGAGTTTCCACTTGACCGGCCTGTTGGAGTGGCTCAGTCTTCCTGTGTCGTATGTGCAGCTGCTTAAGACCTGTGGATTACCAGTGAACTGATGAAAAGCTTCTGCTCCTGCATTTAGTATTTCAGTTGCAATTTAGCCGACTTCAGTTCATCATGGTTCCCCCTGACTTTGATATTTTGCTCTCTACTTTTTCTTTCAAGAGCAACACACTATTATCTACCTGCAACACATCCTGTGTGTCTCCACAGTCAGAGGTTCTATTTTCTATTTTAGGGAAAATGGATATACAAAATTGAAGTAGTGGGACAATTAATATTCCCAGAGCAATAGACTGATGTTTGTTTCATTATTTAAATGAGCTCTTTTTGTTATTTTGATTTACTCTTTTGTCCCTAAGATTTGTAATTTAAATTATAAAGTGAATATTTTGGAAAAATAAATAGTTTACAAGTCATTCTCACTTTGAAAGGCATGCTTCCATGACTGCTTTTTATGTTTGGCACAGGGACAGTAATTTGGAACTGGCATTCTAGATGAATAAATTATTGATATATTAACTCATCAAAAATATAATCTATTTCAAAATTTACATAAAATATGAGATACATCTGGGTGTGTATGCAAACTTGATCCAAGTTGTGGAGCATGTAAGTAAATATAGGAAAGTGAATATCTGCCTTGATTCTATCTAGTAGTTTCATTTCTCTAATGATGTTGAAGAATCCTTTTTTTTAAGAGGCACACATGTAATGATATTATCATCAATGTGGTTTAAAATAAAAAGAAACCCTGTTGTTTATTTCCCTATACTCAAAACGAATTATACTGAACCAATAATTGCTGATTTAAAAATGTATTAAATCATGAGCTTTTAAATCTTTAAATGTGAAATGCTCATGCTACCTGCCAATGAATATAATTGAATCTTAGATTTTTGTCAGCTTGTGACAAAATCATATTACAGACACTTATCCAAACTATAAAAACACTAAATTCACACCTTTCCAGAATACAATGAAGTACAATATTTCCCACTTCATCCCCTTTTGTATAGTATGTCCCAGCATGCCCAGGCTGCTTATCCCTGTTGAAGTCCTTAGTCTTAGTGATTTATGTCTTACCAATAAAGTCAGTACTCAACCACATTTTCAAATGGCTGAAAAAAAAAAAACATATACTATCTACCAGGAGTGGTAAGTCTTCCAGCAAATGACACCACACACTGTGATATAATATCTCTATCCAAATAGTCCTGTGAGTCCCTTTCCCTCCCTGCTGCTACTATAGCTACTGAAGAGATTAGTGTCTTCAATACTTGCTATTCCAGTATTATTCCAAGCTTCCATAGTCCCTGCGATAAGTCTGTCCTGACTGGCTCAGACTTTGATGGAAACCCATGCCAAGGACCTACTCCAGCTCTGCCATGCTCAGGGCATGCTGGACACGTGATTTGTCTAACTCCTGGTGCTATAATCTTCCTATTTCCTCAGCTCCCTAAAATTCCTCTCTAGTGGCTGAGTTGATGGGGACAGAATTTCATTTATATGTTGTTGTTAGACTCAAAACTTCTTTCTGACCTTCTAATCCCTGGTTTACATGCTGATCCTCAGTCCACATTTACCTTAAGTTGAAATTCCTCTTGGGATGCCTGTCTTTTTGTCTGCAATCTAGCATCACCTGGTGAAATCCAAGTACATCAGACGTTTTCATTCAGCGTTGATTCTTTATCCTCACAGAAATTGTTTTAGTCAGTGTCAGTTCTGTAACTTTTGGAGATTCCTAGGGAGAGGTTGAATCACAGTCCAAATGTAAGCTTCTGCTTTTGTCTGGCTAAAGTAGATCTTGTTGTATTTACATTTTTCTTTACAGGAATCTAAATATTAGATAATCTAGCCTTATCTTCATGAGTATGGTGATTATAGACTACCCTTCCATCCAAATAGCCTTTTCATTCTTTAACAGTTTCACTCCCTCCCCTAACAGTTTACAATAGTTAAGTGATCCAGAAAACGTATGAACACCAACCACATACCTATTAAATACAGTTTTGTGAGTAATGTTTAAGTCATGGATGGCTTCCCATTGTTATATAGGACAAAATTGAATATTTGGCTACCAATTGCCAGTTCTTCCTAATTTTAAATAATTTCTTCTCTAAGAAATTCAAATTTTAGAGATACTGGAATCAGAGGTTACAGACCTGGCTCTATCATTTCTGAAATGAGTAAGAGTGGAATAGCCAGATCAAGTCAAGCTCACTAAACCTTGATTTCTTCTTTTATTGGTTATTGGCTATCATGAGTATAGAATAAAGGATTATAATATATTGAATATGTGTCTTTTCCAAGTCATCTCTCAAATCTATTATGTTGAAATGTTTCATTTCTTTGTTTCAACATAAACTTTGACCATGCTTCACAGGCTTAGTTGCATGGATGGATCATTTAGGAGTCAAAAATTTTTGATAGTAGAAGATGATCAAATTACTTCAGCCTCTTCTACAGGGCTCTGATACTCTTATACCAAAACTTTATTTTAAAATGATTTTAAATTTATTTCCTTGTCATAAATCTCTAAAAATTTTTTGAGTAGTGATTTGACCTGTCTTTTCTCTCTTGATCTCTATTTTGAATGTTCGTACTATGATTTTCAACTTTTAAGGCTTAGCAGAAAAAGGACCTTTACTTTTTCAAACCTTAGTTGTTGTCATGAGTACTATTAGAAGGAATGAAACATTTCTGATCTGACACTAAAACGCAAGATATATAATATGTATGGTTGTAAACTGCTGCACTAAAGATGTGCCAAAATGCCCATTGCTCACTATTTTCATAATTTACCTGTCAACAGCTCCATTTATTTTGGGATTGTTTTATGTGTTATTGTCTGTATGCAGCCATAGGTTAAAATGCCACACACATCTACCTAGAAAAAGGAGAACCATAAATAATATGTACTTTTAAAATATAAAATAAGAATCCCAGGAAAGCACCTTCTTTTCTGCAAACTCAGATAATGCAAAAATTGGCAATGCTCAGAAGCACAGAAGACCATGACAGGGTGTATCTGTAAAATATACCCTGGGATATTACTGATGAATCGCTATAGCATAACACAGCCCATGGCTTCCAGGTACTGAGCAGTTTAGGTGTTCTGTTACATTTGGAAAATGCCCACAGAGAGTCCACTACTTCTTGGAGAATACAAGGCTCCTTATGAAGGGTTTTATTTTTATAAGGAAGAGGAAGTGTAGGGAAGAGGAGTAGGGAAGAGAGATTATCAGTAGAATAAGAGAGCTCAGATATCAGTCCCTAGAAGACACAGAAGAGGAAACTGGGGAAACAAAATAGCAATAAATATAATTTATAAAAATTGCCTATGGGAATCACATAGATTCTTTAAATCGCCTTTAATTTGGCTATAGAACCTGAAAATATATGGACTATTTAAACTGTAACTGGATTCTAATGTAATATTTTTCATGAAGATATATTTGTCTTATATTTTCTTCAGATCAGATTGTTTCTCTGAAAGTTGATATTTATAAAAGTTTAATATTAATAAATGTACCAATTTTAGCAATAATTTATAAAAGTATTTTTGTAATAGCTAAAATAAGAATATTTGTTTGAACTAACAAAGTATTATTTTTATATCATGTGTGTGAGTATGTGAATGTTTGTATATGTGTATTACTAGGGATTAACCCAAGGGAGTTCTTCCTCTGAGCTATTATTTTAAAATAAAGTCTCACTAAGTTGCTGAGAGCCTCCCTAAATTCCTGGTCCCTGAGAATGGCCTTGAACAGACAATCCAGCTTTCTCAGCCTCCCATATACTGGGATTACAGACATATGCCACCATTCATGGCTTTTTCTACATCTTTAAAGTAAGAAAGTCATAGTTATCGGTAAGCATCTATACATAAAGTTCCATATTCTTCTTCAGCTTTCACCCCCAAAGAATATATTACATTTTTCTTCCAGAATTGCTTTTCTTTGCCATTATCCTATATTTTTCTGTTCTGAATAAGTACTAAACTAATCAGGTCAAATTTAATTATTCACAGGAAGGTTTCTTAAGGTTGCCTACCAAAATGTTTAGAAAACATTTACTTTAAATGTATAACTCACTAATTAAGAGTATTACACTTTGCTAAATAATTCATTTCACATTTCTCTTGCAGTATGTGTGATGTTTCACTTTATTTCACATAAGAGAGAGAATTCAATACTTATTCTGCTATAGTTCTGGGTGTGACTATGACATTTCTGAGATCATCCTCACTGAAAAATAGCTGATCAGCCCAGAGCTGCCTGCTTGCCCCCTGGGTATACATGGGAGATAGAAGATTTGCATATGGACAGGATGGCTGGGAGCGATGATACCTACAGCTTCTCCCAACAGCCACATCCTCTAATGTTTAGGTTTCTTTATTTTATTATTATTTTTATAAATATTGAAAGTTTTTTTTCCTGACACAGCTATGTATTTTTTTAAAGACTGGTCTATTAATCTTTGCTCATGGATAATGTGTTTTTATATTTTTAGTATTCAATTATGCAATAATGATGATGTTTTAAGAATTTGTCTTGCCGGGCATGGTGGTGCACACTTGTAATCCCAGCATTTGGGAGGCTGAGACCAAAGGATCATGGTTCGCGGACAGCCTCAACTACTTAGTGAGGCTCTCTGCAACTTAGTGAGACCCTGTTTCAAAATAAAGAATAAAAGAATAGGACAGGGGATGTAGCTTGGAAGTCAAATGGCCCTGGGTTCCATCCCCAGACTCACACACATACAAAAGAATTTGTTTTATCTATATAATTGTCACTACATTTCAAACTAAGAAATTTTATTTCTGATACTTCCATATTCAGTATCTGTGTTTATCATCTAGTAAAATTCAATTAAAGCAACAGCAATAAAAATACAAGGTACTTTATTATGTAAAAGGGTATACAATATCAAAAATGCCATCTTGATTTTTTAGAGCTTCACATAACAAATATGCAGTAATATTACATACATTACTAGAAGTGGGAAAAAAAACAGAAAGAGGAAACACCCATAATCTGTGTAAGGGAGTTAATGAAGATAAAGGAAAGAAGGTGAACTTTGGGCTGAAACTAGACGAATGAGTGGTATTTTGCCAGACAAAAAGAATCTAATACTATCAGAATATATGAAGGCAAAGAGGCAAGAAAGAGTTTACACATTGACAGGTCTCAAAGTGTAAGCTCTCAAAGTCCTACACAGGACCTATAAGTGAGTATAGCAGAAGTTTAGACCTTATGAGCAGATATTAATATTTTATTCTATAAAACAGACTTTGACCTGACTCCTCAAATTGTGTCATATATAAAATTAAGATCACCAGCCTTGGTGACATATACCTGTCATCTCAGTACTTGAAAAGATGAGACAGGAAGGATCACAAGTTGAAGGCCAGCCTCAGCATCTTAGCAAAACCTTGTTTCAAAAAAAAGATAAAATAGGGTTGGGGTGAAGCTCAGAGGTAGAACACCCCCTGGGTTCAATCTCTAGTACCACAAAACAAGTAAACCAACAAAATTAAAAATATAATTAAGATACAGTACAGCTTTCAGGGGAAAGGATTCATCAGTTTATTACTCTGCTAGAGAACTCTAAGATGCATAAAATAAGGAAAACAACTGCGGTGGAGGCAATCATTAATGTTTGTTGTGTTTTTATTTTAAATGGGAAAGCTTTATGAGCCAATTGTATTGTTGCACTTATGAGTCTGGATACAATATGCCATATTCGTAAGAATTGAGAAGTGCTGAAATCTGAAGGAGAAATTTTGAGACCTAAAATATTGCAGATGAAAACTGAGGAGGACTTGAACTGCTGGAGCAGTGATTAGAAGAGAGATGAATAAGTGGACTCAAGAGATATGAAGGCAACTGAATTGCAATGACTTGTCCAATGTTACAAGGAAAAACTATCAAATAGGTCTTAAGATTTGGGTATGGGA
Organism: Muscardinus avellanarius; assembly: GCF_963383645.1. NCBI lineage: Eukaryota > Metazoa > Chordata > Mammalia > Rodentia > Gliridae > Muscardinus > Muscardinus avellanarius. The sequence goes on from NC_137794.1 coordinate 77,729,161, forward strand.
AACTAGATGGATAAAAATGTCATTTACAGTCGTGGGAGAGGAAAGACAAACCAAGTTTGGGCATAGAGATAATGTACTTAATTTAGGAATTGGCCCAATATAAGGTACTTATTGAGAAACATGTGGAACTGTCAATCAAGCAGGGAAACATAAATCTGAGATGATATTTAATCTCCCCCAATTGTCCTTGCTTTTCAGCTCTGTATTGGGCAGAGCTATATAGATTTGCAAGTCAACAATTTTTAGGTCAGATTCAAGATTAATAAATATTAATAATAAGGCTTTTTTTGTCCATGCCCATGGTGAACTTCATTCATTGACTTTTGAACTTTTACTTACTGATTCTCTGTGCTGTTTTACATAAATTAAGCCATTTTAAATAATCAGGATTAGGTATTTAAGCTTTTGTTATATGCTTGACCTAGACCACAGCCACCGGCAAGAGTATAAGAAAAATAAAAGCACATATATAAAGGTCAAATGAAAAAATGAAAACACACACACACACATGCACCACACACATATGCAGGCACATGTGGGGAAAATGCAGACATAATATAATATAATCAGAGAAGTAGAAAAAGAACTATAATGTCAGGAAAATTAAATAATTATGTTTTTCAGGAAGAAGGGAATGGTCAACCATAATAGATCAGAGAAAATCACACTCCTAGGCACTATGTCTGTAATTGTCTTCAAAGTCAGATAAAAAAGAAAATCTTAATTAATAAAATTCCAAACAGTGTAGGAGGAGAAATGAAGTTGCTATAAAATAATAAAGGAAACTAAAGTGGTGAAGCATTTTTCTGCAATTTTCTAAAAGATAGTTATGGACGAATGGAACAGGGAGGTGTTGACGTGAATCTAGTGTTAACTAGATGGAAATGAAACAATGCTTTAAAGAAAAGTTTTTCTTTGTAAAAGTGAATATTTGTTTAAATATTTAGAATAATAGGTCAATAAATAGTAATATGTTTGAAAGGGCATGAATGAAACTGAGCTTTGACAGTATTGATATGGCAGAGAATGTATTAAGGTAGATGGATTCTTAATATGACATCATTTAGGATGAATTCACAAGGGTCAATGAGGAATTAAACTGGACAATGAGGTTAATAACATAGAGAAGACGTATCTAATATTTAGAATATTTCCTTGGACGGACTTGGTGACTTATTGATAACTAGACTTTGAGTGTTTGAAAAGGAGATATGTTGTTGATATTTCTAGGTTTGGTGGTAAACCTAAAAATAATATGAGGAGGCCTTCCTTGAAGGAGAATTCTGATTGAAAAAAAAATTGGCTCTATGTACACCCAAATGGAGATGTCCATTTAGGACTATGAGACTAAGGTTGAGGGTTCTTGGAAGCAAACCCTGGGGTACAAATGGAGTCGTGCTTTAAGCCACAATAGTTGCAAAATGGTTGTCTCGATATTTTCCTATCCTATGTTTTAGCTTTACTTATCTCAAAACATTTTCTTGCTGTTAGGCACTTACTTCTGGTCTTTGTGGTTTTAGTTTTTTTGTGTGTGTGGTACTGGATGTGGAGCCCAGTGGCTTTCTCCCTAAAGGCTATACTCCCAGACTTATTTTATACTTTATTTGGAAACAGGGTCTCACAAAGTTGCTGAGAGCCTCACTAAGTAGCCGAGGCTGGCTTCGAACCTGTGTGATCTTCCTGCCTCAGCCTCCCAAGCACTGGATTACAACCATGCATCACCATGCCCAGCTCTGTGCTTTTAATTTAAAAAAATACACATTACTAGTTTTGCAGCCTTTTGGCTCTGCTTTGGAAACCTATGGTATGTGCAAAATAAGTTTCATGGAATCTTCTTATTTTTCTTCTTTCCTTCTTCCTTAATATTTAAATTTCTTCTCTCCTGTCTGTAAGTTATCACAAATGTCCTTGCTTTTCAAGTTACCAGTAGATATTTCTGTTATCACACCTACTTTTCCCCCTCACCAACTCTAGATTGTTTCATGTTCATAATTAAAATCTGTAACACTGGGAAATATTTTGAAGTGTATTGTTATATGTTTTATATTATATGTTTTGAGTTTTTTTTAAGGAATCAAGAATGACTAGATGAATAGGTAGCATTTAAATAACCCTTATAACTGTATATAGGAAGGCAAAGAATGTTGCATTCTCATTTCTATGTGAAGATGTATATTTGATGTATATGAGAAAATTATTGTAAAAATGAGTGATAGGATATTTTACCATTTAAGAAACAAAATATGGACCTTAGTGCCTAATAAATAAACAGGATGTTTTCAGAATTTTAATGTGCATAGCTTTATTTCAATTCAGGCAGCTGATGAATAAGAAAACCAAATCTTCTATGACTCAACTCTTTTCTTGATCAATAGAGCAAGCTGCCTTGAAACTTATATGCTGAGGGTTTAAATGTGCAAATAAATAGGTACCAATGTACTCTGATGCCCATATATGACACATATGTTAATTTTCCCATCCTCTCAAGTAGTATGATGAAAAATTATTTTGAATACAGAATCAAATATTCTCTGCCATCTTGTCCTGCTTAATGCTCTTTGAGTTTGTAGATCAAAAATCAACTTAACAACCACTACTCAGAAGACTCTATAGCAAGTATGACTCTAAGAAATATAACATTTATATATAAGCAAGCTAAATAATATTAAAGCACATTACAAGCAGCAAATATTTAAACTTTGATTGAGAAAATACACTTAAATTGAAAGATAAGTCAATAATATTTATTTATTTGATGCCTAATAAAAGTCAAAAGCTTTACATATATCATGTTTATCTCTATAATATGCCATTGGAGTATATAAATCATCACATAGTAATGGATGCTCTCCTTAAAGTGTTTAATATGAAGGGCATCTGTGTGAGAATTATTTTTGCAGACATAAATTTAGCATATACCATAGTTAATGTGAATCAGATTAGTTCTCTGATAGCAAAATAAATGGGATAGGAGAAAGGGGAAATAAGTTAGGTCAAGCCATGCTTATTTTAAGAGAGCAATAGATCTTTTAACAATTTACTAATAAAAGTAAGTGGTACAGTGTCCTGACTAAGTAAAAGTAATGAAAATATAATACCCTAAACAGCATTGTTGTGTCATCCCATGCAAAGTAATTACTCTGCTCATAGTTAGATTATAGTACTTCATTTTCTTATTCTACCAAGCACTATCTCAAGAGACCTCTGGGGAAGAGTGGTAGGTGGGTGAATAGGGTTGAATGCTGCCCATGGTTGTTTAATAGTTTGAAGGTTTGATGAGCTCAAGTTGAAATATTTATATTTACGGGAGAAGAAGCCATTAATCCATCCTGTACAAGTAGCTTGCAATCAATAGCCATGTGTATCCTGTGGTTGCCACTGATGGAAGTGGAAAGCTTTTAATATACATAAAGGTTGACAATTACAATTGAATTTCTTGTTCTTTATTACCATAATCCATAGTAAAATATCTTCTTAAAGCTGTGTAAATTACTATATCTTGGAATTATTTATTAAAATATTCTATTTCTTCTGTACTAAAAATGAAGGCATCAGTTAATGATCTATTTCAAATGAACATTTCTTAGAAATATCATACATTTAAAAATGTGATCACTTCTATTAGAACCACTTATATATATGCATATATACATATATCCCTTCTGAATATAATCACAAATTACCAAAGTTAATCATTTCAACATATAAAATGTGATTTAGGGTAGAAAATTTGCCTATAACAATAAATGAAAACTGAAAGTAACTAGCTCACCGTAGCATTCATTAAACACTATTGTGTTATTTGGTAGAGGATTAGCCAAGCCCAATAATCACAATTTAATTTTTATATGCCTAAAAGATAACATTGCTTATTTTATCTTGCTAAGGTCAAGTTGACATGAAAGTTAAATACAATCAAAATTAATATTTAGTAAAGAGATACAAATGTCCAAAGCAGAAATGTTACATGAATAGTTATTAATCTGAGTTTCTCCCCTCCACAGTACATTCTGGAATAAAAGAAGAATGGCTATTCTGGTGTAGAAATATATGCAGATACGATTATTCAATCTTAGACTCTTTTGCCTAAAATATATCTACCTTTTCAAATGCATTCATCCATTTTCTGGTGATAGTTGGGATTGGAGTGTCTTGTACTTTTTAATTTGTACACATTTAAAGTCATTAATATATTTTCTAAATAAAATTTATAAGCTGTTGTATATAAAAAATAAAGTCATTTATATTCATAAGGGGTAGAAACATAAATCCAAAGCCCAAATGTTCTGACAAAAAGGACTGCATTTGAGTTTCTTATTAAAATTACAAAAGATTTAAATATGGCACTATAGGTGAAGAAAAAGGTAATAATTTCTTTTCTGGCCATCATAAAGGATCATGGCTACCAGCCCCCATAGCAAAAGACAGGCTAACAGGAGAAAAACATAATAAATGTATTTGATCAAGGTTAAATGGCCATGGAAGTTTTCACACTGAAGGCTCAGTGACTCAGGGTGAACTATATTTTTTTTAGGTTACGTAGAGTATGAACGACTATGCAGAAGTATGATTGGACAAAAAGGGTATCTTATAATAATAGTAAGTTCCGATTCTTTTTGTTCCCTCAGGTGTAGCATTTCTTTTTTTCTGAGTATGAAACAAGACCCTTTTAGAATGAAAGTATTAATTTCTTTATGACTGATTCTTAAACAAAAAAGTGAGGTAAAATTAGAGTAATATTTTTAGATTTTATGATTGAGTTTGAAGGAAAGGGATGCCACCTTGGGAAAGAGGAATTTTATTTTCTATGGCCTGCCTGGGTGTAGGAGGTGGGATAAGAGACAAGTGGGCACGATACTAATCTGACATCTTCACTATGGGGTGTCATTTTTTAGCCCTAACAGTATAGTTGAAGTTGTTATATATCAATACCCTTTGATTTGGATATCTCAACAGAGACTATTACAGAACAAATATACCTATTGATCTTGTAAACACATAGGATTATAGTAACTGAGAGAAGGTATCTTTTGTGATATGTTTTAGCTTTGAAATTTGACTTTTGTTCTGAAAAGGAGAAATATATTAAACCTGAAAGAATCTGAAGCTTCTTCACATATTAATTTATAGAAAATAGAGTAGACAGGGAATGTAAGTTTCCAAATCTAAATCACTAATTTTAAGTGGATTACTGAAAGTTGAAATAATAAAATTGGTGTAAAAAAATCCAAACATAAAATTAGTTATTTGGTATTTTTTCAGTCACACCATGCCACAGTCATACCAATAACATTTTGTAAATTAAAAATCAATTTGGGGCAATATTTTAATTTGAATTAATAGGATGTCTATATTTGAGATGATATTAGCATTCTGAGCAATGCAATTATGACATTTGTTGTAGAAAGTTCTTTATTGTGTTATGGTATTAAATAGCTAAAACCTAATTTTAAAAGTAATGATTAAGAATTCTGTTATACTAACACCCGAACTTTGGATATTCATCTAAATGACTCATTATTACTTGCAATGTTTCTTCTCTTAATTTTCTGTGATTTTTCAGTCAAGACCCCTATATTTTCTGTCCTCAGACAAGAGACCTCCGTTGGGGCCTTTGTTGTCTCAATTGTGAATTGACTGAGTTAATTACTGTAGCCAAATTGACTCATTCCAGTCATGATACTCTATTCCTTAGTGTTTTTATTGGACCCTTTTAATGATATGCAGGGAGGAGAGCCCTCCTTGATTCATTCAGCTTATTCAAGAATGTTGATCAAATCGCATTCTTCTTTCTGATTTTTTCTTTTGTGTCTTCTTTTCCTTTCTCTTTGTTTTCCACTTTACGTTCAACCTGTCCTTTTACCTTCATGCTTGTTCTTGAGATTTGTAATCACAAAAAATTAATAAAAATCAAATTACTTATGTAAGCTAAAGTCTAAAAATATTATAGCTGCTATACTATCTACTGTGAAAACAAATGTAAGCAAAAAACTAGAAGAAAATGGGGAGGAGCATGACCACAATAGAGTTAATCCAGTGCCAGGCATGTTCTCTTAGTGTATTTGCATTCACGTATTCAGTAGAGCCCACTCTCTCTATAATTATAAGGTCAAGACATGTCTACTAAGTCCGAAGATAACTGTATACTGAAAAGAGGCCATTGCTTGCCTCATGAATTTATTCATTTTACCTTATTTTCCCATTTTTAAAATATACATATGTTTTATTTCTCTATATATATGCTACAGAAATGCAAACACGATAAAGAAAAATTTCTTCTCGTTACTCCCAAGTAATCCTATTAACCATTGTTAACCTCTAGTTTCAAGCTTTGGATGAAAAAAGGTTTAATACAAACATAAAAAACCTATAAAACTATAGAATCATGCACTTTTTATTTGTACAAATGGGATTGTTTTGTGGCTTTCTGTTTTTTTACTCAGTGCTATACTATAGCCAGACTTCCATTTTTGCAGTACATATAAAAATCCTGTAAGAAAAACGAAGCTGTACACTAAATTCTTAAACAGAAAAAAAATTTCTTCAATTAGTATACTTTTGGTAAACTTTAATTTAACTATTCCTCTCCAATAAAGTTGGCAAGTATTGATCAAACATTTACTAAAGAGAAATGTTAGCAGTTCTTGAGCACTCGACCCAGTCGGTAGAAATATCATTATTTCTCCAATCATTGAGCTGCGTCCAACCCATTTCCTAATCCTTAAGAACATCTCAGGCAAGTCTCCTAGATACTTCAGCACTTTCGAATCTTAACATTCCAGTCAGTGTAGTTTAAAACTTCTGTAGCTCATCCAGGTTGTCATTTAACATCCCCATCTACATTCCTCCCCAGGTCAGTCAGCAGTACTGGGAAGAAGACAATACCTGCTTTTCTATTTTTTTTTAATTAATTAATTTTTTAAATTGGTGCATTGTAGTCATATATCAATCACATTGGAGTACAAGACTTGAGAGGATATACAAGCACACATCATCCAATTAGCCCTCCTCCAGCCCCAGTCCCATTCCCTCCCCCTCCCTCCATCCCACACTTCTTTGGTGATTTACTTTGATACATTTGTTTATGTACCTCCTGTGTTTTAAAGAGGCTCCGTCCTCCAGTATTACATACCCTCTGATTGGTCACATTAGTTGCTTCACTATAGGGCCCTTTCTATAGCTCAACCTCTTCCTGTTGCCCTTTTCCTCCTAGTTATTGCTGATTAAGAGAAGCGTCTGATTTATATTTTCTGCGATATTTCTCTGTGCATGCTGCGTTGCAAGTACCAATCCCACTCTTGATGGTCCCAGTAGTGGCCTGGCTACTCAGTGGACTGATCCAGACCTCGCTGGCTCAAGCAGCGGCCTTGCCTCATGGGAGGACCCAGTTCTGGTCTCGCTGGCCCCTGAACCGGTCAAACCCCTAAGCTGGCTTTGGTCCCGACCTTGGAGGCCGCAGGAGTGAACTTGCCTCACGCCAGGCTCCGATGCTGGCCGTTGGCCCCTGCACCGGTCTAACCCCTTGGCAGGATTCCAATCCCGGCCTCGGAGGCCCCAACACTGGTAATGCCTCATGGCAGGCTCCGATGCCGGCCTCGCTGGCCCCAGCACCGGCCTAACCCCTCGGCAGGCTCTTATCCTGGCCTCGAGGCCCCAGTACCGGCCTTGCCTCAAGGCAGGCTCCGATGCCGGCCTCGCTGGCCCCAGCACCGGCCTAACCCCTCGGCAGGCTCTTATCCTGGCCTCGGAGGCCCCAGTACCAGCCTTGCCTCCCGGCAGGCTCCGATGCCAACCTCACTGGCCCCAGCAGCGGCTTAACCCCTCGGCAGGCTCCGATCCCAGCCTCAGAGGCCCCAGTACCGGCCTTGCCTCAAGGCAGGCTCCGATGCCGGCCTCGCTGGCCCCAGCACCGGCCTAAACCCTCGGCAGGCTCCGATCCCGGCCTCGGAGGCCCCAACACTGGTCATGCCTCAAGGCAGGCTCTGATGCCGGCCTCGCTGGCCCCAGCACTGGCCTAACCCCTTGGCAGGCTCTTATCCTGGCCTCAGAGGCCCCAGTACCGGCCTTGCCTCAAGGCAGGCTCCGATGCCGGCCTCGCTGACCCCAGCACCGGCCTAACCCCTCAGCATGCTCCGATCCCGGCCTCGGAGGCCCCAGCACTGGTCATGCCTCACGGCAGGCTCCGCTGCCGGCCTCATTGGCCCCAGCACCGGCCTAACCCCTCGGCAGGCTCCGATCCCGGCCTCAGAGGCCCCAGTACCGGCCTTGCCTCAAGGCAGGCTTCGATGCCGGCCTCGCTGGCCCCAGCACCGGCCTAACCCTTCGGCAGGCTCCGATCCCGGCCTTGGAGGCCCCAGCACTGGTCATGCCTCAAGGCAGGCTCCGATGCCGGCCTCGCTGGCCCCAGCACCGGCCTAACCCCTCGGCAGGCTCTTATCCTGGCCTCAGAGGCCCCAGTACCGGCCTTGCCTCAAGGCAGGCTCCAATGCCGGCCTCGCTGGCCCCAGCACCGGCCTAACCCCTCGGCATGCTCCGATCCCGGCCTCAGAGGCCCCAGCACTGGTCATGCCTCACGGCAGGCTCTGCTGCCGGCCTCGTTGGCCCCAGCACCGCCCTAACCCCTCGGCAAGCTCTTATCCTGGCCTTGGAGGCCCTAGTACCGGCCTTGCCTCACGGCAGGCTCCACTGCTGGCCTCGCTGGCCCCAGCACCGCCCTAACCCCTCGGCAGGCTCTTATCCTGGCCTCGAGGCCCCAGTACCGGCCTTGCCTCACGGCAGGTTCCGATGCCGGCCTCACTGGCCCCAGCAGCAGCCTAACCCCTCGGCAGGCTCCGATCCCGGCCTCAGAGGCCCCAGTACCGGCCTTGCCTCAAGGCAGGCTCCGATGCCGGCCTCGCTGACCCCAGCACCAGCCTAACCCCTTGGCAGGCTCCGATCCCGGATTTGGAGGCCCCAGCACTGGTCATGCATCAAGGCAGGCTCCGATGCCGGCCTCGCTGGCCCCAGCACCGGCCTAGCCCCTCAGCAGGCTCTTATCCTGGCCTCGGAGGCCCCAGTACTGGCCTTGCCTCACGGCAGGCTCCGATGCCGGCCTCGCTGGCCCCAGCACCGGCCTAACCCCTCGGCAGGCTCTTGTCCTGGCCTCGGAGGCCCCAGTACCGGCCTTGCCTCACGGCAGGCTCCGATGCCGGCCTCGCTGGCCCCAGCAGCGGCCTAACCCCTCGGCAGGCTCCGGTCCCGGATTTGGAGGCCCCAGCACTGGTCATGCATCAAGGCAGGCTCCGATGCCGGCCTCGCTGGCCCCAGCACCGGCCTAACCCCTCGGCAGGCTCTTATCCTGGCCTCGGAGGCCCCAGTAGCGGCCTTGCCTCAAGGCAGGCTCCGATGCCGGCCTCGCTGGCCCCAGCACCGGCCTAACCCATCGGCAGGCTCTTATCCTGGCCTCAGAGGCCCAAGTACCGGCCTTGCCTCATGGCAGGCTCTGATGCCAGCCTCGCTGGCCCCAGCACCGGCCTAACCCCTCAGCAGGCTCCGGTCCCATCCTCGGGGGCCCCAACACTGGCCTTGCCTCACGGCAGGCTCCGATGCCGGCCTCGCTGACCCCAGCACCGGCCTAACCCCTCAGCAAGTTCCGGACCCGACCTCGGAGGCCCTAGCACAAGCCTTGCATCATGGCAGGCTCCAATGCCGGCCTCGCTGGCCCCAGCATCGGTCTAACCCCTCTGCAGTTTCCAATCCCGGCCACGGAGGCCTCAGTAGTGGCCTTGCCTCACAGCAAGCTCCGATGTCGGCCACTGGCCCCGGCGCCCGCCTAACCCCTCAGCAGGTTCCGATCACTGTCTCTGTGGTTATTATTTCAAAGGTTCCAGTTGTAATGTATCAGATCTCTGCCTCCCCCGAATATTGGCCACTGGCATTGCCACTGCCTCCACTGTTTCAAATCCTTCCCAGGCTCTTTTTCCACTCTGAATGTTGTCCAGTGTTCCTAAGCATGCGTGATGGTAGCATTCGACATTTGGTGTAATTTCTCCAAAAAAATAAACTTGGTAAGATCCGGTTTCTGCTTCTCCTGAATACAAGTCTCCACCACCATCGCGAAGAACTCTTTCAACACCGCATTTCTCCTTGGTCTCCGCTAAACTCTCTCCTTATATGTGATGTCTGAGGTTCTTAACAATATAGAGAAATAGCAGTCCTCTTTCACGGCGAATTTTTCCATAAGTTCCAGTGCATTTAGATAAGTTTTGTCTGCATCTCCAGTGTCCTGGCATCCATAACGGCTTTCTTACCACCTCTCCGATATTTTTCTTTATCTTTTTCTGTTCTGGGCCCGGTTTCTCCAGGGGTCTGGCGTGCTACTCGCAGTTCGGCCGGGACCCAGAGTCCCGCGATCCCTGTGCTAGACCCCCGCCCAGAACCCAGCGTCTTACTGGGCCTGGTTTCTCCAGGGGTCTGGCATGCTATGCGCAGTTCGGCCGGGGCCCAGAGTCCCGCGACCCGGGCCCCATCTGGCGTGCCCAGCCCGCGACCCCCGCCCAGAACCCAGCGTCTTACTGGGTCCGGTTTCTCCAGGGGTCTGGCGTGCTACGCGCAGTTCGGCCGGGGCCCAGAGTAATACCTGCTTTTCAATGCTTCTGTTATGCTTGCTTTTTTTCTCCCTTCATCTTTTAGGATTCTTTATTCTCTAGTGTATTAGTGATCAGAGGAAAGATGGGGGAAGACATAGAGTAAAGTACTTCTTATTTAATTAGTAGCTTTCCCACTATTGCTTATTAAAATTTCTGCAGTGGTACACTCCATGTGCCTAGTGTCACTGTGCTGGTTCTTTGGTAGAGAATATATATTGTTGCCTTAAAAGATCTTTCAAAACTCTTATTGAGGCCAAATCAGTTCTCAGTGTTCCAAATCCACTCTGGCTCAATCTTTCACCTCTTCCCTCCTCCACCAATTTTTAGGCAGTGAGGACCCATCAGTAAGTTGGCTACAGAAATGTGCTAGTGAATGAGATGCCAGTCTCTCTTCCATGTGATCACCTCAGATCTCTACCATGACTTCTCACGGAGCTTCTGTGGGTAGGGAGAGATTAAGCCTGCACAGGTGGAGTGGCTACCAGGGATCTATAAGCCCAGTGCTCTTATTCTTTTAGAATGTGAAGGGCTTTCTCTCTTTCTTTGTTTCCTAGCTGTCCCAGACAAATTTAGAAAACTAGAAAACTCTTTCTCAACATCCATTACATAAGCAGAGATTTCAGAGCCACAGAGAGATTTGCATTACCTTTTCAATCAGAACAAATCATTAATAGAAAATGAGCAACATATTCAGAACCTTACGTTTAGCACTTGATATTTCGTGCTCTTTTTGACCTAATTTCCACTACATATTACTCCAGGAAGTTTTGCAAGATAAAAAGGTTTAGAAGTGTCCTTGGATTATATTGCTTGCAAGCATGTTCTGAGAAAGGTCTAAAGCCTTTCTCTCTCTAGCACATCAGCCAGTGAGTAGCTGAATCCTAGCCTCCAGCAAGGCCTGCAACCTTGGGTGAGACAGTTCTCTGAGACCAAGGGCAATGCCCCACGGAACACTCAATTGTGAGGCCTCAACAGCCATTGTTCCTAGACACTGAGGTACTTGCCTTCAGCTTAAACAGGTTACTTAGAAGCCCCACTGTAATATCCATTATAGAGCTCATGCATGAGATCATTCCAATATTCCTTTACAATAAGTTGCTTCTGTTTCAATATACATTTGCCAAGGCTCCTGCTACATATAGTATGGATATTTCTACTTAAATACCAAGGCCTTTCATCAGTTTCTCCTTGAAATAAAAATTCTAATGTGAAATATTTAATATAAGTATATAATTTCTTTATATAATACATAATTAATATTGGCTAGAAATAACAATGTATTGTATATTGTTTTCAGTGTGTTATTATTATTGATAATATATATTTCAGGAAGTCTTCATTTTTCTATTGGATTAAAAGGTAGATGTCTCTAGATTCATAATGTCTTTAATGTATCCAATATCAATATATCTTGTGCTTGTGCTTGTGAACAAACTAAAAAATATCCAGGCTTCCCAAGCACATAGCCACAAATTGATAGGAATTTGAACATAAAGCTACGGATTTTTCCAATACAATATTACAAAAAGAAAATGGGCAGATATTACTTATTAAAAGAAATAGTGACAATGTCAGAGAAGGTGGTGAAAGTACTAGAAAGTGATTTTACTCAGGATAGCCTCACAGAAAGAAAACCTCATAAAACAAAAGAAAGCCTTATACTTTTGGAAGCAATTGGCATGTGTAAAATTATTCATGGATCAAGAGTTGCTAAGAGCCTAAAATCTTTTCTAGTTTCTAGAGAATCAACATATTGAAGACATGACTTCAATTGTAGGGACTTAGCATATGAATAGAATTGGCAGAGGATTCATGTTCCAAAGTGTTGAATCTCCAAATATAAATTATACTGCACTGGCTCTTTGTTAACTGAGTACAGTAGGGAAGAGACACTATCCTGCTGCGTGTCCTTGGTTTTGATTTCAAAAACACACATTTAGAGCCACGTCCAGTCCTTTTTATATAACAGTAAAAAACAGAAGAATGTACAGGATATATTACCCTTAACTCTCTTTTACCTCTTCTTATTCAAAATGGATCTCATTTTCCTGTGAAAGTAAAAACAGCTCTTAAAATCTGAGGGAATTGATGGGCCAACAAAATGGGTGGATTTTTCCCTGGAATGTGGCATCTAGGAGGCTCAGTATCAAAGAAAAATCAAGAGTGAATTGTAATCAGATAGTCATTAAATATTTTATTCACTCATAGTTTATGTCATTGTGAGGCAGAAATGAATATCAGTACAAAAAGAAATGATTGATGGGCTGATGGATAGTCAGTCTAATCAGTGTAAATTATGAATATTTTAAGACATAGCCACATCTGTCTCATTACTATATATAGTAATTTATATAGCCCAATTTTATATACTGAGAGTAAGAAAGTCATAAGGTCAGATAATTAATTATGATATTAAAGAATTTCATACAAATAAATGGTAGCTGAAAAGAGGGACATTGATATGTTTTGTAAAGGTAATAAAATAGTAAATTCATGTGGAATTTCAAATTAAACTTCTTGTATATTGTAATCATTTTAAAGGAATTTCTAAAAGTTGGTAGCAGATGTGCTATAAGAGAGGACCAAATAAAGAGCAGTAAAGTGAGTGTTTCAACTTAAAATACTTCCCATACAGGCGTGGCAGTGCACACTTCTAATCACAGTACTTGGGAGCCTGAGACAGGAGGACCAGATGTTCCAGTCCAGTTTCAACAATGTAGTGAGACTCTCTGCAACCTAGCAAAGATCCTGTTTCAAAAGAATACAAAAATAAATAAAATAAAAAGGGCTGGGTGGTATAGCTCAGAGGTAGAATGTCCTTGGGTTCAATATCTAGTACCACACACACATACACAAAAACACCTTCCATAATTTAAGGATCCAGGTGGACTAAGAATGCAGCATAATATTTTAAACATGTGTCTTTGTATTTTTCTGTGATAAGTAAAAGGTGTATAACATCCCTTACCAGTCAGACTCTAACTGAAGTAAGATTAAGGAGGCTCCTGCATGCCTCTTGAAATGGTAGATTTCAGGAATACACTAGAGAAGTCTGAGCCCCAGTTAGCATTTTTCAAAAGAGTATTAGGATACCACACCACGATATCAAATACCTCAGGAGATCCAACATAACATATACAAATCTTTGGACAGAAATCTTTCTCCTGAGGATGCATATAGGGAAGAATTTTATCTTTGATTTTTAAAAAATTCAGAGGGACTGGATTGGACATTTGGTGCTGATTCAAGTTTCTATTAATATGTTTCTATAGAAGTACTTGAATTTCTATTACTTAGATGAAATCAGTGCAGGGACAGAAATGTGTTTTGTGTTTTAAGGAGCTGGTTGTTTTCATTGTTTGGAATGCCTGGGATGATCTGTGTCATAACCATTGGTACTTACTGATATTTCTTGAGGTGACGAAGTTAAGTTACAATAAAAATTGATCTTTATTATCTCATTAGATATTATTTTAACAAGAGAAAAGGAGCAGCAAAAAACATTTGATTATTTTCTTCAGTTACAAGTCTTAAAATGTGTATATTTCTTTATACTCAGAGAAAGACTAGTGCAAAATATTGATACAATTCTTTTGATTATCAAACTACTAGGTTATTGACAACTTATAGAACTTTAGTTGAAGAGGTTTTCAGCATTCTACTCACAGTTGGATTCAATATATTTATGATAACTCCACCAAATATACTTAATATGTAGGTCTATTTCTTACAATACTAGTAAATAGGACTTCGTACTTTTCCTGTAACTTTCTTGGCTAATGAAGTTTGCTGGTTGGATTTGTTCTGATCATCCTTAAATCCTTTCATGCTGACAGTTTTAATTAAAAGAAAAATTTCCAATCATTCTTTAATGCCAGAGAACTGCTAAGTACAAATCATTTCTATTCAGAATTTCAATACCTTGTTCTCTGCTAAAGCCTCATGAAATAGTTTTGGCATTTGTGGAGTTTTTCAAAGATTGCATAATAAATATGAGCAACACTACTTTACTTCTATAAAAAATGTTATTTAAGAGCCAAAGATATTAAAAACATAGTACTAATTATTATTGATATTTTGCAGTTGTGTTCTTATTATTTTTAGATCTCTACTTTTGAATATTTACCAGATTTTGTCAACTTTTCTAAGCAATTAAATAATTCTTTAAATTCTTTATCTTGTGTGGTACGTTTTATGTCTGTCTGTGACATTTACTCCAAAACATCTTTGGGGAGAGTGAAAAAATTATGAATTTTCATTTTAGCAACATTTTACTTACCAGTCATTAAGTTATGCTTAGTAAGCCAAGTAAGGATAGCCTCTTGACAGGCTTTTGAATGTTGCTTAAGGTCAAAGACTATCTTGGCTTTATTACTTATTCCTCTCCTATTTTTTATTATTTATTCCTACCATTGACTTTCTTTTTAAAACTCTCCCTACCCTCCACTCATCATTTTCCTTTCTTAAACTTATTTCTCTTTGACCTGAAATTCTTGAACTTAACTGAGAATCTGAATACCACATAGAAGAAGTATGAATTTGATGAAAAATTTTGCTGAGACTAAAAAAATACCCAAGTAATAATACTAGATATAGAAACATTGAGTGTAGACAGCCAGAAAAGCAAGGAGTTTATCCACCAGTGATCACAGCCTGACCCTCAGATCAAAAGGCCCATCACTGCCTTTCATGACCAGGCATCAAGGAAAAGAGACTAGGAACTTCACTAAGTAAATAACTCTGGGAATTACACTCACCCAAGAAGCACAAGTGGAAATATTAATCTTTACCTTTAATTCTTTTTTTATTGCTAAAATTATAGGTGGGATTAGCAATATTTTACTTTTCTACTGTGAGTAATAGTGGGTTAACCAGGCCGTTTTTAGGCTATAGGTCCTACATAGGCTTCTGTTTCCTTTTGAGATAGTATGCCCAATCCCTAGAGTAAGTGATAAACTTCAGTAAGCCTGTTTTACAAATAGTAAAACTACAGCCAAGACAATTTGTGATTTTCTGAAAATGATAAAAATAATACATAGAAAAGGACCAAAGCCCACCTTTGCATTCAGTCAAAGCCCAATATTTCAGCATATTTGATTGTGAAATTTAATTTTTCGAGGACATGGAAATGTTATTCTCATACCTACCTGGCTCCTGAAAATATAATCATGTATTTTGTTAGCTAACGGTTGCCTCTACTGTCAGCTATTGAAAATTCTGAAATCTTGAAGAACATTTAGAGAAGCCCTATCACATGTCATAGGAGATGAAGTGGTTTTTGTTAAATGACTTATTCATGCTCTCTGAAGTATGATAATAAAATTGAGTATGTCATTATTTGTTACAAGTGTTTTCATCACTTAGAAAATTATTCAGCTCTTTTTGAATTCCAGGTATTTTTATTTGTTTTTTTTTTCATGACCTCTAATAACTGGGTGCTAAAATGTTATTACACATGCTGGGCAAATAAATATGTCCATTCTTTTAAATATCTTGCCCTTTAATTCCATTGAATTTGTCCCCTCAGTCTCCTATTATGCATCTGGGTAGAAGGGCAGAACAAATTCATTTTTATTCTGCCCTTTGTTATTTAAAAAAAAATCAATGTCAACTCATTTAATCTTCTATTTTGGGGATTGCTAATTCTGCTTTTGCACATTTCACATTTAATTAGTAACGTACACATTGTCAGGTGGAGAAATTGGCAGATATCAATTAAACTGCCATTTTAAAATGGGCTTTAAAAACAAATATGTTGAAAAGTGATCAGAACTAATAGGTTATACTCTCATTATGAAATTTCTAGAGGATCTATTTGGCTTATGATGCTTTGCCCTTGAGTTAAATCTCGGTTAGTTGTGACAAAGCTGAACTTGCTTTCTTGTGAAATATGGGGGAGACTACTGCTCTTTTAGGTGTTAAAATAATCACTACAGTCTTGACATTTGGAAGTAGTCCCATTTTATTTAAATAGTCAGTGTTTTGCCCTGTTCTTTAGATATCTCTTATCCTATCAAGTTTTTAATTTAAAATTTTTCCCAAATGGCACTCATTTCTAATACTACAAAATATATTCTTTTTAGTTATTATTACTTTAATTGTACATATTTGTGAAGTACAGTATAGTAAGTTTTTGCACTTATAAAACATATAGTGAACAAGACAGGGTAGCTAGAATTTTCAACTCCTTTTACTTTATAACTTTATTAACATGGGATAATTGCATATATGTATGGGTTCCAGTGTGAACAAATTATATAAATTATTGAATAATACTGATGAAATCAGGGTCATTAATGTTACCCTATCCTTTTTATTCCTTTATATTTGGGCATTTCAAGCTTGACTCTTCTAGTTATTTATAAAATATGTTTTAGATTATTTGGACCATAGTTACCATACTACGGTATCGAGCACTAGAATTTATTTCTATCAAACTGTGTATTTGTATCCATTATTTGAATTCCCTTCATCTTTACAGACTTCTAATAATTACTATTGTACCTTTAAATTTTCATTTTAACTGTCTATATATGAGAAAAACATGTAGTTTTTGTCCTTTTATCTCTGACTTATTCACTTAACTTTTCAATTTTTCTGCAAATGATAGGAAATAATTCTTTTTAATGGCTGCATGGTATTCCATTGTGTTTATATACCATCTTTTGTCTATTCTTTCAGTTATGATATCTAGGTTGATTTCATATCTTAGCAATTACAAATAGTGCTAAAATAAACATGAGAGTGAAGGTATCTCCTTTTTTCCTTTTAAAAATACTTTTATTGTTGCATTGTAGTCATTATAATAGTGAGATTCAAAGTGATACAAACATCCATACTTAGTCTATATACTGGCCCCTCCAACCCCTCTACCTATCTCCCCATATATGTTAATGAAATTAGTACTGAAACCTTTTTACAAGGACAGAACTATTTTAAGTGTTCTATTCCTCATTCCTAATATATATTCCCTCTCCATCTCCCTCCCCTAATCCCTTTCCAATACTCTATTGATATTCGTCCTCATTTAACTCATTTTGCTTCCTATTTTTGTTCTAGCTTCCACAGAAGACAAAAAACATATGATCCCTGATTGTTTGAAACTGACTAATCTAACAGCATAATATTATCCAATTCCATCTGTTTTCTACAAATAACATAATTTTGTTCATCTTTATGTCTAAGTAAAATTACATTGTGTGTATACACCACATTTTTGTTATTCACTTTTCTGTTGAAAAAACCTAGAGTGGTTCCATATTTTGGCTATTGTGAGTTGCGCTGTTGTAAACATGGGTAAGCATATATCACTATAGTATTCTAAACACCTCAGATCCTTTGGAAAGTTATGGAGGGATGGTATGGCTGGTCATATGGTGGTCCCACTCCTAGTATTTTGAGAAACTTCCACAATAATCTCTGTAGTGACTATACTAATTTACAATCCCATGAACAATGCATAAGAGTTATTTGCCACATCCCTGCCAGAGTTTATTATTGTTTATATTTTTGATAATTGCAAAACTAATTGAAGCTTGATGGAATCTCAAGGTTCTAATTTGCATTTCTCTGATAATGATGTTGAGTACTTTTTATTTTTTATGTACACTCGGCCATTTGTATTTCTTCTTGTGAGAGGTGTCTATTCAGTTCAATTGACCATTTTAATTGTTTTTTATTATCTAATTTTTAGTTCTTTATATATTCTAAATATTAGTACTTTATCAAAGGAATAGCTAGCAAAAATGTTCTCCCAATATGTAGGCTCTCTTTTTGAAATCTTTGTCTTATCAATTATAGTATAGAAGTCTTTGAATTTGAAGTCATCATCCCATTTATATTTTTCTCTAATTTTTTTTTTGAGGTACTGAGGATGGAACCCAGGGGCATTCTATCTCTGAACTACACCCCCAGCCTTTTTCAGTCTTTTATTGTTGAAACAGGATCTCACTGAGTTTCAGAGGGCCTCACTAAGTAGATTAGGCAGTCTGCAAACAGAGATTCTTAGTTCTCCGCCTCCCGAATACTGGGATTACAAGTGTGCATGCGCTACAATGCCCGGCTTCATTTATTGATTCTCAGTTTTATTCCCTGTCTTGTGGAGGAAGTCTCTACCAGTATGTATGTATGTATGTATGTATGTATGTGTATATATGTGTGTATATATATATATACACACATATATACACATGTATATATATGCATGTGTGTATATATACATATTTATATATGGGCTATATATATATATTTGGACAATTATATATATATATATATATATATATATATATATATATAGTTGTACCTATACCCTCTTCTAGTAGCTTTCTAGTTTAGTTCTAGGTCTTTGATCTGTCTTGAGTTTATTCTTGTGCAGGGTGGGAGATAGGGTCTAATTTTATTATTCTACATATGGCTATCCAGTTTACCCAAAACCATTTGTTGAAAAGGCTATTATCGAGTCTCTGTATATTCTATTTTATTCTATTGGTCTATGTGTTTGTTTTTGTGCCAATACCATGCTGCTTTTGTTATTATTATTCTGTGAAATAATTTGAAAGCAGGTATTGTGATAGCTCTCACATGGTTCTTATTACAGAATTTCTTTGGGTATTCTTAGTCTTTTGCTCTTCCACATAAATTTTAGGACTATCATTTTTATAGGTCTGTGAATAATGACATTGACATTGTAATAGAAATTGTATTGAATTTGTAAACTGCTTTTGATAATATGGCCATTTGGACAATATTTATGTTGCCTATCTAAGAATATGAGAGATCTTTTTATCTTACAAGAACTTCTTTAAGTTAGTTTTTTTAGTGTTCTATAATTCTTATTATAGAGATTGTTTACATTCTTAGTTAGATTTATTCCTAAGTTTTTTTTGTTGTTGTTGTTGTATTGGTGTATGTATGTGTTTTGAGGCTTTTATGAATGCAATTGTTTTATGGGTTTCTTTTTCAGTAGATTTGTGATTGGTATAATGAAAAGCTACTGATTTTTGGACATTGGCTTATACCTTGCTGAATTTGTTTACCAGCTCTGAACATCTTCTGCATTTCGGGGGAGGTCTTCTATGTATAGATTTATGTCATCTACATACAGAAGAAATTAAAAGGATACAAATAGGAAAAGAGGAAATGAAATTATCTCTGTTTAAAGGCATCTCTTTGATAATGCTAATTTTATTTTCTTTGGATATATCCCCACAAGTGAAAAGTATGGGTCACATGACTAATATCTTTTTTATGAAGAACTTCCATGTTCTTCTTCATAATAGCTATATCAATTTACATTATCATCAACAACTTATACATATTTATTTTCTACATATCCTTGCCCAACATTTATTATTTTCCACCTTTGTGATAATAACCATTCAAACTCAAGTGAGATAATATCTCGTGTGTTTTGCAATTCCCTGACGGCTTTAGTTAGTTTTTACATTTCTGTAACCAAAATACCTGACAAATAAAAATTAGGGGAAAAAAGGTTTATTTTGTGCTTACAATGGCAACACACCTTAGTGTCAGGGAAAGCATCATCAGCACCTCAGGGCATGATAGAAGAGGAAAAGCCACTCTCATTTTGTGGCAGCCAGAGCAGAGTGAGACGGGGTCCAGTAACATATATTGTTCGTAGATGATGTGCTCAGAGACCCACTTCCTACAGCCACATCCACCTCTGAACTTTCTAGCATTCAGGACCATGCTTTTAACACATGAGCTTTGGGAGGACACCTAAACTCAAACCATAATATTGAAGGCTAATGATTTTAAGCATTATTATTTCATAAGTTGTTTAGCCACTTGAAGTTACTTTGAGAAATATCTATTCAGATCATTTGCTTGTTTTTTTTTAATTTTACTGGTGCATTGTAGTCATATATTTTAATGGGGTACAAGATGATAGAGACATACATGCACACTTCACTCATTTAGTCCTTCCCAGTTCCTACCCCATTCCCTCTCCTCTTCCTCCTTTTCAAGTTTGTCTTAGTGACTGACTTTGATATGTTTGTGAATGTACATCATGCACATTAAGAAATTTTTCTATTCCCCTCCCATTCCTCTCAGTTCAGTCACCTTATTTGCTCATCAACGGTTTCTCTTTTTTTGTCTAGAGTTCCTCCTATGACTCTTTCTTTAGCTTGCACATATTAGGGAGAGCATCCAATTTTTTACTTTTTGTGACTGACTACTCTTATGTAGCATAATGTTCTTGAGTTCCATCCATTTCCCTGCAAATGATGTAATTTTGTTCTTCTTTATGGCTGAGTAAATTCCATTGTG
Source organism: Muscardinus avellanarius (assembly GCF_963383645.1). Lineage (NCBI taxonomy): Eukaryota > Metazoa > Chordata > Mammalia > Rodentia > Gliridae > Muscardinus > Muscardinus avellanarius. The sequence goes on from NC_137794.1 coordinate 77,750,079, forward strand.
TATATATCCCATAGTTTTGTAATCTATTAAGTTGTTGATGGACATCTTGGCTGACTCTATAATTTGGTAATTGTTAATTGTGTGGCTATGAACACAGATACACATGCATTAGTTTGGTAGTTTGGTTTTGATTCTTTTGGGGAAGATATCCAGAAGTGGTATTGCTGGATCATATAATTCAAATTTCATATAAAATTGTCCAACATCATTAGCAATTAGAGAAATGCAAGTCAAAAGTACCCTGAGATTTCACCTAACTCCAACTAGAATGGCAATAATTAAACAACAAATAATAGTGGTGAGGATGTGGAGAAGTGGGAACTCTAATACATTGTTGGTGGGATTGCAAATTAGTGCAACCACTTTGCGAAACATTATGGAGGCTCCTCAGAAGGATGGGAATGAACCTACAATATGATCCAGCAATACCATTTGCTCCTTTTTAGAATGAATTATTTGGGTTTTGTTGTTAAAGATTTTGAGTTCTTTATATATTCTGGATATTAACTCCTAATCAGATGGGTAGTTTGCAAGTATTTTCTCCCATTATAAAGGCTGTTTCATTATTATACTGACTGCTTTCTTTAATGTTTTAAAAATTTTTAACTTATTATATTCCCATTTTTTTTTCTCTGCTTTTTGAGTCTTAACCCCCAAAATCATTGCCTACACCAATGTCTTAAAGTGTTTCTGTTTTCTTCTAAATATTTGATAGTTTCACATCTTACATTTAAGCCTTTGATACATTTTGCATTGCATTTTGAATAGAAGTCAAACTATATTCTTCTTCATGCAAATATCCTGCTTTCCCAGCACCATTTATTGAAGAGGTGCTCCATTCTCCAATGTATGTTTCCGGTGCCTCTGCTGAGAATCAGTATTTTACATGTGTGTATTTTTCTAGGTTCTCTATACTTCCATTGCTCCATGTGTTGGTCTCTATACCATGCTGTCTTTCTTAACTCTAACCCTGTAGTATGCCTTAAGATCAGGTTGACTGATGACTGCAACTTCATCTTTTTGCTCTAAATTACTTTGGCCATTCATGGTTTTATTCTGCTTCCTTGAATTTATGGGTTTTTTTTTTTCTTGTTCTGTAAAAACTGTCACTGGTATTTTAATGAGGATTTTACTGAATCTGAAAGTTACTATTTGTCTAGACATTTTATCATTATTACTTCTTTTTTCTTTTCTTTTTTTTTTTTTTTTTTGCAGTACTGGGAATGGAACCCAGGGGCGTTTTACCTCTGAGCTATACCCCGAGCTCTATTGTTTTATTCTTCATTTTTTTATCATTTGATTGCCTTTTTATTTATTCATTTTTATTTTTATGTGATTCATCTTAAAAATGGCATACATTCAGACTGTGCTTGGTGCCCTCTCCCCTCCCCATTCCCCTTTCCCCCATTCAACAATGAGTGTCCAGGTTGACCATGCTATCTTCATACTTTTACACATATTCGGATGTAGCTCCTCCATTAATCAACCTCAGCCTTCTTCCTCTCCTATCCTTCCATCCTAGCTTTGCTAAGATTTCCTCTCCATTATCTGGAGTCCCTTTGGTATCCCCAGTACTCTCTAGTTTGGGCATATGAGAGAAAACATATGTCCCCTTTCTTTGTGTGCTTGACTGATCTCACTTAATATAATGTTTCCAGGTCTTTCCATCTTCTTGCGAACGATATGATTTTGTTCTTTATAGGTGAGTAGAATTCCATTTTGTGTAATTTGAATAATTTTGCAATTCATTCATCTGTTGATGGAGACCTAGGCTGGTTCCATACCTTGGCTATTACAAATTGTGTTGCTATGAACATGGGCATGCATATGTTACTTTATTCTTCATTTTTGAAGAGGGTTTCAGTGAGTTTCAAAGGGCTTAAGTAGTATCTGAGGTTGTTCTCAAACTGAAATCCTCCTGTCTCAGCCTCCCAGACACTGGGATTACAAGCATGCACCACCACACCCAGCTCAATATTAATTATGATGCATGGACAAGAGAGGTCTCTTCATTTTTGTGTGTGTTTGTCTTCAATTTCTTTCATCAGTGTTTTGCTATTTTCACCATAGAAGTCTTTTACTTCCTTGGTAGAATTTATTTCTAGGTTGTTTACATTTTTTGTAGTTACTATGAATGGAGTTATTTTTGTGATTACTTTCCTAGCAAGTTTGTTATTGGCGTCTGCTCCTAACTATTGCATGCTTGTTTTGTATATTTTAACTTTACTGAATTCACTTATCATTTCTAATAGTCTTTTGGTGGAGTCTTCAGAGTCATAATATCTATAAAAAGGGAAACCTTTATTTTCCTCTCTCAATATATATATATATATATATATATATATATATATATATTTTGTGTGTGTGTGTGTGTGTGTGTGTGTGTGTGTGTGTGTGTGTGTGTGGTACTGGGGTTCCTTGAAACCCTTCTACCTCCAGGCTACACTCCCAGACCTTTTTTTTTAAATATTTTTTTATTTTGAAACAGGGTCTCCTAAGCCAGGGAGGCGCGGGGATTACAAGCGTGTGCCACCACACCCAGCCTTCCTCTCTCCTATTTATGTGCCTTTTATTTATTTCCCTTGCTTATTTGATCTAAGACCACCAATACTATGGGAATACAGCATGAGAACAGACATCCTTGTTTCTTTCCACATATTAGAGGAAATGCTTTCAGATTTTCCCCATCTGCTATAATATTGGCTCTGGGTTCTTTATATATAACTTTTATTATGTTGAGGTATGTTCCTTACATACTTAATTTGTTCATATTTTTATCATGAAGGGATATAGAATTTCACCGAATGAGACTCTGTTTTCAAATAAAAAATTTAAAAAATTAAGCTGGGGGTGTACCTTGGAGGTCAAATACCCCTGGGTTCAATCCCCAGCACTAAACACACACACACACACACACACACACACACACACACACACACACACACACACAAATACTGAATGGGTTTTTCAGGATCTGTTGAGATAATTATATTATTTTTTTTTGCCCTTCATCTTCTTGTTGTAATGTTTAAATTTATTGATTTATGTATGTTGAAACATCTTTTTATCCCTGCTATAAATCCCACTTGATCATGATGGATAATGTTGTTGATGTGCTGTTAGATGTATTTTGCCAAGATTTTGTTGAGAATGTCTACATCTATACTCATAAGGGATAATGGCTTATAGTTTTTGTTTATTGTGCCTTTGTCTGGTGTTTGGTTAGAATAAATTCAGGTCTCGAGAAGATTTTGGAAATTGTTTTTCTTTTCAATTCTACTGGAATTGTTTGAAAATAATTGATGTTATGTCTCCCTTAAATGTTTGATAGAATACAGGAGTGAAGCCCAATAAAGTCTTAGATTCTTTTTTTGGGAACATGTTTTTATTATGAATTCAATATCATTACTTGTTAATGGTCTGTTTAGGTTTCCTCTGTATTTATTTTCAATTTTGGTGATTTATATATGTATAAATTATCTATTTTTCTGTATTTTACAGCTTTGTACATGTAGTTGTTTATAATAATCTATAGTGATCTTTTGTATTGCCGGGGCATTGGTATAATCTTCTTTTTCATCTATGATCTTGCTTAAGTGTTTTACTTTTTTATTATAATATTTTGGCTAGACAAGCTAAAGGTTGGTCAGTTTTAGTTAGCTTTTCAAAAATACAACTCTTTATTTCATTGATTTTTTTGCAATTCTAAAATATATTTTTTACCTTTTCTCTGATCTTTCTTCTTTTCTTCTAATAATTTTGGGCTCAATTTATTGTTTTTTAAGATCTCTGAGATGCTTCATTATTTATTTGCAAGATTTTTATGTGCATAGTAATCTCATTCCTCGTAACCTTGCTCTTGATATATTTGATAAGTGTTGATATGTTGTATTTTAATTTTTATTTGTTTCAATAAATTTCATAATTTGTAAAAAATTTAGTGCCTCATTGTTTTCTAAGTCTTCATATATTTGTAAAAATTGCTGGCATTCTTTTTTTTTTACTGATTCCTAATTTTATTCCATTATGGTCAGAAAAATACACATAGTATGATTTTGATATTTTAGAATTTTTTAACATTTATTTTTGGGGGCTATTCTGTAGCTTATACTATGGAACAATTTATGTGCTGATAAAAATGTATATATAAGCTACTTATATGAAATATTCTATAATTGTCAGATCCATTTTTATAGTATAATTTAACTCTGATATTTCTTTGTCCCTTTGTTTCTGGGTTATTTGTCCATTGATGATAGCGGAGTGTTTACGACTCCCATTATTATTATATTGGATTCTATCTGTCTCATAGATCTAATAGCATTTGTTTTATGAAATTGATTGCTCCAACATTAAATACATACATTTATCTACATCTACATTTACCATGATTATATCTTCTTGTTGAACTGTTCATTTGATCATTATATAATGACCTTCTTTGTCGCTTTACTGTTTTTGCCTTAAAATATATCTTCTAATAAAAATATGCTCTACTCATGCTTGTTTTTTATTTTCATTTGTGTTGAAATCTATTTGTATACTTTTTTCAAAGCAAACCATGATCCTATTAATCTGATTAAATTTTCATCTAAAATGCCAGTAAGAGAGAAATGACATTCACACAAATAATAAAAATAGCATCTCATACTCCCTATGTTACCTCCCTATGTCACCTCCTAAACCTCATATAAATTAACTGGCACAGGTAAAATTACTAAAAGAATAAACTTACAATTCTGTTTACTGGGTGGATGCAGATGTTGCAACAAAAATGTTTACTGCAGGCAAATAAAACTCTAAAATTTATACTTGTATAAATTTCCAGTTGATCTTACCTTGTATGGAGAAAAGCAACTTTTTGTCTTTCCTTGTGAAGTGAAATTTGCACAGGCAGCATGTCATTAAATCTTATTTTCTTAATTCATTCAGCCAGTCTGTAACTTCTAATTAGAGAATTTAGCCCATTTACCTCAAGGCTGTTACTGGAATGTAGACTTATGTCTGTCATACTGTTTAATGTTTTATGTTCATTTGGATATCTTTTGTTCTGTTTTCTTGTTTGCCTTTGTGCTTTAGTAGTTTACTGTGTTGATAAGGTTTGATTCATCTCTCACTCTTTTATTTGTATGCTCTTCTAGCAGATTTTATACTTTTGCATGTTCTCATGTTGGTAGTAGAAAAACATTCTTAGGCTAGCACACAGTGACTTAAAGACATCCTTTCTCAAATGGGCTGGGGATGCAGTTTAGTGGTATGTCATCCCTGTGTTTGATATTCAGAACCACAAAATAATTAATAATAATGATAATAATAATACTACTTATCATTGCAGTCTAGTTTTAAAAAATCATCATGACATGAGAGAATTTTTAAATTTATTTCATCTTTGAAAGGTCTTTAAAATAGAGATAAAACCAGGTGTGGTGGCGCACGCTTGTAATCCCCACGCTTGGGAAGCAGAGACAGGAGGATTGTGCTGGTTCGGAGCCAGCTTCACTGGCTTAAGAGACCCTGTTTCCAAATAAAAAATATATAAAATAGGTCTGGGAGTGTAGCCCGGAGGTAGAAGGGCTTCCAGGAACCCCAGTACCACCAAAAAAAAAAAAAAAAAGAGAGAGAGAGAGAGAGAGAGAGATAAAAAGTGTTGAGTAATGACATTTTCCACACTCCTTGAGCTCCTGGAAGATAACTCTGGAGTTCTTCTCCTTATTCTCAATTACATGTTTAAACATATGAAAATCATTCATTTATTCATTTGTTCATTTCCTTCAGTATATTATGAAACCCTAATAGACAAACTGATTTTTATTGATTCCTATCTATGAGGCCCCTGGATTATTTTGTAAGCTCAATAAATATTTTGATAAGAGTAAATATTTAACCAAAATGGTGAGAATGTACCAAAACTGGTATAGGTAAGCTTTTGGTTTCAATAATTTTATTCATAATCTTCAGTGACTACCTTCAGGTATAATGACTGTGTTATTCATTGTTTGAAGTGTTGAACTTGATGGAACTCTGAGGACTTTTCAGGGTGCTGATGCATTATCAAAGAAGTAACAATTTCTTCTATAACTACGTTAGTATTAAAGATTACAAATGAGGAATTAAAGCCAGATTTATCTCTGAAAGGCAGATTTATTTGCTCACAAATTTTTGAGGCCACTTGAGTGAATCTCTTTTTTTATAGCAAGGTGAAGTTAGAGCTCTGAAATATTCTCAATCCTCCCAAGTTTACTTCACAAGTCTATTAATTACACATTCTGTTAAGTAACATGGAATTATATGAATCTCTTAATTGACCTGGTATTTTCATGTCTTGTCTATACCTTGAGCCATATTACAACATATACTGGGTCACATCTCAAAGTTTATAGCATCATCAGCTGAGTGTGGTGGTGTATATCTGTAATGCCAGTACTTGGGAAGCTGAGGAGCATAGGTCCAAGATAGCTTCAAAGAAAGTCATGAGACTATTTGCAACCTAGTGAGACCTTGTTTAAAAATAAAAAATAAAATAGGACTGCCATATATAGTAAGCCTTAATATATTATGTTCACTTTTTTCTCATTTTCTTCTCCTTTTTTGAGATTATTCTGGCTTATTTAGCTCCCTAATTGTAATTTTGTGTATCCTGTGTGTTCGTTTTAGATTTATACCCAGTATTTGTTTTTGTATGATTGAAATTATATTTTTAATTTCAGCATATTATATTGAAATTAACTATGTTTATCTTGTTTTCTAAGATCTAACTTAATTAGCTTTTGTTCTAAGAGGTTCTTTTGTAAATTTCTCATAAAAATCAGGTAATATGAAAATAAAGACAATTGTGTTCTTTTCTTTTGGTCATGGGTTAATTAGCATTCTATTACTATAAAAATACTTGTTCAATGTCAATTAGCAATCAGAGAGATGCAAATCAAAAGTACCCTGAGATTTAACCTAACTCCAATTAGAAAGGCAATTATTAAAAATACAAACAATAATAAATGCTAGTGAAGAAGTGGAAAAATAGGTAATCTAATACCTTGATAGTGGTATTGCAAATTGGTGCAACCACTTTAGAAATCAGTGTAGAAGGTCCTCAGAAGAATGAAAATGAACATGTCATATGATCAAGCTATACCACTCCTGGGTATCTACCAAAAAGAATTAAAGCCACATAACCATAGTAATGCATGCGTATCTATCTTTATAGCAGCATGATACATGATTAATAAACAATGAAACCAACCTAAGTGTCCATGAACAGATAAATACATTACAAAATTATGGAACATACACACAGTGGAATTCTATTCAGCCATAAAGAACAAAAGTATACCATTTGCAGAAAAAATGTATGGAATTGGAAAATATTCTGCTAAGTGAGATTAGTCTGTTATAAAAATAAATATTAAGTGAGATCAACCAAGCACAGAAAGAGAAGGACATATATTTTCTCTAATATGCCCAAACTAGGGAATATTGGGGATACCAGAGGGACTCCAGATAATGGAGGGGGAATCTCAGCAAAGCTAGAATGGAAGAATAGGAGAGGAAAAAGGCTGAGGTTGATTAATGGAGGAGCTACATAAAAATATGTGTAAAAGTATTAATATAGGATGGTTAATCTGGACACTCATTGTTGGGAGAGGGGAAGGGGAACCGAGGGGGAGAGGTAACCAAGCACAGTCTAAATCACCATTTCAAAGACTTCATTCATGGCCTGTCAGTGTGTCCTCTTGACTTGAGGCCTGTGGCAAGGCAACATATTATGGCCAGAAGCATGTGGCAGAGCAAAGCTTCTCTCCTTGTGGCAGATAGAAAGTGGAAATGAGTGTCTGTTGTCCCACAGTTCCTTTGAAGACGTGTCCAAACAACTTAGCTTTTTTCTACCAGACCCAGCCTCTTAAACTTTTAAGCTACAAACTAAGCCTTTAACACATGTACCTTTGGGAGACATTCAAGATCCAAATTGTAGTATTCTGTCTGGTTTTCACTTACTTTTATTGAATTATTCTTATGGCTAGAACTTCCACTTTAAATGTTTAGTAGGAGTGGCAAGAATGGATATGCTTGCTTTATTCCCAATCTTACAGGCAAAGTCGTCAGTCTTTCTCCACTAAGTATCATTTTAATTATAGGTATTTTACATGTTCTTTATTATGTAGAGGAATGTCACTCATGTTCATTTTTCTGAGATTTTTAAAATCATAAATCATTATTTTTATCAAATGGCTTTTCTGTATCAATTTATAAAGTTATTTAATTTTTAGGCAGTGAATATAATGGGTTATATTGATTTTCAAATATTGAGTGAATTTGCATCTTTTGATCACTACTTGGTGACAGTATATTTGGTATTTGTATGCTGATGAATTTAATAAGGTTTTGTTATGAATGTTTGTATCTACAGTCACACAGAATCTGTGTGTAATGTTCTTTTGTCTTGTACTATTGTTTGATTCTGTTACTGATGTAATACTTGCTTTGTATAACTCATGAATTAAAAAGTTTTTTCTAGGATAAATTTTGTACAATATGTTAAATTATGTTTAATCATTTAGCAAAATTCTCTAATGTAATTAGGCCTTTTATTGTAGAAATTTCAAAATTATGAATTCACTTTCTTTAATAGTGATAGGATTAGTCAAATTATATATTTCATTTTGAATGAGTTGGTACTTTAAACTTTTCACAAAATTCATCTATTCCATTTAAGCTAATTTATCTTGTAGTGTTGTTCATAGTATTCTCTTATTATTCTTTGATATTTAGAAGATCTGAAGTGATATCCCCTGTTCATTTCTTATATTAGTGTTTTGTCTTATCTTTTATTTTTAGTTTTGTGAAAGTTTTTCAATCATATGCTTTTCAAGAGCTAGACATCTGAACTCAGAGAATAGCTAGCAAATAAAAACATGAAAAATATTCAACTTTATGGAAACACAAATTAAAATTCCCTAAGATTCTTCTTTGCAAGCCAGAATAGCTAAAATTAAATATTGACAACACTAAATGTTAGAGAAGATATGGAAACACTAGGATTCTCATGCATTACAGCTAGGAAATTAAAATGCTTCATGTACTATGGGAAAGAGTTTATCAAGTTTTTTTTGATAATATACTTTATGAGTCAGCAATCTTTCTTCCAGATATTTACCTTAGAGAAACTGAAAAATGTGTCAACAAAAAATTCATGTACACTAATAATTTATAGTAGCTTTATTCATAATCACTTAAAAGCAGAAAAATATCAACAAATGAATAAATACACTGATTGAATACATAAAATAATCTAATAAAAGATAATAGCATACTGATATGCAAAACACTAATTAATTTTAGAAGTATTATGTGGTATAAAAGAAACCAGATGTTATTTTGTGGTTCCATCTATATGAGGTTCAAGACAAGGGAAAACTAAGTAATACTAACACAAAACTTTAGTCTCTTCAGACTGGGGTGTTAGAAATGGTCTATATCTTGCCAGGCGTGGTGGCAAAGGCTTGTAATCCCCGCGCTTGGGAGACTGAGACAGGAGGATCGCACAGTTTCGAAGCCAGCCTTGCTGGTTTAAAAGACCTTGTTTCCAAATAAAAATATAAAAAATGGATGTCTGGGAGTGTAGCCCGGAGGTAGAAGGGTTTCCAGGAACCCCAGTACCACCAAAAGAAAGAAAGAAAGAAAGAAAGAAAGAAAGAAAGAAAGAAAGAAAGAAAGAAAGAGGGAGGGAGGGAGGGAGGGAGGGAGGGAGGGAGGGAGGGAGGGAGGAAGGAAGGAAGGAAGGAAGGAAGGAAGGAAGGAAGGAAGGAAGAGAAAGAAAGAGGGAGGGAGGGAGGGAAGGAAGGAAGGAAGGAAGGAAGAAAGGGTCTATATCTCAATCAAGATGTTGCTTACATGGATTTGTACAATTTTCAAAGGTCATACAACTGCACACCTAAAGTTTATGAATTTTATCATTTGTAAATTATGCCTCAATTTAAAAAGTAATGAGTAGCATTTCTTCTGGGTATTGGTGTAAGTTCATTTTGATTATTAATAAGTTTGTTGAGAGAATTATTTATATTTCAATGAAGTTTTGTTGAATATGATTTTAATTTTTTTGTTTTATTATTTGGTTTTATTCTTTAATGAATCCAGTTTTGTATATGACCATGTAGATGTATGTGTTTCATTTTTTCCTTGAACCTTCTTTACCTCTTTCCTGATTTATTTTATTCCTTAAATGGTTCTATATGGGTTTTATTCTAGTTTTCTTTCATCTTTTTTGTTTTTATTGTTTCCAAATAAAATATAAAATAGGTCTGGGAGTATAGCCCAGAGGGAGAAAGCCTCTGGGTTCCACCCTCAGTACCACCAAAAAAAAAAAAAAAAAAAAAAAAATTAAAACCACAGAGACCAGAAGTAAGTGCCTAACTGCAAGAAAATGTTTTGAGATAAGTAAAGCACCCAAACCTATTTTATATTTTAATTGGAAACAGGGTCTCACTAAGTTGCTGAGAGCCTCACTAAGTAGCTGAAGCTGGCTTCGAACCTGTGTGATCCTCCTGCTTCAGCCTCCCAAGTGCGGGGATTACAAGCATGCACCACCACGCCTGGCTGTGACCATTTTTTTGTGATTTCATTTTTACCTTTTTTTTTTCTAGTCTGAAAGTAAAAATAGAACTTTCAGGCCTTGAAAAAGAGGTTCCTGGGGAGGATGCAGAGATAGACTGAAAGAGTTCCTGCAGCATCACTACTCCAGGACTGGGACTCAAATATGAATGATTCAAATTAGGGCTATTTTGCGCAGTCATATTTGCATCTCTAAGAACTAAGCCTCATCCAGGATAGTCATCTCCTCTGTCTTGATTTTTACGACAGTTTTCTATTTTTAGGTGGCATATTTTGTAGTTGCTGAACTTTCTCAGGTCTGCTGTCACTGGATCCATCCCTTCTAGTATTCACTTCTTTCTTATGTTCAGCATTTTTACTTTACTAATTTTTGTTTGACTTCTAGAAGATTTCCTTTGGAGTAATGTTCTGTGCTTCTAGATCGTTCTGAGATACTATAGGTACAGTTTCTAAATAAAACAGATGCTTGGTACAATTTAATTTTTGGTTAAAAACTTATTAGCATAAATATGCTTATTATAATTTTTGAGCTGGAGAATCATATCAGAAGTCCATATTGAACATAATTGTTTTCATCATTCCTCCTTTGCAACTCTTTTTAATGACCTAAGTGTCCCACCTTTTGTACAATACATGAATTTTCTACTTTTGTTGGCTTTCCTAGGAATTGAGGTCCAGCATTCTGATAAATATGAATTACTTGCTTTCTGGGAGTTTCATTTATGATTTGTTGGTTCTGTAGTTCATGGACCTATCAGAAATTCTTCTCCATTTTCCAGTGTGTCTCCTACTGAGCCATATGTTAGTTGCTTGGCCCTGTCTACCCATCAAGTGGTATTTATATAGAGAGATTTCTAGTCAGCAAGTTTTGTTGAGAATACTGTGTCATTTTTTCCCCTTATCTTACTTGATATGTTTGCCATTAAATAGGATTTTGGAACCATTGAAAACTACATGGCTAAATCTCAAGTCTGAGTCACAGGTCCCAGAATCCATAGCTATTAAAATGATATTTTCTACTTTTTATAATGTATAGAAACACAATTGACTTAAGGTATTGATCGCCCTTCATTGTTGAACTCTTAATTAGCTCTAATTATTTGTTTTTCAATTCTCCTATAATACTCATGCCATCTATGAATAATGAAAGCATAATTTCTTTCTTCATAACTTCTTAATTTTTTTATATTTCATCTGCAATCCAGATCATCTACTATAATTTTCATAGAAAAGTGAATATCTAGCATTCTTGTCTTGTGTCTATTTACTGAATTTTAATAATAATTTCAAAAATAATGATAGTTATAATGCGGCAGAAGTATATTAATGAGCTTATTAAATAATTAAAAGATGTATTTGAATGCACTCAAAACCATATTACTTTGGAATGCTTTGCATGAGAAAAAGAATATCATTGGAATAAAAAGTAGATACATAGTAATTTATTGAATGAATCAAGGGTTTGCCACATAATTCCTTTTTAAAAATTACACAGATAGCTGGGCATGGTGACACACGCTTGTAGTCCCTGCGCTTAGTAGGCAGATACAGGAGGATCACACAAGTTTGAAGCCAGCCACTTGCTCTGGCTTAAGAGACCCTGTTTACAAATAAAAATATAAAAATAGGTCTGGGAGTGTAGCCCGGAGGTTGAAGAGCTTCCAGGAACCCCAGTACCACCAAAAAAAAAAAAAAAAAAGACAGATAATCACATGCCAACATTCAACCAATAAGAAAATAATCTGTAAAACTTAGAATTTTATCCTCCTTTATAATGTGGGAAAGAATATTATTTTATAGGTGTGTAAATATCATGCTAGATGAAAGAATAGAAAAGGGACGAAACAATTTAAATGGAAAAAAAGACTCAACTAAAGAATTCAGAACTATATATATATATATATCATTTAGGGACAGTTAATGTGTTCTACACTCCAGTCACAACTGTTACTGAAATTATGTGCAGACATTGTTAATATTATAGAACTCAGGGCTCTTTGTCTTTGGTACAACTTGTAATGATATATACGTATAGATCAATATTCCTTGAATACAGATCTTTAAGTCACAGATTTACACCCAAGTTTATTGGGGTTTGCTTTCAAGGACAAAAATAGGATCGAGTAGATAAAAAACTTGAAACTGTAAAACAATTGTAAAACATTTACCATTTGGTATGATAGGGCTCTCATTTGTGTCTCAAACTGAAAGAATGGTGGGCAGGCCTTTGTGCTCTACCAGGAACTTCTTATTGGACATAGCCTACCTGCAGCAGGCACATGACCTTGGAAGGGGAACCGCCCTTTAGTCTGGTAGTGCACTTGTAATGTTTTGAGAAGAGCTGGACTATGAGCCATATAGAAAAAAACAAGTCCTCAATCCTACAGGAGAAACTTGGGCATCAAATCACTGCAATTTCCTTCCCTTTATTCATTGCAATGTACACATTCACTTGCTTTAGATAATAATATTTTCCCATCTGGGAACTGCAACATTCGTCAGTGTTATATTTCTAAGCTAAATTGACAATATTAGTGAGATAAAATGCAGCCCTATGGCTTTAGATGGTCTTGGGCCAAAATTATTACACATCATTTCCATTCTTTACTATCCACTATATCTCTATTCCAGAGCCTCTATCTTTAGGAATTTTAGTCATTATTCAATAAACCTTTCAAGATGGAGCTACTGCTCTAATGAATTGCTATCAAAACTGGGCCCAAATGGTTAAGAGATATTACACTGAACTCATTGATTCATTGATGATCAGGTTTTGTTTTTTTTTTATCTTGCCAGGAAAATATTTCTTTTTTTTTGTAACTGATGTAGTTTTGGATCAAAGAGTCTAAACTGACAGGGTGACAGCCATAGGTTAAATCTAGTGGGGTTCATGCATTATGCTTTATTGAAACACTCTCCTCAGGAACCTAAGACATGTAGATCCACAGACATTAACTCCTAGGGGCAGGAAGCACAAATTACCCAAGTAGCTGAACATGCTGGTATGCACTGGTAATCCTAGTAGCGTGGAAGCTGAGACATGAGAATCACAGGCTCATGGCCAGCCTCAGCAACTTGGCAAGACCCGCCCTGTTTCAAAAAGTAATAAAAATAAATAAATAAATAAATATATAAATAAATAAATAAAGGGTAGCAGTGTAGTTTAGAGATATAATGTCCCTGAGTTCACCCTCCAGTACCAAAAGAGAAAAGAAGCCAGGCATGGTGGCGCACGCTTGTTATCCCCGCATTTGGGAGGTGGAGACAGGAGGATCATGCAGGTCTGAAGCCAGACAGCCTTGCTGGTGTAAGAGACCCTGTTTCCAAACAAAAATATAAAATATGTTTGGGAGTGTAGCCTGGAGGTAGATGGGTTACCAGGAACCCCAGTGCCACCAAGAAAGAGAGAGAGAGAGAGAGAGAGAGAGAGAGAGAGAGAGAGAGAGAGAGAAGAGAGAAGAGAGGAGAGAAGAAGAAGAAGAAGAAGAAGAAGAAGAAGAAGAAGAAGAAGAAGAAGAAGAAGAAGAAGAAAAGGAGGAGGAGGAGGAGGAGGAGGAGGAGGAGAAGAAGAAGAGGAGGAGAAGAGGAGGAGGAAGAGGAGGAGGAGGAGGAAAGAGAAGGAGGAAGAGGAGGAGGATGAGGAGGAAGAGGAGGAAGAAGAGGAAGAAGAGGAAGAAGAAGAAAAAATAAATCCTCCAGTATGACACTGAGAGCTAGTCTTCAGTGTCTATTCCTTGATTTATGTACCTACTAGAGATACAACATGATATAATAACCATTCATGTATATTTTCTATATCTTTAAGAAAAATATCCAGCCTTGCATAATATTCTCTCCAATTTAGCACAAAGTCTACACCTCAAATAACCAGTTGTATCTGTCTAGCCAGTAGTTTCTGGTTACTATGAGAATATATCCCAAAGGCACACAGTAACTGTTCCCTTTTCTTAATTATAAAGTAGATTCCTTGTACTAGTGAAACATTTTATAAGATTTTTGTTAGTATTCCACAAGCCTTAATGAGTGGTTCTTCCAAAAGTTGAAGAAGTAAATGCCATCCATAGTCAGAATGCTTCAAATTCTACCCAGATGAATCATTTCCACTTCAAGGGTTCAACAGGTTTAACACACTCCTGTTATTCACTGGTTGATGGTTTCTCAAGGAATGGCCCCATATGGGTATGACATTTGATGGAAGATTAGTCATTCATCTGAGGCTATATAAACCATCCCAGTTCTGCACTAGTAAGGATGTTGAGTTTCAGTACTACTTAATGCTAAGAGTAAATATTACACCATCTATTTCAAACAAAATGTTCTCGGTGTCAGCCATCATGTGATCGAATTGCAAATTGCCCAACTGTAATGTCTGATTTCCAGGAAAACATTTGATTTAAATAGTTGTTAAGTTCCTTTGGTAATAGACTGTGATAAGGAGAATTGCTGAGATGAAGAGTCCTCCCAGGAGCAAGATCTGTAATGGACTGATGAAAGTAGGAAAAGTCAGAAGGAGAAGATAGACTGATATCCGGTAGCAACAGGTGTGTCACCTAATCCCTAGTAGGGTTTGTCTTTCTTGAATATTCAGAATTGAGACAGGGGCTTGGGAAATGTGTACCTCAGCATCAACTAGTCATGATCTATGAGTAGCTTCTGGAGGTTTGAATACTCATGATAAAGGCACATCAGATTGGTCAGGGATAATTCTTGAAAAAGGTCATGGCTGTGAGCTGTCAACATGCAGTATTTATGGCACCTGGAGGAATAATTACTGTTTTTGTCCTAAAAGAACACCTGGACCATACCCTAAATATCCAATATAGTCCGAGTTCTGTGTGCTTTAATTGAATTATAATTTAATATTTAAATAAATATTTAATTATTATATTTAATTGAATTCTACATTTTTCAAATGCCTCTTTGTGCTGGGAATGGTGGTGCACACCTATCATCCTAGTACTTGGGAGGAAGAGACAGAAAGAGCACAGGTTTGAGGACATCCTTCACTACATAGTGAGAATCTCTGCACCCTAGTGAGACCTTGTTTCAAAACAAAAAATAAAAATAGCTGGGGATATAGCTCAGAGGAGGAATGCTTCTTGATTCAATCCACAGTACCAAAAGATACAAGCAAAAACAAATCAACAAAAACAACCCCCCAAATAAATACTTCTTTGATCACTCTAAAGTTTTATATAAAAATAAGTTTGTATTGAAATAAGTTGATATCTTTTAGTTTACATGTAGGATTTTTATTTTAAGTATATCACTTCCACATGAAGATGACATTGTTAACATTCTACCAATAAATAGAACATTTTATTTTGCAAGTAGCTGGGATATATTGCACCACTCCTCACCTTTACTTACCTTATAAAATCCTGTGGCCTTGTATTTGCAAGACATGTATCTCAGCTGAGACTTGTGATCTATAAACAAAGAACAGAATAAACCCTGAGGAGCCTCCTGTATTAGAATCCAATCAAGATCATACCCTCATTAGTAGGGTGCTCCAAACACCTGGGCTAAACATCTTCAACTTACACAGGAATTTGGTAAAGATACAAAATTATTTCTAGAGCTGAACTATAAAACTTGATTTCTTATTCTGATTTAGACTAAACACAATTTTACCCTTGAATAGGAGAAAACATTTTTAAGAAAAATAGTTTTTAAACTTTGTATCCTTGAATCATGTTTAAGCTGTGAATGAGTAATTTGGGCCTTATGGTGATTTTTTTTTTAATCCTGAAGATTGGAAGAAACTAGTTTATGTAATGAAACATTATTATGCATTACTGGTGCTAACAGATTACTTGTATATAACCTTCTTTTCATCTTTTGGAAAGGTGAACATACACTGAGCTCTCATCCAAAGGGCAAATTAGTGTTAAATTCATATTAAAATGTATATATTTTGGTATTTTCAACATATTCTCCAATGCTCTATCTTCTGATACCAACATATTTGATCAAATAGTTTCAGTCTTGCAAATACATGTTGATCGATAGCCAGTACCTTTAGTAATAGTTTTTATGCATGATATATTCCTTAAAAAAATTTAGTATATATTTTTAAAAAGAGTTCTTGTATAGTAATACAAAAAGTGACTCCCAGTGCTAATGTGTGTGGTTGATGTCACTGTGCAATCATTATTTCCAATAAAAATGATTGACTAAGCGGCTGACATAGGTAGTAACACATTATGTTTATTGCTATCACCACTGGTGGACTAGCCCATGGGCACTGTAACTCAGGCCTGTTATATGAGAAAAAATAAATATAGATAAAACTAGAAATTCCAGTATTTTGCCAGATTGTCATGAGAAATTCATTAATGAGTTATTATTTAAACCCAGGTTTCATATCTTCCAGGTCTTTTTTATGTTTTTTTATTTTTTTATTTTTTGAAGGAGTTAAAGAAGTTTATTAGAAAGATATAAATACAAAAAATAGAAATACAGCTCCATAGCAGACTGGCATGGAGGGGTGACTCGAAATGAATACACCCTTTTATCTTTTTTTAAAATAACTAATTTAAAGCCAGGTGTGGTGCCACACACCTATAGTTCCACTACCCAGTACTTAGAGAGCTAAGATAGAAGGACTAAAAAAAAAAAAATAGGACTTCAGATTTGAGACGAGTATCATCAACATAGCAAGACTCTTAGCATCCTATCAAGAACCCAATTCTATGAAAAAAGAAAAAAGACAAAAACTTTATATATATGAAACTTATGCATATATTTGATTCATATTTGTATTTGGATATTTTTAAACCAAGTATAACAATTATACATCTTTAAAGGTCATACCAATATATTCACTATGCCCTCTAATTAAGAGAATTTATGTATTTTAGAAGGCTATTTACATGGCTTGCTTTGAATTTGAAATGAAGGCAGATAGGGAGATAAGATAACTAAATTCAAATTAAACCTTACTGGTTTAAGGAGATCAGTTATTTTTCCAATTCCAAAAGAAAAAAGCAGTAAAATATGCTTATTCAATAGAAATTTACAAACACCACACATCTACCAGATCCAAGTAAAGCTTATAATATCCATGTTGAGCCAGGCATGGTAGCCCATGCTTGTAATCCCTGCACTTAGGAGGCTGAGACAGGAGGATTGCACAGGTTTGAAGCCAGCCTCAGCTACTTAGTGAGGCTCTCAGCAATTTAGTGAGACCCTGTTTCCAAATAAAATATAAAATAGGTCTGGGAGTATAGCCCGGAGGTAGAAAGCTCCTGGGTTCCACCCCCAATACCACAAACAAAAAAACAAAAATAATATACATGTTGAATGAATCATTAACCAACTCAAGTCTTGGTCTTCCTTATTCTAATGATATTAATATTATCTAAAATACTTTTTATTTCTTAAAACAGATGTTTTGTATTTCTGATTAGACATTTAATGTTATATATATTTTCACTCCTTACTCATTAATTTGAATTTTGATGATGATTTGCAACATGCTTCATTTTTTGTCTGTTTTTATCTATTTTCTTATATTGTTTTTCCTTAAGTAATCTGGTTTAAAATGTTATTTTTACTCTGGGTAGGGATCGTAAGTTATTTTGCTATTTATTTGAGCATGTATAGTCTTAGTAAAGCAAAGTTTAGCTATTTTTCTAGAAAACAAAATAGATTCACACGAAATATAAAATGCTAGCCAAGTGTGGCAGTGCCTTTCTTTAATCCCTGCACTTGGGAGATTAAATAGGAGAATTGCAGGTCAAGAACAGCCTCAGCATCATATAGCAATATTCTCAGAAACCTAGCAAGACATTGTTTCAAAACAAAAATATAAATAAATAAAACTGAGCTAGAGGTGTTGCTTGAAGGTAGAATGCCCCTGGGTTCAATTTCCAATAACACACACACACACACACACACACACACACACACACACACACACACTGCCAATCACGCATTTATATTTAGTAGGCAGTGCTTATGTTGCAGTGGTAACCAACTTTGTCCCCATTATTCTCTGCTAACATATCTCAAAGTTATCTAGGTTTCTGGACTGACATCAAAGTTCTCAAGGAGGTCTAATCATCCTCTGGGTCCAGTTGATAGATTAGAATCAACTAAACCCATCATCTTGATTCCAGTTTGTTTTTCCAAGTGATTGAATTTGGAGTAGGCTTCAGACACAGTTCTAGTTAATGATGTATAAAGAAGTTAGCTAAGTGTCTCTCGGAACATTTTTATTTTTTGACAGAATAAAGTGTTGCAGAAGAAAGGGACGGATCATTTTATGCCCACCATCTTTCTACCTGTGAGATGTTTTACAGTGTCTGGATTTGAAAGGAATCGTAGAGGTGTAGCTCTTGAGCCACAAAAGCATTAAGCCATTACACTAATCAGAGTCCACCTCCAGACTTCATATATAAGGAAAACAAAACTTTTAACCTAGCAATAAATGACCTATAATTAAGCATTATGTTATATGCATTCAAAACATTCCTAACTGAAACAGTTGAGGTGTTTTTCATTTGAACTTTATTTTTATACATATTACCGAATTAATTATGAAGTTAGTAGATCAGAGCTGAGCTACTGAGGGTGTAAAGACATAACTGTTAGGTAAATTTTAAAAGTATCGAGTGCTTTTGAAATGGAATAAACAATATGTAGCTTTAATTCGTCATTAACCATTTATAGATATGTCAGCAATAAATTTATGTAAATTTATAGCTGCAGTCTCCAAGTGAAATTTTTCTTTATAAAAAGTAGCTGAGTTTGCTATTTTCTCTCTAGCTTCCACATATAAAACATTCAACCCTTGTCTTTCTGAGACTCCTTGATTTCACTGGAACTATTCTCTAGTTTTATCCAAACGAAAAGGACTTTAGATAATTGAGGGGTGTAACCAGTAGAATAGTGAAAGGGAATGGGGAAGGGAGGTGGGGCAGAGAAAAAGACAGACTGATGAAATGGTCATAAAAATGTGTGCAAATGGTTATAAGTCATACCATTCACTCCTCTGAGCTAGATATAGCAATAGTTATTCATGGTGTTAAGTATTTGTTTAAAAGTGATAATTAAGACTATTAGGTATAAATATTGAATTGGAAGATATTAAGTAATTAGGAATGTCATCACTCTCCCAATTTTTAAGGCAACAGTGATGACATTCATTTAGAACTGCTACTTGGTTATTAGTTTTTTGTGGGGTTTTTAAAAAAAATTTTTTTTTGATGGTACTGGGGTTCCTGGAAACCCTTCTACCTCCAGGATACACTCCCAGACCTATTTTCATACTTTTTTTTTATTTGGAAACAGGGTCTCCTAAGCCAGCGTTCACTGCTGGCTTCGAACCAGCGCGATCCTCCTGTCTCTGCCTCCCAAGCGCAGGGATTACAAGCGTGCGCCACAACACCTGGCATTATTAGATTTTTTAAACAATTTAATGATATCATGCTCTTATCCCTACCAAAGAGTATTAGCTCATCATATTGATAATGATTATCACTTGTTTTTTCTCTTCCTTGCTTTCTTACTTAAATTAAAAAGTGACTTGAGCCGGTCGTGGTGGTGTACGCTTGTAATCCCCGTGCTTGGGAGGCAGAGACAGGAGGATCGCGCAGGTTCGAAGCCAGCGGTGAACGCTGGCTTAGGAGACCCTGTTTCCAAATAAAAATGTAAAAATGGGTCTGGGAGTGTAGCCCGGAGGTAGAAGGGCTTCCAGGAACCCCAGTACCACCACAAAAAAAAAAAAGTGACTTGAAACTATATCTTTTTCAGGTATGTTAATTAATTGTGAAAAATTCTTAGAAGTCTAGAAATATTAAGGGCTTAGAATTAATTGATTTCTGCATCCTAGAACTTTATGGAATAACTTCTGAAAACAACTGTTAAGTAAAATAAAAAAGTGGGCCTGGTGGAGTATGAAAAACACGAGAGAGGTCCGGTACACATGGCATTCACTTTAATTGCACAGCTCTCCTGGGGATTGGGGCTGGGCAGTTCCATGGGGCCTGCGCCCATCTGAGGCTAGAAGAAGTGAGCTCTTTTTTTGTAAGGTATGCATCTCGTGGGAGGGGTTTACTTATGGGAACACACGCTTCTCGCAAGATGCTGCTCTTCTCGCGAGATGCTGCTCGCTGGGGAGTGAGAGTGTGGAAGGGACCCCGAACAATCAACAACAAAGCACTAGGCTTATATTGTGAGGATATTGGGAATACACTAAGAGTTCATTGAAATGTTTATAAAACAGGAGAACTTCATTTCCTTTCAAAGACTTTCACAGTAATTATATCAGGAAAACAAATACAAAAGGTGTTTCTGTTTGTGAGTCATGCAAATATTATCAATGGACTGATTCTAAAGCATGGCATAATTGCCCAAAAAGAGTAGAGCTTAATTTTGAAATTAATTAGCTTTGTTCACAAGTATTTGGATATTATACTCTCTAGTTCTCTATTTCTTTGACAGATTATGGGAAAGAGAAAATCCGGGTGGACATATTTTTTTGTAACAAATTATCACAAACTTCTTGACCTACAGCAGCAAAAAATTATTCTTCTGAACTCTTGAAGTCTAAAATTGTTATCAATGAGCTAAAATTCAGGATCATATTACCTCTAGAATCTCTAGGGGAAAATGTGAGCTTTGCCTCTTATGGTTTCTTATTAGATTTCATGGGTTGCGATATATATATTTTTTTTATCTGTTAAAAGTATCTAGCTGCCTCCCTCTTACAAAGATACATGAGAATTTTTAGGCCCATCTAGGTAATAATCCAGGATAACCTCCCTACCACAAAATAATTTCTCATACATATCTGCAATAAATTTTTTTATTTTTATTTTTGATATGTAATATATATTTCAGGTTCCAGGGATTTGGATATGAATATTTTGGAAAGCATTGTTTCTTCACCTACCATGGTATAGTGAGGAAGGCCATAAAGCAATAGAATAAAAGTACTATTATTAGATGTATTACATAAATACTAGAAAGTCACATAATCTTGGCATTTTAATGCATTGTAATGTATTTCTAAAAAATTTTTTACTGCTGCATTGTAGTCATACATCTTAATGGGGTACAAGATGGTAGAGGCATACATGCACACATCACTTATTTAGCCCTTCCCCAATTCCCACCTAATTCCCTCCCCTCTCCCTCCTTCTTATGTTTGGCTTAGTGATTGATATATTTATGAATGTACATCATGTATATTCGGGCATTTTCCTCTTCCCCTTCCATCCCCCTTAGTTAGTTCAGCTTATTTGCTCATCTATGGTTTTTTCTTCTTAGTCTAAAGAAAACCAAAATAATGTTATTTGCAAAGAAATGGATAGAACTGGAAAACATTATGTTTAATGAGATCAGTTAGTCACAAAAAGTAAAAAATTGGATGCTCTCTCTAATATGCAGAACCTAGGGAGAAAAACGGTCATAGGAGGAACTCTAGACAATGAAGAAGAAACCATAGATGAGTATCTTGAGTGTGATCTTCCAATATCTACATAAACAAAATTGGAGGCAATTTTATTATCTTCGGTAGCATCGAACTAAGAACAACCAACCAACCAAATAAAGAAACACTCTTACTTAGAAAAATCACTCGTACTAGAATTTTATAAATGGTATTCTAAAGCCAAGGATATCAGTAAATGTGACTTTCATATTATTTACTGGCAAAACAGTTTGTGACTACATGCTTATAATCACAACTAGTGAAGCATCAGTGGCAATGAAATAGACACAGCTTAGTTAGCAGGTTGAAACAGCTTCTATCCTGATCACTTGTCATTACATTACACATTGACCTTGTAAAGTCTTGCTATATGTGCAATTACATATCAGAAAGACCACTGTAGGATTATTACTTTTATAGACACCATCCGCCCCCGCATTTTCCTCTGCTTACATGATTTTATTTTTATTTTTAATTTTTTAATTTTTTATTGGTGCATTATATTCATACAACTATGGAACCAGCCAAGGTATCCATCAACAAATGAATGGATTACAAAACTGTAGGATATGTACACAATGGAATTTTACTCAGCCATAAAAAAAAAACTCAAATTTTCAGGGAAATGGATGGAACTGGAGGACATTATGCTGAGATTAGTCAGTCACAAAAAATAAGAAATCAGATGCTTTCCCTAATATGTGAAAGCTAAGGATAAATGCGTCATAGGAGGAACTCTAGATGAAAAAGGAAATTCTATAGAGGAGCAAACAAGACAACCTAAATGAGGGGATGGGAGGGGGAAGAAGGAAATTCTCTAAAATACACAATGTACTTAAACATATCGAAGTCAACCACTAAGCCAACCACTGTAGGATTATTTATGGAAAATTTCATCTTTTAAAATCTAGTTTGTTATTTTTTCATTATTTTATGTATCAATAACTTTTTTATTTTATTATTTTTTATTTTTATTGGTGCATAGTAGTCATACATCTTAATGGGGTACAAGATGGTAGAGGCATGCGTGCACACTTCACTCAATTAGTCCTTGCTCAGTTCCCACCCCATTCTCTCTCCCTCCTTCCTTCTCATGTTTAGCTTAGTGATTGACTTTGAGATATTTGTGAATATACATTATGTACATTATGGAATTTCCCTCTCCCCCCCTCTCATTTCCCTCAGTTATGTTGCCTTATTTGCTCATCTATAGTATCTTCTTCTTTGTCTAGAGTTCCTCCTATCACCCATTTTCTCCCTAGCTTCCACATATTAGGGAGAGCATCCTATTACCATTTCAAATCTCAGATTTATTAGAATGGTGAAGATCACTTTAGAGTTAAAGATGCATGTGGGAAGCAACAAGGAACCCCCCACCCCCAGCAGTGAGGAGTAGGCAAATGCTCACTCCTGAACACTAAGTGAAGGTGGGCTGGGGCCAGGCTCCCCTTCCTGGAAATGAAGGTAGATGTGAACTCATCAGAGGGACTGGATTTATCATGTCTGGAACCTACAGATTTTCAATAGAACACTTCCAACCTCAGACATGTAGGGATATAAATAGCTTGATATTAAATATACATGAGTTAAAAGGTTAGAAATTATATAGGGTCTTAGTGCTCAAAGAGTATCACTTTTTCTTTAATCAAATGGAATTATTTTACCCTTTTTATTTTAGGAAGGATAGAAAACGTTTGGGATATCCTTTATTTGGAGCTACATAAAACTTAACAGTTTAATGTATTCATTAAAAAAGTGACTGTTGAAAGTTTTAATATTGACTGTCTTAGAAAAGTTTAAGTAAAATATATTCAGATATGACTTCCAAAAAATTCCATATGTCAAACAAAATGATATAATTTAAGAAAAAACAGATTTCTAGTAGTAGGTGATAATAGAAGAAAGATACAATAACTCAAATAAAATAATCTGAGTATGATTGAATTTTATGTGTTATAGAATACTCAATAAAACTCATTTATTCAGAACACAAACAACCAATACTGGCGAGGATGTGGAGAACTGGGAACTCATATACATTATTTGTGGGATTGAAATTAGTGCAACCACTTTGGAAAACAGTATGAAGGATCTTCAGAAGAATCGGAATGAACCTACCATATGATCCAGCAATACCACTTCTGGGTATTTATCTACCCAATAAAAAGAAAACCAAACTATCAAACTAATGCATGTGTATCTATGTTCATAGCTGCACAATTCACCATTGTCAAACTATGGAACCAGCCAAGATGTCCATCAAGAAATTAATGGATTATAAAACTGTGGGAAAATGTACAAATTGGAATTTTACACAGCCATAAAAAAACACAATTATATCACTTACAGAGAAATGGATGGAACTGAAGGACATTATGCTAATGAGATGAGTCATTCACAAAAATAAGAAATTGGATACTCTCCCTAATATGTCAAAGCTAGGGAGAAATAGGTTACAGAAGGAACTCTAGATGAAGAAGGATATTCTATAGATATGCAAATGAGGAAAATATTTAGTTTTTTAAAATCAGAAGGGAGAAACTAAGAAAATGCCATACTTAACAATAAGAACCAGAAGATAGGAAAGATGGCAACCAAGTAAAGCAGTGTCTACGAGTACTGCTTACACTTGATCACCATAGTTTCAAAAATAATGCCTTACATAGCCAGAAAATACTATCAATAGAGAAATAACAGCTATAAATACAAGGGACAGAGAATAGGAAAACTAAAAGAACAACCAGAGAGCAAAAAAAAAAAAAAAAAACATGCCTGCCTTGCAGTGGTGGCTGCCATGCCAAAGCCATCTTGCCTCACGATCCAGATTCCAGAGAGGAAAAGGATTATGAATACAAGGAGCTGAAGTGACCAGTTGCAGTCCAGTCAGTTGTGATTCAGCAGTTCTTTCAGCATAAAGACCAGCTAAAATTTCCAGCAGCCAAGTCCATCACGCCCTCCAGGGATTCAAAGTAGAGCTCAAAACCAGAAAACAAATACACCCGCCTTGTGGCTGAGGGTGTGGCATCAGTGCCATATTGCTGGCAGAGGTGGCAAGTTCACCATGCCTACATGATGTTGGCTGTGGGCCTGTTATAGATGCCTTTATGATATTGAGGTTTGTTCATATCAACAAGTGTGTTCCTTCTAATATGATTCTCTGCAATGCTTTTTAGCATAAATGGATGTTGAATTTTATCAAATGCTTTCTCAGCATCTACTGAAATGGTCATGTGATTTTTGTCCTTGGTTCTGTTTATACGATGAATTACATGGATTAATTTTCTCTTTCTTTCTTTCTTTCTTTCTTTCTTTCTTTCTTTCTTTCTTTCTTTCTTTCTTTATTGTGGTACTGGGGTTCCTGGAAGCCCTTCTACCTCTGGGCTACACTCCCAGACCTATTTTATACTTTTTTTTATTATTGGAAACAGGGTCTCTTAAGCCAGTATGGCTGGTTTCGAACCAGCACAATTCTCCTGTCTATGCCTCCAATGCGTGGGGATTATAAACGTGCGCCACTACGCCCGGCCTTACATGGATTGATTTTCTTATGTTGAACCAGCATTAAATCCCTGGGATGAACCCTACCTGGTCATGGTGTATGATTTTCTTGATGTGGTTTTTAATGTGTATTGCTAATATTTGGTTTAGCAGTTTTGCATCCAATTTCATCAAAGATATAGGCTTATAGTTTTCCTTCCTTGAACTGTTTTTATTTGGTTTGGGTATTAATATAATATTGGCTTCATAGACTGTATTTGGGAGAGTCCCTTTTTATTTCATGAAATATATTTAGGAGTACTGGGATTAGCTCTTCTATAAAGGTTTTATAAAATTCACATGGGAGACCATTTAGTCCTGGGCTTTTCTCTGATAATAATGTCTTTATTGCTGTTTCAATCTCTTTGAGTGCTATCGGCTGGTTTAAATTTTCTATATTTTTGTGACTCAGTTTAAGCATATTGTATTTATCTAAAAAGTTGTCAATTTCCTCCAGATTTTTCATTTTGTTGGAGTATAGTTTTTCAAAGGAGTTTCTGATAATCCTCTGGATTTCTACACTTTCAGTAGTGATATTTCCTTTTCATCTCTTATCTTTGTAATTTGGGTTGATTTTCCATTTTTTGTTTGTTTGTTTTGTTTTGTTTTGTGTTTTGGTTAAGTTAGCTAGTGGTTTATCTATCTCGTTAATTTTTTTTTTGAGAAGCCAACTTTTGGTTTTCATTGACTATACATTTTTTTATTCTCTACTCCGTTGGTTGATTTCCACTCTGATTTTAATAATTTCCTATCTTCTACTGGCTTTGGGATTAGAGTGTTCCTATTTTTCAAGGGCTTTGAGGTGTGTCATTAGGTTATTTATTTGATCATTTTCTGTTTTTCTTATGTGAGCACTCAGTGCTATGAATTTTCCTCTAACACTGCCTTCAAAGTGTCCCAGAGGTTTTGATGTTCTATCTTTACTTTTGTTTGTTTCTAGAAACTTCTTTATTTCAACCCTTACTTCTATGAACCATTTTTCATTCAGCAGTGTGATGTTCAGTCTACACATGTTTATATGAAAAAAACATGTTTATGTTTTTTTTCTCTGTGTCTTCTTATAGTTGATTTCTAGTTTCATTTCATTATGGTCTGAAAAGAGACAGGGAAGTATGTCACTTTTTTTGAATTTGCTAGTGCTTACTTTATGGCGTAGGATGTGTTCTATTTTGTAGAAGGTTCCGTGTGCATCTGAGAAAAATGTGGACTCTGCTCTAGTTGGGTGGAATATTCTTTATGTATCTATCAGGTCCATTTGATTAGTGGTATTCTTTAGGTCTGAGACATCTTTACTGACCTTTTGTCTAGAAGATTGTTATAATGGTGTGAGACAGGTGTTGAAGTCTCCTAGTATTATTTATTGGGATTTATTTATGTGTGACTTAATGCCACAAAGAGCTTGTTTTATGAAAGTAGCTGCACCTATGTTTGGGGCATAAATGTTGACTATTGTTATTTCCTCTTTCTGGATTGTTCCTTTTACCAGTAAAAAAAAAAATAATAATAATAACAACAACAAAAAAAAGACCTTCTTTGTCTCTTCTAATAAGCTTAGGCTTAAAGTCTAACTTTTCTGATATCATAGTTGCTACTGCTGCTTGTCTTCCAGTTACATTGGCATAGATTACATTGCTCCAGCCCTTTACCTTAAGTTTGTCACTATCTGTACTTTTGAAGTGTGTTTCTTACAGGCAGCAGATAGATGGATTGTAGTTTTTAATCCATTTTGCCACCTTATGTCTTTTTATTGTGGAGTTGAGGCCATTTATGTTCTGTGTTATTATTGAGAGGTGATTTTTAATTCCTAACATGTTGAGATTTAGTCTGAAATAGTATTTGTTGTTCTTTGCTTAGTTGTTTGCTTGATGAAAGTTCTTGTTTCTCTGATTCTGATGTGTATTATTTCTTCTTTGCAGTTAATCTCTTTGAGTATTTTTTTTCTAGTGCTGTTTTTGAAGACATACATTTTTTCAGCTTGACTATTATGTGGTGTGTGGGGTACCTTTTCTCTGATTTTGTCTATAGAGAGGGACTATAAATTTCCTGTACTTGTGTATGGACCTCTTGCTCTATGTTAGCAAAATTTTCTGATACTGCTTCTTTGAAAAGATTGTTTATCTCTTTGGTTTCACCTTCTTTTATCTCCTCTATGCCAATTATTCTTAGGTTAGCTCTTTTAACATGGGCCCATATTTCTGCAATGTTTAATTCGTGCTGCAGAATTCTTTTTTAGGCTAGATACTATGCATTGGTTTTTGGAGTGATTGTCTTTTAGGAGCGAGATGTTTGTTCGACATGTGGTCTAATCGATTGTTTATAGTTTGAATTGATGCCTTCACCTTAATGATTGCATCCTTTATTTCTTTCAGACTCTCTCTAAATTCTTTTTGAAAGTCCTGTACAATTTCTACAGTTACATTCCTGATTTGATCTTCTGGAGATTTCTACAATTCTATATTGTCAGGTTCTGTTATTGTAGTATTGTGGGAGCTTATTGCTTCCTTGTATTCCTCCTTCTCATGATTTCATAAGTTTGTATCTGTTGCTACTGAGAGATTTCTCTCAGTCTCTAAGTGTCAACTGGTATATCCAAGGGCAAGTTGTGTTTTATTTAAGAGTGATGGTTGTGAGGTGGGAAGTGAAGTTGTAAATGCAAGAATAGGGTAAAACCACAGATAGGATCAAATAGAATGAGAGTATGAGTTTGGTAAAGTAGTATATAGTAGAGATTAGGGATTGTGAAAATGTAGTAGTATTCTAGTAATGAATGTAGAGTTTCTGGTATAGTGATATGAAGTAGATACATGACTTTAATACAAGACAAGGAAGAGAGAAGAAGAGGGAGAAAAATGAAAGAAAGATAGAAAAGAGATAGAAAAGAGTAGGTTTGTACAAGGGAAGAAGCTTGGGAGAAGGTTTGGGAAGAGGGTCAAAAAACAAGGATATACACTCACACCCAAACACACACACACACACACACACACACACACATGCACACACACAAGAACAAAAAACCTAAACAACCCTAACAACAAATTAATGCAACTTTACATATAAATATGACTATTCAGCAGACAGGGCCTCTGTAGTCTCTCTCTGTACAGATACCGAGTGTCACCGGCATCTTTCCTACTGTAAGCCTGGTTCTGAGTCTTTCTCGGTCTATACTTTCTCCTTCATACTTTCCACAGATTTGGAGTCTTGGTTTCTCCCAGCCTTCATAGGTGATGTATGCCTCTGACACCAAACTCAATGTAAGAATCTCTATTCTCCACAGCTAGGGCTGGTCTGGTCTGACTTCTCCCTGTTTACAATGATTGGGTGGTCTGTGGTGATCCTAAAATCCTACTAGTTGGTTCTATTGTAAAACATAGGTCTCCCCCCACACTTTCCACTGATCAGAGCCTGAGTCTGTCTGAGCCTCTACTATATCCAACAGCCGACTCCACCCCCACCTTCTCCAGTCTGTCTGAGTCTCTGCTATGTCCAACAGCAGACTCCACTCCCCACCTATTCAGTTGAACCAGAAATTCTCAGACCCAGGGAGTTTATTGCAGCTGTGTGAGTTCCTGGGGGTGCTACACTGTGTGTTCTTCTGTGCAAACCATGACTTCACTTATGGTGTTATTGAGAGCAACTCTGGATCTCTAGGTGGTGTGGTAAGGTCAGCCATCACTGCTGCAAGTTGTAGACTTCAACCCAACTTTGCTGGGTTGAACTGCTTTGGTGCATTCTGGTTTGAATCTCTGGAGGGCTTGGTGAGATTGGCCTCCACTGCTGCAAGTTGTAGCTGGTTTTTGCACAGGAGGAACTAATGACTTACAATTCCGATGATCTGCAGCTGCTTACTTAAGGTGCTTAGATGTTTTCCTGATCTTCCCTGGAGTTGGGTGCAGTGAAGCAAGATGGCGCTGCTGCACTGCCCTTGGCTGGGAGTCGGATGGGTTTCTTTTCTGGTGTTGAGCTCCACTCTGGATTCCTGGAGGGCACGTTGAGCTCAGCCATCATTGCTGGAGGTTGTAGCCCATGTTTGCACAGGAAGAACTGCTGGCCTACAACTCCCGGTGGTCTGCAGCTGCTCACTTCAGGTTCTTGGTTTGCCTTTTCATCTCTGGAATCGGATGCTGTGAGGCAAGATGGTGCTGCAGCGGCACCCGCCACCACAAGGTGGGCAGGTTTCTTTTCTGCTCTCTGATAGGTCTTCTAATCTTCTTTTTCCATGTTGTTTGTATTTATCATTTTTAGTCCTGTACTGGTAGTATTTTCTGACTTTCTAGCATGCTCTTTTTGAAGCAATGGAGATCAGGTGTCAGCAGGACTGGTATGTGCTGCTTCCCTGGTCACCATCTTCCCAGCAATCCTTCTAGTATTAAAAAGACCTAAAAAATAAAAGTTATTTTCTTTTAAAAATGGAATATTTCCTAATATTACATTTATCTAACATTTCTCTCTCTCCCCAAACACAAAGGAAAAATAAACAAGAAATTAGAAAGCCAGTCAAATCATAAATTTAAATCCTCATTTCAAGTAATGCTTGGCTCTGCACTTTAATAAAAGCAGCTGTTTTTTTGAAATTGATTTTACCATCATTGTTAATTAGTGAGAAGGATATGAAAATGTGTTTGTCTTACTGACTTCCTTTTTCCATAATTTTTCTAGAAGTGATTATTTTGCAGATACAGTGCCCCAGTGTCCCCTATCTTTAAACATAATTCAAAAATTTAATAGAATTCAAGTAAAAAGTTACAAGTACCTGTGCAAATAAAAACCTGACAGCCTATGCTAAAATTCATATGCATCCTGTATGTTAAATATATTTTATACTTTCAAAATATAGTCAATTTTTGGCAGTTAAAGAGAAAGAAATAGCAAAGCAATGACAGTGTCTTTAAGGTGTGACTTGTACCATTTTTTATTGGTTCATTTTAATTATACATCATACTAAAGCACAGAGTGATTTGAATACACATGCACACAATTCACAGAGCATTTCCAAACAGGTCCTACTCTTCTCCCTCCTCTTTCATATGTTTGAGATTAGGAGTGGTAGTTTAAAATATTTGCATAGCATTATTTCAGTTGGTTTTTTTTCTTTTTTTTTTTCTTTTGTGTGTGTGTGTGTGTGTGTGTGTGTGTGTGTGTGTGTGTGTGTGTTACTAGGGTTTGAATCAATCATCATTCTAACTCTGAGTTACATCTACAGCCATATTTTATTTTCTGTTTTGACACCAGGTCTCACTAAGTTGCAGAAGGCCTCACTAAATTGCTAAGGCTGTACTCAAACCTGTGGTCCTCTTTATTCAACCTCCCAAGTACTGGGATTACAAGCATGCACCACCACACCGGACTTTAATCCTGCCTGCCTGCCTGCCTTCCTTTTCTTTCTCCTCCTCTTCCTCCTCCTCCTCCTCCTCCTCTTCCTCCTCCTCCTCCTCCTCCTCCTCCTCCTCCTCCTCCTCCTTCTCCTCCTCCTCCTCCTCCTCCTCCTCCTCCTCCTCTTCCTCCTCCTCCTCCTCCTCCTCCTCCTTTTCCTCCTCCTTCTCCTCCTCCTCCTCCTTCTTATTCTTTTGGAGCTGGGGATGTAACCCAGGGACATTCTACACCTGGGATACACTCCCAGACCTATTTTTTTATTCTTTATTTTTGAAACAGGGTCTCACTGAGTTGCAAAGGGACTCAGTAGCTGAAGCTGTTCACAAACCACAATCCTCCTGTCTCAGCCTCCCAAATGCTGGGATTACAACCATGTGCCACCATGCCTGGCTTTTTTCTTTTTCTCTTTCTTTCTTTCTTCTTGTTGATGTATGTAATGATCCATTTTGATGAAGTTTAGGGTGATAGAGGCATACATGTACACAGTACTCATTGAGCCCTCCCCTAGTTTCTGTCTTATTCCTTCCCCCTTTTCTCCTTCCCCTGCTCAGTACAGTGATTGACTTTGATAAGTTTGTGTATATACATCATGTTAATTGAGGTGTTTTTCTAGTCCTCCCTCCCATCTCCCTCAGTTAGATCTCCTTCTCTATCAATTAAGGTTCCTCCTCCTTTGTCCAGAGTCCATCTCATATTCCAATTTCTCCCTAGCTTCTGCATATTAGGGAGAACATCTGACTTTTCACTTTTTGTGACAAATAGTTTATAAGCCTTTTAGTTTTTCAGTACCTAGGCTGCCTTTCTAAATATTGCATAGCCATATATCTGAGTCTAGCCAATATCTTAACCTATCATGATTGATACCTTAATTTTTGTCTCAAGCTAATTTGATTGCACCATGAGAGCCAAAATTACAGCATGGAGCCTATGATGATTCATTAACCTTTTCAGATGAGAATTTGAACATGTAGCTGAATATTCAAGTTGAATCAGACTCTCAGATGACTTACTTGGTGGTTCCAACATTAACTCTTAAAATTTAAATTTTAAGACAGCCATGGATAGTGAGATCCTGTTTCCAAAACATAAAAATTAAAAAGGTTGGGGGTAGTAGCATAGAGGTAGAATGCCCCTGGGTTCAATATCTGGTACCACACACAAAAAAGACTGAATTTTATCAAACAAATGCATTTGTTCTCATCACAGATAATACAGCATAAGATACAAGGTTTTTAACAAGAAATTGAGGCTCAAGCAAGATTAGCTTTTAGCAGAAAACTACGAGTTAGATGATATCTAGCAAGTGTGCTACTTTTAGGCTGTCTGTCCTGAGTATTACATACTTTCCAATTATACTCAAACTGAACAATTGTCCATAATATCACATCTACTAGCTGCAGCAGCTGGAAGGAAGTTGGTACAGAGCTTTATACTCTAAATAATTATGACCAACAATTTTAAGAACTGCATGAATGATAGACTTTATTGATAAAAAATTTTCACAGGACAAATTACAAGGGAATGAAAACTCTTCATCAATATTTATACTAGTCAAAATCCAGTTGGAAGATATATGATTCAGATAAATAGTAACTACTGAAATGAGAAGAGCATATATGAAAATGAACAATAAAAGAAAATAGAAAGAAGATAGAACATAATGAGTAAAGTTAAATGGATAAAGTGAAACAAAAAAAAGCCTTACTTTTGAATAGAAGCAAATGCCAACATAACCCTGTATAGCATGAGAGTTAGTTTCCGTGGTTACTAAAGGAACCATACTATTAGATGTGATGATTCTCCTTTGTAAACCTATAATAACATGTAGGAATAATGGGCTTATCTGGTTTGTAATGAAATACAAAATAAAAAATTTAAATGTAAGTACATGCAAAAATAGAAAAGAAATATTTACTCCCTTTTTTCTGGATTTGTTTTCTGTATTATTTCATGGGGGAAAAGGATAAGAGTACAAAATTATAACTATAAATACTATAAAAAGCAACTCAAAATAAGATAAAGTGCTTTATAATATATGGTATGCTATATCATAAGTAACACAGTAATGTTTTAATGAAACCAAATGGAAAAGATTTGTTTTATAAAATGCCATTTATCTATTAATATTGGCATTAATACATTTATATACCCTTATTCTTGGGAAGAGTATGTTGAATTAAAGAGAAAAGTCTTAGTTCCAAATCCAATTAGCTGGAATAATGCTTATGTAAGTTAACATAGGAAATATAATTTTAAATATTCTAGGAGATATAACTTGAGAGATTATTGCTTTATAATTTTAATAAGAAATCATGAGTTAGCATAATAGTTATAATAAAATGACAACATATATGAGAACATAAGTATTGAGTACTTTTGGCATCCTATCATTCCATTCTACATAAGCCAATTGAGAATGCTACCACTGATAAGCTGTTTTACATTTGAAGGAACTAAAGTGTAGTGAGAACATGTGACTTAAATAGAGCCATTGAGCTAATTGGCTAATCCAGTTGTTAAGTTCCAAATTATTAATTTCTAATTGCTGTTTACTTGTAGATATCCATTACAACTCTTTTCATGAAATTATTAGTTTTAGTGATTAAAAGATGACATTTTGTGCTTGCTTTTTAACCATACCAAGAATAATTTAAATCAACATTTACATATAATGGTTAATAGTTAAATGTAAATGAGGTCTAATTAATATAGATGAAAGTTTCATATTTTTATTATATTTATATATACATCAATGTACTTAATATGCAATGTATGCTACATGAATGCAAACACTATTTTTAGCATTTCATTAGCTTAGTATGTAATTTCAGTTATGAAAGAGAAAAAGCTGTATCATTGACATTTTTTAGTGTTACATCAGGAATGTTTGATATATGTAATACAGTGTCTTTCATCAGTTCTCACCAAATATTGTATTATACTGATACAGTGGTGTTTAGTACAGAGTGTTTATTTGTTTATTTAGCTCTTCATCACAAATAAGGTTGGGAAAATGTGTCATTATCAACAAAAAACATGATCAATCACTACAATCTGCCTGATTGCTTAATTCATTTCTCTCTCTCTCTCTCTCTCTCTCTCTCTCTCTCTCTCTCTTTCCCTTCTCATTTAAATTAAATGACTGAAACCTGTAGGCACAATTTTTCTCATCCTATTACCTTTAAAGTAATACCCAGCCCTTCATTATATTTTCAAAATTAAAATCTAACTCTGCAAATTATTCAAATACCTCTAGTCCCATCCCTTACCTCAAATAGCTTCTCAAATCTCTCCCTTCTTTCATCTTTGACTATTTGGTTTGTCCTATCATGTTATGCACTACTGAATAGTGCACCTAGTTCCCTGATTTAGCAGTTAGATAAGCCAACCACATTTGGAAAATAGCTGGTGCTATTTATTATTATTTAATCTACTCATAGATCTCCCACTTCTCACACTACATAGAGGACCACTGCTCTCTCATAAACACTAGATCTAGGAGGAAAGAATGATTTCTGCTTCTAAAAATTAATAGCACTTTCTTTATGTTGCTATTCATGCATTCATTGAATTATATTTTCTGAATACTATTTTCCCAAAGTACTGTTAGGAATTTAGCAGTACGAGCATGGATTTTAAGAGATAGTTTCTCTTCTCAAGGAGATTATCATTGTGCAATGAAGAAAGTATATTAATTATTAGATATAAGAGATTTGAAATAAATTTAGGACAAGCAAAAACTATTGTAGCACTACATAAAACTCAGCCAATACCTGTTGACTATAACCCAGTAGGTGATATTTAAATTGACCTTTGAAGAAAAATAAAATATTGATAGGTGGTAAGAGGACTTCCTAAAAAAATAGAAAAAACGATTGAGGAATAAAGGAATAATGTACCAAAAGGCACAGAGGTGGGAAATAGCTTTCCACAAAGGTGGAACAGAAAGTAATCAAAGTGCCTGGAATCCAGGATGTCTGAAAAGATTAACAGAAACGTATGGCTCAAAAGGTAATATGGTTCAAGATCATGGGAGTTCTTGAACCATAAAATAATTTAAACTCATCATAAAAAAGAATGAAAGCCATGAGTATTTATCAGGAGAGTGGCACGATACCTTCTTGTCCCAAATTAAAAAAAAAAAAAAACTCACACCTGCTCTTTCCTTTGTTGACAGTAATATTCCAACATAATCTTTCCAACCTTCATTTTTTATTTGGAGTGTTTTTTTTAATCAATTCTAGTAAGCCTTACAGGATTTTTCCCCAAGATAGACCATGCACTCCTCCCATCTTCCGTTCATTTCTCAGACTATATTTCTTTTTTATTCCTTTATAATAATCATCTTTGTTCTTATTTGATTTGCATCATTTTTATTTGTGGATTGTAATTAGAAAAATGAGGTTCAGAGTGTTCACAACTGCACTTGCTGTGGTTCCCTCCAGATCTCACCCTGCGGTCTCCACTTTCTCACAGAATGTTAAAGCTAGCATTGATAACTTCATATATGTACATAGCATTATTTCTTTAATCAAGTATCCCCTTTAACCTTCCCACCACCCTTCTCAGATTCCCTTCTACTATTTTAATAGTATCATCTCTTATTTATCTAAAGTTTCTTATGTTTCCAATTTCTCTTTAATTTCCACATATGAGTAAAATATATGGCACTTCATTTTCTGGGAGAATCTATTCTCACTTAGCATAATAATCTCTAGTCCATTCATTTTCTTGCAAATGATATAATTTTGTTCTTTATGGGTGAGTAAAATCCTATTGTGTATATACCATGGTTTCTAATCCATCCATCTGTTGATTGAAGACTAGGTTGGTTCCAGAGTTTGGCCACTGTGAACTGTATGGCTATAAATATGGATATCTATGTTGATAGTAGTGAGATTAGATGATTAGGTAGGAGAGGCATGAGGGCTGACCTGAAGATGAACTGAAATAATACGGACAAAATGTTATATATTATCCTATATCAGAACATTTTTACCATCTAAAAATCTGAGTTTTCTTTTTGGTATATTTGATGTGTCTTATGGAGCATCTTTTTTTTTTTTTTACATGTTTAGAAACCAAAATTTTTCACACTTAAAATAGTAATCTGGGCCACTGCTGTTTCTTTTGTCTGAAAACCTAAAAATTATCCTTTAGAAGTCTGAAATGTAATAGCATAAGAATCCATGATAGAAAAAAAATCAACAGATAGGTAAATGTATATCTAATCCTGTTTCTTAGAAAAAAGCAATATCTAATATTTCCCACTATTTTTCTTATTTGGGTGTTTAGGAGTTCAAGTTCTATTTGAATCTTTCCCAGCTGATTCCAAACTAATCCTTTTTCTCTCTCTCTCTTTTGCTTCTCTACAGTACGCTGTCTGGCTAGTCCTCTGGGTTACGTGGAACGTGTTTGTTATCTGCTTCTATTTGGAGGCTGGGGACCTCTCAAAGGTAATTTACCATCTGATTTGCCTGAGTCATCAGTAGTGTGTTAACAAATCTCTTCCTAAGGAAGGCAGAGGTTCGCCCTGCTCTTGCTATCTAGAGGCGCATTTCATGAAGATAAATTGGAAGGTATTCTGATTTATATCTCTGCATTTCTATCATCAAAGATATGTTTGGTGTGTCGCAAAAATGTAATTTTGTACTTTTAAGCAAAACTAGTATGGAATATTGGCTATTGATTATTGTAGTGATCACAAAGTATGCATTTATAATATAAGCTGGTAAGAGATTTCTGAAGATGAATAGAATTTTTTCAGAGAGAAAAAATCTTGACGAATTTGAAATCACTTACTGTGCTAATTATTCTGCTGAACATTTTATGATTGAGCCCAAATAGTAGTGTAATAATTCAAACAATTAAATGGCTTTAACTGAGTAATTTTTTTACCATAGAGGTAATATTTATTATCTAAATGAGTAATGACTTTATTCTGCAATAGTCAAAAAAAAGACTTGATTTTTTAATTTAGATTTTTTCTACTGCACATTTGTGCGTGTGTGTATGTGTATGCATTGTTGTCATATACTTAAGGAGAATGTCTTTACTACTTAAATAGTTTATGGGTCCCTAAGACCCTCATTCTTCTTCTTTTAACATATACTTAATATAAGATAAGTCAATTGAAGTAGCTCATTTAGATTATGAGTAAATTTGAATTTTTGAGGAAATTTTAAACTTGTACTTTATACTAACTTTGGAACAGAAAATGAAAAGTATGATTTTTGTCTTTTACTCACGCCTTATTAAAGCAGAAGACCCCTGAAAAATTGCTGATAGTTTTAAAACTCAGAGATGTTCATATGCTTTAAAAGGCTAAAGGAGCCAAAACAAAAATAATAAAGGAGTACTGGGAAATACTTTTGGAAAGTGAAGAATGGTACTACACACTTAAAACCTAGCTTTTAGCAGTTTCACAGTGTACTTAGCATTTTTTATGATGTTCATTTATTATTTTACTGTGAAAAGTGACTTTATATCAAGTAGAAATAATCCCAATTTATTTTCATTCAATGTCAAAGACGAAAGATGGATTAAGTGGTGACATGATAAGAGAGAGAACCAAGTGTTCTGAGACACACTGCTTTAGGATCTGATTTTGGCAGGCCTTCACCTCATCCTGCAAAATGTGCCTTCGTGGATGTTTTTTGCAGGGTATAGCAGACTGTCCTTTCAGGAAAAGTGCTATGACAGATAAAGTGAAATTGTTCAGGCTGCTCTAGGAAGAACACAGATAAGACTGCTGCCTCAAACTCACATTTCCCCATATGTAAGAAAAAGAGAGATGCCTTCTTAGGTGCTTGAATTTCTTACCCAATTAATACATTTCTGCTGCTTTGTAATCCATTTTATTCAAAGAAATTCCACCCTGGAATGACTCTTAATGATATTTCTATTTAAAATAATTGCCTTACAATTTTAAGGCAATTATTTTAAACGGTTGAGGCATATTGGCTGAGTAAATGATTCAGCAGATCAGAGTTTGTTTAATATAAAAACATAGATGTGAGCCACACCGGTTGCACACTTACTCTAAAATTGTGCTCCGTGTTCCAGGAGGTAACTGTAGCCACAGATGCAGCAGCTTTGTGCTCCTGTGCCCTCCAACATGAGCACTAAGTCACCCTGAGGCCCATCCTGATGCATTTCAGTTCCAGAGAGTTGCAATCCACACAGCTAGGAATTCTTCTACTGCTTGCAGAAGATAATGATTATCCCTTGGCAGTGAAGCGGTTAATAATATTTCCTTTTTATTTTCATCTTATAAACCAAGGCAAAGCTCTGGTGAGCACATGAAAATTTAATAATTTCCTTTTAACAAATAATCTAGAGTAAAGCCATAA
The DNA here is from genome assembly GCF_963383645.1 of Muscardinus avellanarius. Classification (NCBI taxonomy): domain Eukaryota; kingdom Metazoa; phylum Chordata; class Mammalia; order Rodentia; family Gliridae; genus Muscardinus; species Muscardinus avellanarius. The sequence goes on from NC_137794.1 coordinate 77,788,383, forward strand.
AGGGCAAAGTTAGGTAGTTGTCTGAGTTGGGTTCTTCTATCCTTTCCTGCTCAGAAGGTTTAAGAAAGGCATATTTGTACCACTTGATTCTCTAGGTGCGACTTCCTTGCGTTCTTCAGGAATGCAATGGCAGAGGAAGCAGTGGTGATTGAAAAATGTACAGACTTAAGAAAACTTGGAAATGGCACTCCTGAAGCCGCCAGTCCTTAGAGTATAGAACATAAACCACTGTTTTTCAGCCACTAAGAAAATAAGGTGTCTAACAAATAAGGTGTCTAACATAACTAAGTCTGTTAGTGTGAGGCTTAGGAAGAAGCATAAGGAATAGACTCAGGAAGGATATTCTGTGGTACTTATTCATGGGGAAGAGATATATTTATTTTCATAAAACATTCTGTTAATAGTCAACTGCTTCATAATGAATATTATCAAGAAGCAATAAAACATTAAGGCAAATTTGAGTTACTGGTTTAGATTTTAGGAGTTTGTGTTATTTTCTACAGTATCTTTTCTGCCTTTCTAATTAAACTTTTTCTCTTTATGCTTATGGGCTAAACAGATGAATCAGTTTAGCATATATATTTTGTAATGGAATGATTTAATTATAACAATACGATACATAGCACTGAACTGTCTGATATTCATATTCCGTTTTCTTCTTACTTGTAGTCATGCTGTTAATATTATCTTCCTAATATTAATAACTTATTTCTTCACTGAAAATTCTGTGAATATAAACATAATCACCAAAATTTCAATTAATATATTTCAATTATTAAGTTGTTAAGATTTAAAGAAAAACATTAGTTTTATTTTTCTTTACCAGAGAAACTGCTTTTACTAAATCATTTAAATTAACAAAATAATGGGAATATAAAATAGTACATGATGCCAACAAAAATACACATTGCATAATAATTAGTTCCAGTTACTGATATTATTTTCATTCTTAGTTTAGATATTAGTAATGAGGTATTTTAATACAATTTCTAAGAAAACCAAGATGAATTTTGTCTATAGACCAAATGTCTGTTGATTTGTTGATAATTGCCTTTTAGCATTAAATATGAGATGAGCTTTTGGACTATGAGTTTTAAGAATTCCTCATATAAATAATCATATTATTTTTGGAAGGTTTGATTCTCTTGATCATTCATTGAATAAAAAAAAAAGTGGAAACTAACCCCAGCCATAACCGCATTGAGTAATTCTAAAAAGAGGAAAGATATGTCATTGGTTTTGTAGTAATTTTTAACTTCAAAGTACATAATAGAGGGAAAACCTTTAATATAGTAATTTATCTACTACGTACATTGCCTGAGAAGATGAAATGTATGGAATAAATTTTTTCAATTTTAATATGCAAACAAAAACTTACGAATCTTCTGAATATATGCAGGAAAAATTATTTTACTGGATGTAACGACGTTGTAAGTTACTCAGGTTGAAATTATGTTCTAACGCATTTCTTCCTCAAATGACTATTTTAAGATTTCAGGTTCTAGTTTGGTAAAGTATGGAGTACTATTAGTGGATGAAGTACTTTTTTAAATAAATAAAACAATAAATATATAGACCCCAAGGGATTATTTTACAGTTATAAGAGCTGAATTGGTTTTTATTTAACCTTGTGAGACTAGGGACACAGGTACATATCTCTCAGGTTTCATTATACATGGAAAACTTGTCTAGTTAAAGATAACCAAAAGCAATTAATTTTACATGGTGATGTGCATATTTCAGAATGAACACTTTTGAAATCAAATTCTAGGAAACTGCCTTTAACTTATTTTTAAAGTTTGATACATAAAGAACCATATAAGAATATGGTCTGTTTAAGCTTTGGAGAATAAAATTACTCTCTTGTGAATGTAAGAGACAAACGTGTCATACACTGCAAGCTATACAGAACAAAGTCTCAAAACCAGATACAAGTGCTATGTGAAATAATGTGCTATTGTAATATTCTCAGTTTTTTTAGAGCAAAATGAATTATTCATTCAGAGAGATAGCTGATATTAGGGTATTTTCTGCTCAGTGAAATCAATATTTATATTGCTCTTGTGTCTTTATGTGTGAAAAGGTGGTATGGAGAAAAATCTGTTATAATCAATTTTTATTTGAATTAATATTTTTAAAAAATTAATACCTATACAATTACTAATAAAAATAGTAATAATGATACTAAACAAATATCAATATGACAAAATGTTGTATTCATATTTCTTATTTTGCTTTCCTTTGTGAAATTGTGTAGAATAAGAAAACTATTGCTAACTCAACTAGGAAAGTTTTGACTTCTGTCTACCCAAGTAGATTTAGCCTTAGAGTGCAGAGTAAAATGCTCTACACTTAGTAAGAAGTAAATATAATTCCATTTAAGAATTAAATATAATTTCCTAAATCTAGAAATGAACCATTTTATTTTGGTTTGATCAACCACGACCTCTTTCCCCTTAGTTTTTAAATTAGTTTTTGAAGTAAAGAGCTTATTTTATCATTTATTCAATTTCCCTCTCCTTTGTTTTACTTTTGTTCTTCCTTGGAATAACCTTACAGTGAGCAAGAGGGTTCTGTCTACATTTCTTTCAGTTGCAAATTCTATCACCTATAATAATTTAAAGGATCAACTTACACATATATGTCCTCCAGATTTATATCTTGAGTTCTGACCTTGTTGTTACATTCAAGCCTCACACCTCCAACTTTCTACTGGTGTCATGTCAATTCCATTGTCACCTTAAATTCAACATGTCTAAAAGAATATATCATTATTCCCAAAGAATGCAACTTCCTGAATTCATTTTTTTAATAATGGAAGAAAAAAGGATAAAAAGCAGTATTCACTTTGAAAAAAATAAATAGAAAAGGTAAACATATTTTAGATTAACCATGGGATAATATACATGGTGTGTGTGTGTGTGTGTGTGTGTGTGTGTGTGTGTGTGTGTGTGTTTGTGGTAAACTTCAGACATCAACAAGCTGAAAACCGCAGGGATCTGCTGAAGGAATGACTACTTTGGAAGGTGTTCTCCAAAGAGATGATCTGACCTTTAAAGAAAATGCTGTCCCCGGAGGCGTTCGTGGATTCTGGATGGGGTGGGAGGCTTGGAGTTCAGGCTTTGAACTTGTAGAATGTTATTTCTGGGGAATTTATAAATCAGCATAGCTTAGAGGGAGGTAGACTCAAACATATGGACAGTTTTTCTCTTAGGGCATTTGGTGAATTCTGTACCAGGCTAAAAATATGAAGGAAGGCTTAAAAAATACAGAAAAAAATGTTGGCAGTCTTGCAAAATAAGTTTGAAGATAAGGGAGGAACTGTACAGAATAAATTAGATTTATAGTTGAAATAACTGGAGAGTTAGCCAAAGACAAACTAAATATAGATCGAATAATACTTGGGCTAAAGTCTGGATTGAAGTAAGCTGATTAACCATAGTTTTATCTGCCTAGTTAAAGAAAGGGAAAACATTTCACAGGAAAGAGCGTTATATCAGCTTCTCATGGTGGACATGTGTGATACTAGACAGTTTAAAATAGTTATACATGCCAAAAGAAAGAAGAAAAACAACAGGCAATTGAAATATACCAATTGATAATTGAGATATTTTAATTACCTAACAGGGGCTTAATACATTAAAAAGAATATAGAAGAACAAAGATTGTGGAGTGAAAGATGAATTTATTCTCAGAGAATTGGAATTTGTGTGAAGAGTCAAATGGAAATCTGGAACAAAAATCATATCTAAAAGTAAGAACTCACTAGGTGAGTTTAATAGTAGATTTAAAACAGTAAGACAAGATTTTGAACTTGAAAATGGACTGAGAAAATACCTAAATTGGCCAGGGTGGTGGCCCACGCTTGTAATCCCCGCGCTTGGGAAGCAGAGACAGGAGGATCACGCTGGTTCTGAGCCAGTCTCGCTGGTTTAAGAAACCCTGTTTCCAAGTTAAAAAAAATATAAAATAGGTCTGGGAGTGTAGCCCGGCAGTAGAAGGGCTTCCAGGAACCCCAGCACCACCAAAAAAAAGAAAAAAAAAAACAGAAAGAAAGAAAGAAAATACCTAAATTGAAGCACAGAGATTAAAGAAACATATACACAAAGAATTTAAAAAGTAATATAAAGGATTTCAGAATCACATGTGGCATGTGAAAATGTCAAAATACAAATAATTAAATTCCCAAAAGAGAGGAAAGAAAATTGGAGACAAGCAATATCTAATGTGAGTACAGAAAAGAATTTTCCAAAACTGAATCGATCAATCAACAAACACAAGATTATTCTCTTCCTTCAACAGAATAAATATCAAGAGACTACATCCAGGTGTTACTGAATAGGACTGTTGAAAACCAAAGATAAAATCTTAAAAGCCACTGAAGATACTGTTGTGTTTAAAGAAACAGAAGGGGAAGTTGATGGTTCAGCAGAAAGGATGTATCCAGAAGGCAATTGAGTGACACTTTTAAAGTTCTCTAAAATTGCCAACCTACAATTCTACACACAAGTAATGCAATATAAAATTAGAGGTAAATAAAAGCATTTTCAGACAAAAAGAACAAAGATAACATTACCAGAAAACCTGTGCTGGAGCCGGACGTGGTGGCGCACGCTTATAATCCCCGCGCTTGGGAGGCGGAGACAGGAGGATCGCGCAGGTTCGTAGCCAGCCATGCTGGTTTAAGAGACCCTGTTTCAAAATATAAAATAGGTCTGGGAGTGTAGCCCGGAGGTAGAAGGGCTTCCAGGAACCCAGTACCACCAAAAAAAAAAAAAAAAAAAAAAAAAAGAAAGAGAACCTGCGCTGGAATAAATAGTAAGGTGAGTTCTTCAGGAAGAAGAGGGGGAAATATCTTAAGGAGAAACAAAGAAAAAAAATAACAGAAAGAATAGTGATATGGATAAACATAAGACAATAGCAGTGAAATCTTTTGGGATTTAAATATATTTGCAGCTGAATGTATGACAAAAGATAAAAAGAGTTAATATGTTCTAAGATTAAATTAAAAACCTGAAGAGTCTTTTATCCGTTAAAGAAATTTAATAATTACTCAAAACCTTTTTTGACAGAAAAAAATTAAAAACACTCTATGTCCACATGCTTTCATTGGTAAATTCTTAAAAAAAAGTTACTTGAGAGTGTAATACTAACATTACACAATTAATGGATAAATAGAAAATGCCATGTATTTCATCTTATGTTGTCAGCATCAGCTTGCTTATTGGGCATAGGTTTGTTTGCCAAATGCCCTACATATTGCAGAATCAAGATACAATAATAAAAATAACAAAATATATTGGAGGTCTACTCATAACTCTATATAGATTTTTATGATATTTTTGCTGTATTATATTATTTACTTACATTTTGTTCTTCCCTACTCAACTTCAATTTCCTAAAAGGCTCTATGCCATTACCATCATTCAGGAGAATGTTTGCCACTGATCTCTCACAGGACCATGAGGAATTACAGGATCAATTAGAACATTTTAATTGTTTATAAATAAGCCCACTTGATGCACCATAAAACAAATTCAACCAGTTGCTCTCATCAATATATTTTAATTATTTGTTTGCTTAACTGTCCCTTCTTGAATATAGAGATCATGTTTTATTCTTTCCCTAAGACCCAAATGCTTGGCATACTAATAATAATAATAATAATAATAATAATAATAATAATTATTATTATTATTATTATTATTATTCTCATTAGAAAGAAACCAAATGGTAATGACTGAGTTTTAGTAATTGTCTAGATCCACAAATATAGCTTCTGGGGCTTTCCCTTCCACTCTACCATTGCAGGATAATGGAATCTAGACCAACTGTGTTTGGTCTAGCACTCTGTAATGGTAACAAGAACAAGAAGAGCCGGAGCCGTCATGGATTAGGCTTCCTAGAATCATGCTTTCCAAAAACTCATAATCATGTGGCTTTCCTGGAGATATTTTTCAAGTTGAAATTCTGATTCCTTTAGAGTGATGCCTTTGTTATTCATCCCTGACAAAATTATACCTATTGACATGCTTATCTATCAAATATACTTGAGTCTTAAGTATTAGATTACTAAGAGCTTTCATACAAGGCCCAAGGACAGTTCTTGATTTCTGGCCATCTTTTAAAGCAGGGATCTTAACACAGTACTTGACATTTGTGCATAAACAAACATACTAAACAACATAATCTCCCCACTGGAAAAAAAGAAAATCTAATGGCATCTATGGTTTCTACACTCTAGTAAATTAACTGCTTTATTTTTAAATTTCTTATTTTGATATCTTTCCTTCCTGTTAATATTTCCTCTAAGTGTTCCAGTGGGTATCAAGAATCCTATTCTTCTTTTCATAGGGCTTAAAAGTGTCTTGAAAGCCACATGTGGTGGCGCACGCTTGTAATCCTAGCACTTGGGAGGCTGAGAAAGGAAGATCACACAGGTTTGAAGCCAGCCTCAGCTACTTAGTGAGGCTCTCAGCAACTTAGTGAGACCCTGTTTCCAAATAAAGTATAAATAGGACTGGAAGTATAGCCCAGAGGTAGAAAAGCCCCTGGGTTCTACCCCCAGAACCACACACACAAAAAAGAAAAAGTGTCTTGAGTGTTTAAAGTGGGAGGCCTTTCATTTATGAGTTTTCATGAGCTTTAGCCAAGTCATGAGCATGAACTAGCATTGTTGCTAGAGAATGACTTACAGACACCATGCATGTAAAATATTAGTAGAAGGTCCTCCTAGAGAGCACTGTGAACGGTCAGCCTGAGCTTCTGCATGGAATAACTGAGTGGCCTCCAGACCTGACTCCCAGGAATCATCACACCCCTGGCAAGGCTCATTGTGCAGCTACAGAACGTTGACTCAGGTGTTGCAAGCAGAGCTCCCAGTTCAAGGGCACATTCTATCTCACTGCTGCACTTCCTCTGGTTCTGTTCTTTCTAAGAATGACCTTGAATGGATTGAACTCTGCTTTCCAATCAGTTATTTCCAATCAGTTATTAAAAAGCAAAGTACGTACATTTTTTTCTACCCGAACTTTCTTTCTAAGTAACTTTTTATCTCTCTTATAAATCAAAAGATTTAATTTCAAAGCTATCATTTCTGATGTGGACTTTGAAAGTTTGTTTTGGAAAAAGGAGGAGAAAGAAAAGAAAGAAAGAGAAAGAGAGAGAGAAAGAAAGAAAGAAAGAAAGAAAGAAAGAAAGAAAGAAAGAAAGAAGAGAACTATTTCTTTTTGCATTCCCACTAAAACAAGACTATCTTTGAAGCAATGAGGATGTCACTAGAAAAGTTTATAGATGGTAAGTATGAAAAAAATGAAAGTACAGACATTAGTATTCTAGTATATTCCCTACAGGAAATAAAAATCCAGAAACATAAATAATTTTCATAAGTGATGATTATTCCAAAATAGTAATTTTTATTCTATGCTCAATTCTAAATAGCTGTTTTTATATGTTTATTATGTGCAGAGCCATCTAAAATTGTAAGAATACATTTGCATTAAGAGTTCCATGGCTTTACATTTAGAAATATGCAAATTTTTCAAAGATTTGAAAACCAAGTTTTTTAAAACCTGAGAATAGCTAGTCTAGATTAGATTATGTCCTATTAAGTGGGCCTTTAGATCCTGAAGTAGTTTCAGAATTTACCTTAGTATAATGTTTGGTTCAGCATGGACCACACTAGACCCTAGTCTGCTCTCAGTTGGTGCCAAAGTCTCTGTTTCTGGCCTTATCAGCATCTCACTCTTTATAAACCATCACCCAAACATGACCCCTGGAACTCATGAGCAAAACTAATTGGGATTGGCAGTTGTCAAATTCGCTTTAGAGCACAGAACGTCAGTGTCTTTGCTTGCAGATTAACCCGGGGACAGCTGATGCTTTGATGAACTGGGAGAAATTATATAAAAATGCAGCATAAGGGATAGTAAACTAGATCATTTTTCCTGCTTCTTTCATCCAGAGTTGTTTGCAAAGAAAGAGTAAATAAGAGGACAATCTTCCTTTCTTTTCCTTTGGTAACAAACCTACTCTTTTTTGTTCTGTACTTAAAATTTACATTTAAAATGCATTTGAACCTTTGGATTAATAGTTTAGAGCACTATAGGTAACCAGGGAGTGATGCTTAGTAAGTAGTATGTTATTAGACGAAAAGAAATACAAAGAAAATGAGACTATTTTACTCTCCTGATTGAGAATTGAATTAATAAATTTTGAAATATTTAAGTTGCTTTAAGTTTCAACATAGCACTTAAAGTGCTACAGTCGCTCCTACTCTTTAAAGATTACATTTTAAAATTTTAATAAAGGAAAATGTGTACAGAGCCTGTTACAATCAGAAAAGAAGCTTAGAAGGGAAAAGAGGAGGCTGACTCACTAATAAACAGCCATTTATGGAATATAATTAGTTTTTTTTTTCTCTTTTCTTTTATTAGTGCTTGTAACCTGCCAGAGGAATGAGTCTAATGGTAATTGTAGTACTCCAGGGTTTTCACACTCATAGGTGTAATATATAAAACTGAAGTAATTAGGAGATATTTCAAGAAATGTCATCTTTCTCATCATAGAAAAACTAGGCATTTTGTAGCAAAGTAGCTGCATTGATACCATAGGGAGACACTGTTCTTTTACTCTGATGAAAAAATCTCTAGTGACAGGTCTTCAAATCTTGTATTTGAATCACAAGTGAGAATGAGTTTGGTGCTCTCAATTAGTCCCAAGTGGGGAACCAATATCACACAATTTGACACATTCTGCAATCGCTCCCAAAAAGATCTGAAGCTATCTAGGCACTCTGAAGGGTTGTGACCCTCCTGGGAGTAGCCCCTGGTACAGGAAATCATCAGGCGACTGCAGAATAGATGGACTCAAGCTTTTGCACTACGATTTTATGAGTACAATTAATCCATTAAGCATTCTTTACACCCAGACCCCCCACTACTTACTTTTTAACGCATTTATAGCCTAACTGTGGCATCATAGCGTGTTGTATAATGAGTTCAATTCTTCTTGTCTTTTTGCTTCCTGTTTCCTTCTTCTGGATGAAAAAAAAAAGATAGCTGAGTTTAATTTGCAAAATAGCCAAATAATTAGTTGTATTGAGATGTTTTTCTCTTTACGTTATCCCTCCAAAACATTTAAAGCTAGAAGCATCATTTTGAACACAAAGTGAGTTGAATGTTAACTAATAGAAATAATAGATGTAAAATATACAGTGTAAGACAACATAAAGTATTACTTCTTATAGAATCACGAGAAAACTGTGGTACTGTAGTCTTCTAACTCTGGAAAGATATACTTTCTTTGTTTGTGACTAATTCCACTTTTTTAGATTGCAAGTTCCAGCAGCTTTACAGTTTTTTTTAAAAGATAGGTGTAATACACACATACATACACATGCACATACATACTATAAATGTGATTTATAAGGGTTGTAAAGTTTTTCAGATTTAGATCACTTTCTTGGTTGTGCATTTTATCTTCTGAGTAATGCTGTTCTCTTGAGTATTGCACAATATCAAAATCTCTACAGAGGCACAAGTGACATGATCCAATTTGGAAAACATCAAACAGGTAAGCTAAAATGCAAATGAAACAAATCCTAGTATTCTCTGAAAATTATGAAACAATCTAAAGATACATGAAGATAGAACAAGGAAAAGAGTAAAATAATTATGTATTTAGAAGTAAGGAGAATATGGAACAGTTTTGATGATAAATTTGTTGGCCTTTCAAAAAGCTCTCATGACAAAACAATGTAAATAATTATATAAGGTATTACTGATGGAAGAAATTTGGCTTCAGCTTAATATTATTAGAGATATTTTATAAATGAAATTATTATTTTATCATATTTTTGGCCAAATTTCAAAGTTTCATCCTCTTAAGATGTGTTAAAAGCAGAAAAATAACACAAAGAGACACTTTGAGCAGGCTGTGCAAGCTCTCTGTCTGTGACATCTATCGCCCTTCAGATCTCCAGGGTCTGTTCGATCGCATTTATTTTTCCTGAAGCTGTCCACTCATTTGAAAAGGTTGCCCTTCCAAGAGAGGGGAAAGCCAGTCTGAAATTCACTAGGATTAGCGTCTTCAGGATTTTCTAATGATTTTGTTGTTGCTTGTCTTAATTGATAAATTGTCTTTAAAAAGAAGATTCTCAAGTTTATTTCTTGTGGAGATGTTCTCTTTAGGAAAATATACTTACACATTTTTTTAAATACTGGAAAAAAATTCTAAACTGAATATAAACAATTCACTATATGATGATTGTACATTCAACCTTTCTGTATATTCAGAGGATAACCTTTATATCTAAATAATTGACAAATAATATGCCATATTTCTAGTTCTTATTCATTATTTTTATCACTGTACATTATTAATGTGCTTTGTTTAGGATCTGAGAAATATGTCTTTATTAAAAATATTTAAACATTTTGGTCCTACACTTAATGAACTTAAACAATGTAAAAAAGCTCCAAATTTTTCTGAGCTTTATCAACATGTATGGAGTTAAAACACTATTTGCACGCATGCATGTGTGTGTGTGTAGTGCTGGGGATTGAACCCATGTCTCACACGTGCTGGTTAAGTACTTTACCACCACTGAGCCATATATCCAGCCCTGGACATTATTCTAAGTATAATAAAACATAAAATACTTCAATGTATAAGCATGATATGATCCAGTTTATGTCTATAAAATATCACTATGACTGATATTGAAATATTTTATGGTGGAGGAAAGAATCACAAGAGAAAAAGCAGTTTTATAATGTTTAAATTAGATGCCTTTGGCTTGAATTGAGAAGGTAGCAGGAGAGGTATTAAAAAGTGTATACATCAATGTCATGTAACATTATATCTCGTATACTCAATATTGCATGAGGGTAATGCAGCAGAATTAGTCTTGAATGCAAGTGTAGGAAGGGAATGAACAAGATTGACTTCTAGTCTTGTGGTCTGACCTGTTATAATTTGGTGTTTCCATTTTGTTGAGATGGGGAAAACAGGGAGCAAATTTAGAAACAGGAGTATGCGTGCAGAGTCAGTTGCTCTCTTTTGTTGACATAATGTCTGAGTTCTCCATTAGATATACCAGACAGTATTGCTAATTAGACTATACGACATGTCAGGCTTCGATTTAAGAGGTTTTAAATAGTAGATATAAATTTAAATCACTAGTGTATAAATGAAATATTAAGACCCACAGAAGAATTAAATTCCTTAGGGAACAACATAGAAAAAGAAAGAGTATAAGGACTATATATACTTGGAATTTCTCCAATGTCTCAAGGACTGAAGAGGATCTAGAAAAGGAGACCAAAAAGGAGCGCCCCACTAGTAGGAAGAAAGCCTGGAAATGTGTATCCTAAAGGATACATTTGAGGAGTTTGGTTAAGAAAAAACTTAAGATAAAAGGAGGATAAAGCTGGGTGTGGTGGCGCACGCTTGTAATCCCGCGCTTGAGAGGCAGAGACAGGAGGATCGCGCAGGTTGAAAGCCAGCCGCGTGCGCTGGCTTAGGAGACCCTGTTTCCAAATAAAAATGTAAAAATAGGTCTGGGAGTGTAGCCCGGAGTTAGAAGGGCTTACAGGAACCCCAGTACCATCAAAAAAAAAAAAAAGGAGGATAAAATGTGACTTTGAATATTTAATAGTGGATATTAAGCATGGCAAAGTAGAACTTATTGCCCACCTTGATAAAAGTAGTTTTGGTGAAGAAAACGTAAAGAAGGCTTTAATAATGAGGTGAGAAAAAAGACTAAAGACAGTGAGTAAAGTCAGGTTTTTAACGGAGTGTTGGCATGAAAAGCAGAAAAATAGGACTGTAAGAAAAGAGAATTAGGGGAGTCGAGGGAGGGTTTATCTTTTGTTTTTACAGTATGCCATCTGTATCCAGGGTTCCTCATCTGCAGATTCAACAATCCATGTATCCAAAAGTATTTAAAAAAATTAGTACTGAGCATGTACAGATTTTTTTCTTATCATTATTCTCTGAGTAATACAGTATAACAACAATCTATGTAAAATTTACTTTATTAGGTATTATAAATAAGCTAGTGCCAGGAGTGGTGACGCACACTTGTAATCCTAGCATTCAGGAAGCATAGATGAGAGGATTGTGGTTCGCTGACAGTCTCGGCTACTACTTAGTGAGGCCCTTGCAACTCAATGAGAACCCGTTTTAAACATAAAAAGGGCTAAAAAATAGAGCTGGGGGTGTAGCTCAAAGGTAGAATGCCCCTGGGTTCCATCCCCAGTAGCACAAAAAAAAAAAAAATGATGATGATCTAGAGATGATTCAGGTGTATGGGAAAATGTGTCTTGGTTACATGCAAATATGCCATTTTAGATAAGGAATTTTATTATGAGTAGATTTACTATCTACAGGGGGCCTGGAACCAATTCCCCTTAGAAACCAAAGGGAAAAACATTATTTTGTTTGTGTGCTGATAGAAACTAGGCAGAGGTAAAAACTGATGATGTCAGAGCAAAGTTCTTGGGAAGCTAAGATGGAAATAGCATTGACATAGAGGGTTTTCCCTCAGGGAAGGACAGGGACAGGTGATCCAGCAAACGGAGAAAATATAGAGATGATGTGTAGATGCTGGCAGTGTGGTGAGTTTGGGGTTGAATCAAAAAGGAAAGAAACTCTTTTAAATGTCTCTGTATAGTTCAGTTAAAGAAAGGTCAAGGTCATCAAGTTGACTGCGAAAGGAGTTTGGAGTTAGGGATTTGAGAAAACAGGGAAAATATACATAAATGGAGTAACCCATGAGAATGTACTTACCATTGATTGTCTAATGATAGTGACTGATTTTTGAAGCCAGCAACATGGTTACCCAGTGATACTAGGATCTGTGAAACTCATAGAGGCTGAAAGGTGAGCAGCCATGATGTGAGCCAACATCACCAGATGCCTGTAATCATTGCCATTGTGTACTTTTGAACCAATTAAGCAAATTAGTCTCTGGGAACTGGCTAATAGGTTAATTTAGGAACACTCTTCTGGGTTAGTTTCTTACATGAAGGTTTTTGAAGTTATTAGTAATTAAAAGGAAATTTAATTATTTGTTATTTTTATTATACTTGTATTGGTACATTATATTCTCATTTCATAATATAGTTCAGAGTGATAGAGACATATATACACACAGCAGTTGGTGAAAAGTCCAATTCCCCAAATCACAAGGATAGGTCAAACTGTGAAATTGTAGGGGGATTATTAAATAGTCAATTCCACATTTGGCCTCAGGTGAGCTGTTTTCCCTGCTAGCCAGATACCCCAGGCAAGTCCCTAGTCTGGGAAAAAGACATGGTTTGTGTGTCACAAAACTTCCAGGAACGTCCAGGTCCCAGATCTGGCTACCTCAAGGTGCAGTATCAGGACATTCAGCTCTAATACCTGGAGAGCCCTCCAGACATCTCCCGGCTATAGACGTACATTATGACCTGGAGCCTCATCTCCTCCACCCTGGAGGGGCACTGGAGGTGCTACCACATCCTGCCAACTATGACAATTGTCAGGGCCCTGTCAGGCACCAGCTGTGATTGCAGACTGTGAGATTCCCCAGGATGAAGAGAGCACATGGAGCTGCCATCTGGAGGAAAACAAACTAACTTTATTTTAAGGCCTATCTTTTATATAGGGTTCTGGGTAAAATGGTATGTGTCTACTTTAGCATAAATGTGCACATGTATGTATGGAACATGTCCATATCATGTGTATACTTGCATTGTGTTGTGCTTAGTCATACCTTACACAATTGTGGCCATGTGGGATATGCGCTCATATGCAGCCCCATGGGATGTGCACTCATCTGCAACTGTGCAAGATGAGCAGGCCATTGGACGTCACGTCCAGGCCACCAGCCTGTGCTCCCATTGGGCTCCCATGGACTCCCAGACTCTCATCAAAATCCTAATGGCTATTACTAGTGTCAATCTCAAAATCCTTTCTTGGAGGAAGTGGGGAGGGAGCTGGGAGCTAGGGAAAAACCCACCAATCATATAGGTGATAATATGAACTATGTTATGATGTAAAACTATAATACACTAATAAAATTATAAAAAAAAATAGCCGGGCGTGGTGGCACACGCTTGTAATCCCCTCGCTCGGGAGGTGGAGACAAGAGGATCACGCAGTTTCGAATCCAGGCACGCTGGCCTAAGAGACCCTGTTTCCAAATAAAAAAATATAAAAATAGGTCTGGGAGTGTAGCCCAGAGGTAGAAGGGCTTCCAGGAACCCCAGTACCACCAATAAAATAAAAATAAATAAATAAATAATAGGTAAAATGGCTTAAACTATTCACCTAGTTCTGACTTCACTTTTAGCAGAGATTAATCTTTCTGTTAAGCTTTGGCCCTTGGTTTATATAGAGAGCCACCTCCCCACTCCCCTAGGAGACATAATATTTGAAGTTGCCTGTGCAGAGTTTACACACTGAAATATATATATGTAGGCTACAAAATAATAGTCTAACTGTTGGTAGTAAAAAAGGCCAGAGAAGCAATGAATAGTTTGAGATTTCAGGTATTTATGTAGAGAGAAGGCTTCAGAGAACTGAAATTTCAGACCCTTTTCATTGGAGATATAATGTGCTAAAAAGAAGAAATTACAAAATCTGCAACGTTTGACCAAAACTGTCTGCACTAAATTACATACTGTATCCACTTTCTTTTAGCCATATGCATAAATACAGCTATATAAAATGTTTTATTTTTATCCAAGTGAGATTAAACAAGAAAATGGCTACATCATGATATTCGTGTGATGCACCTGAATCCATATTTTTGTAGTAAAGAACCAAAGTTGTTTTTGATTTATTATTTATTTTTTTACTTTGAATAATGCAAATGTTTTCATAAAAAGGACAGGGAAATGCTAAGCAGACAGAACCCTTAGTGTGAAATACATGGGTGCATAAAAAAAACTACATACAAATCTCCTATAAGGAGAATTAGCCCCAAATATATACACTGTGTATTTTTCCAAAGAAAATTTGATTCATTTTTCCAAATTTAATTGTTTTCTGTCTTGTTAGGTCAGAAAATGTGTGACAAAATAAACTTTCTTCTATCAGTGCCTTGAACAGCACAGTTTTATGCCCTCCTCATATCCAGCCCTAATCTTCACTACACAATACAAAATAAAATTATGTAATGTGCTTTAAAATAATTTTTGTAAAATTGTTTTTATACTATTTGTAAATATAATTTATCTTTTATTTTTAGTCTTTCATGAAAAAATGACAAAAATCCATTCTATTACTAATATTTGCTTTTATCTATAGGTTCTAACTTATAAAAGAAAACACTTTTTCTTTAAAAATTGATCTATTGGTTGAATTTTGACCATATTGCCCTACAAATTAACTTCTTATTCAACCAATTGTTTTCAGTGAAGTAAATCTGGTATCTTCAGCAATGTTGATGAATGCTTGGTAAACAACATTACATCGTATAATCCACTTAATGTGAGTTTTAAATAACAGATAGTTTTCTGATCTATGGGGCCACAAAATAAAATGTTGCTTTAGCAATACATTTAATGTCATACAGTCAATATGAAAAAATATTATAGTGTTACTTAAAATCGGTGCCATTCCATGTCAGTGCACTGTTTGACATTGGATACTTTGAAACAAATTTCACAAATCTTTAGATTTTGTACCTTATCAGTAGTCTATCATAGTCTATCATTTCACTACTTCATTTCTTCTTTTTTTATTATTTTGCTCCGGGCCCAAGGTTCACATCAGCAAACAAGCGAAATCCAGATCTTCTGCTCATATTTCTTAAAAACTAGCAGAGAAAGGTAAATAAAGCATAATTGTAATGTGTGCAGCATGTAAAATAAAGCATGCATATGGTGAAAATAGCATTGGAATCTGACTGAGGTTGATGGAAAGACCCTTAGTGTTAATATTTCAGGGGATATCTGAAGGGGGGAATCAGGGTTGTTCAGAGAAGAGTTGGGGAAGAAACTATCCTGGTATAAGGTTG
Source organism: Muscardinus avellanarius (assembly GCF_963383645.1). NCBI lineage: Eukaryota > Metazoa > Chordata > Mammalia > Rodentia > Gliridae > Muscardinus > Muscardinus avellanarius. Next base: position 77,804,392 of record NC_137794.1, read on the forward strand.
AAACCTTGAGGGGCCATGGGAGCAAGAAAAAGAGGGACAAGATGGTAAAAGATGAGGCTGGAGAATTAGGCATAATGTTAAATGCCTTATAGAATGTTCAGTAATTTAGACTTCACCATGAAGAGAGTCAGGAGAACATGAATGGCATTCTGGCAGTGGAGTGATAAACACAGTTTGCATTTTATAAAGAACCAGGGTACAGTCGTGTGCCACAGTAGTGGCCTCAGTAATGGCAGGGATGCCCGCCACTCAGAGGAAGGGCCAGAACTCCATGTTCCCATCCCAGAAGACTCCATCCCCCTCTGTGTTACTTATACAGGGTCTCCATTACCTTATAGAAATTAGAGAGATGAGTTCAGGTCATTTAAATCCTACCACATTAAGTCATCTGTGTGGCTGGGTGGGTATCATCTGAGTTATGGAAGTGGGGTGAAATTTCCACTCCTTCTGGATGCTATCGGTATCAGTGAGACTTCTTGCTCCAATAATAGTTACACTTACTGAAATGTCCTCTGTGATGCAGTTCAATGTGCACCGGCCTTCACTTCAGCCTACTACATCTTGGACTGCACTTTTATTCCTTGCCTGAGTCCAGGGAGACAGAACATTCACATATACAAATTACCTTAAGTGTGTTTATTACATCTGGATTGACAGATGATAGCAAGGACCAACAGAAATGTTGGATTCATGGTGGATCAGCTTCCAAAGGCTCAGAAAAGCTGCCCAGATCACATGGAGCTTCATATGCATGGGTCCTATAAGCATGACAGCTGAGAAAGGTAAGAAGGAAACTGTCCTGTAATCTGTACCCCAGGATAAATCCAATATAGTAAGACAGAGCAATAAAGGACATCCTCTTATGTGATGAACTGGAAGAGAGCCTGAGCTATTCCTGGATGTTCCATCCCCAACACACTCTCTAGTTATTAATAAGAACTACAAGCAAGAAGGGGAGATAACTGGAGTAGTCCAAGGCACCCTGTGAACTGTCTTGCAGAACCCATCTATACTTGCCAGGCCCTTTATTCTCTTTTTATCACTCAGCTTCTTCCACCAGCACCCTTCCTGTGTGGTGGGAGTCAGAAGGATAAAATAGCTGTAATTTGAATTGTGCAGCTACAGAACTATAGGATTTTTAAACCATTCAGTTGAAGAATTGGGCTAAAATTTCTAACTGAGGGGGTGGGCTGTGGAGAGCTGAGTGCCACCTCATGAGTTGAGGCGACCTGTACCACTCCCCAAATAGCATGCAAAAGTGTGAACTGTCTTACAAACCTTCCTGCAGTCAAGGCACTGGGTGTAACCCAAGTCCAGGGCAGGAGTGATTTGCCTGATCCAATGAGGCTATCCTTCAAAGTCAGTTGTGGAGCAGAACAGGAAAAGCTGGGGCCTTTGTCTGGCCATCAGCATGGATGGAATAGACTAATTGTGCAGGGGAAGCAGTATCTCAGCTGTGCCCAATGGCCATGACTTATGTGCTAATAGCCCAAATCAATACAGAATCCTAAAGGTTTTCTTTTTCTATTTCTTTTTTGCTAATAAAGGCTTGACTTAAGGATTCTACCACCTCTACTACTTGGTTCTTTTCTCCATATTTCACTCTATGCTCTCAATCTCCAGCCTCACAGAACTCTATATTAATGGCCCTGTACCTTCTTCTGACCCCATGGTAGGCTCTTAATTGCTGATTCAATCTCTTTGATTGCTATTGGTCACTTTAGACTTTCTACATCTTCTTGATTCATTTTAGGAAGGTTATATATGTCTAGAATCTTGTTACTTTCTTCTAGATTTTTCTTTTTGTTGGAATAAAGTCTTACAAAGTAATTTCTATTAATCTTCTGAATTTCCATGATATCAGTGGTAATATCAACTTTTTTTATCTCACTATAATAATTTGGATTGATTCTCTTATGCTTTTGGTTACGTTGTCTAGTGGTTTATCTAGGTTTTTTTTTTTTGAGAAATCAACTTTTTGTTTTGTTGATGGTCTGTATTTTTTAAACTCTACTTCATTGACTTCTGCTTTGATTTTAATATTTTAATATTTTTTAATATTTAGGGTTAGACTCTTTCTGTTTTTTAAGGACTTTGAGGTATGTCATTATTTGGTGACTTTCTGTTTTTCTTATGTGATCATAAATCCAGTGAAAAAATCCAGAAAATACTTCCACTCAAAATATACCCTCAAAATAAAATACTTAGAAATAAACCTAACCAAGGAGATAAATGACTTCTACAAAGAAAATTATAAAGCACTGAAAAAAGAAATTGAAGAAGGTCTTAGAAGATGGAAAGATCTCCCATGCTCTTGGAGAGGCAGAATAAATATTCTCAAGCTGTCCATTTTTTCCAAAAATGATATACATAGCCTGGTATGGTGGCACATGCTTATAATCCCAGCATATGGAAGACTGAGACTAGAGAATTGCATTTCACGGGCCACCTCAGCTACTTGGTGAGGCCCTCCGCAATTTAGTGAGACCCTGTTTCATAATAAAGAATAAAAAATAGGGCAGGGGTGTAGCTCAGAGTTCGAATGCCTCTGGGTTCCATCCCCAGACCTGTAAAAATCTGCATATTAAATGTAATTTTTATCAAATTATCAAGGCCATTCCTCACAGACATAAAAAAAAATCAGTCCTTAAATTTATTTGGAACAAAAAAATTACAGAATAGCCAACATAGTTTTTAGTAACAAAAATCATGCAGAAGGAATCACAGTATCTGACTTCAAACTATTCTACAAAGCCATAGTTATAAAAACACCATCGTACAAACACAAAAATAGACACATAGACCAATGGAGCAGAATAGAAGACTGAGAAATGAATCTGCACACTTATAGCTGATTGATTTTTGACAAAGGTGCCAAAAATACAATGGAAAAAAGATAGCTCCTTGAAGAGAGCATAGGTCCAATACTTCAACATATAAGCACAGGTAAAAACTTTCTAACAAGACCCTAAAACATAAGAAATTACAAGGAGGATCCCATCAATACTTGGGATTGCATCAAACTGAAGATCTTCTGTGCCGCAAAGGAAACTATCGATAATCTCAACCAAGGGTCAATAGAAGAAGAGAAATATTTTCCCAACTACTCCTCTGATAAAGGACTGATACCTAGAATATACAGAGAACTCAAGAAATGTACCGCTAAGCAAACAACTGAATAAAAAAAATGGGCAAGTTAACTAAATAGATATTTCACAAAAGAAGAAATACAAATATATGAAAAAGGAAATAAATGCATAAAAATATGTTCAAAATCATTGTCAATCAGAGAGATGCAATTCAAAACTACCCTGAGATTTCACCTGATGCAAATAAAAACTAAACGGAGATTTCACCTAACTTCCATTAGAATGGCAGTCATTAAGAACACAGCAACAAATGCTGGGAAGGGTGTGGAGAGGTGGGACCTCTAATACATTGTTGATAGGATTGCAAATTAGTGCAACCACTTTGGAAAACAGTATAGAGCATCCTCAGAAGAATGGGAATGAACCTATTATATGACCCAGTAATACCACTTCTGGGTATCTACCCATATAATAATGGAAAGCAAACTAATGCATGCATATCTATGTTTATAGCCACAAAATTCACAATTGCCAAACTATGGAAGCAGCAAAAATACCCATCAACAGATGAGAGGATTACAAAACTATGGTATTTGAACACAATGGAAGTTTTCTCAGCATAAAGAAAAACAAAATTATGTCATTTTCAGGGAAATAGATGGAACTGGAGAACATAATGCTGTGAGATTAGTCAGTCACAAAAAGTAAAAAATCAGATGTTCTCCCTAATATTTGGAAACTAGGGAGAAAAATAGGTTATAAGAAGAACTCTAGATGAATAAGGAGAAACTATAGATGAGCAAATAAGGTGACCTAACAGGGTAATGGGAGTGGGGAAGGGGAAAATTCCCTAATGTATATGATGTACATTCACAAACATAGTAAAGTCAATTACTAAGGCAAACATGAAAAGGAAGGAGGATGGAATGAGGTGGGTATTGAGAAAGGGTAAATGAGTGATGTGTACATATATGCCTCTACCATCTTGTATTCCATTAAGATGTATGATTACAATGCACCAATTAAAATGGTTTAGCTTATATTTGTATTGCATGTACTTATTGTTTTTCTAATATAGAATTTCAAGAAAGACATCTGCTTCTGTGCTATGTGATTAGTACAAGGATAACAGAAGCAGAGAGCAGAATTGTGGCTATTCTGTCTTAGTTATTCAGTGATGCAGCAAAATTATGAGTGCTTTATCATTTGTGAAGACCTGCCTTGTCTTTGTTCATCTAGCTAGAAGGGCTTACTTAAAAAGCAACTATGGTAGCCTGGTATGGTGGCACACTCTTGTAATCCCAGTACTTGGGAAGCTGAGACAGGAAGACCCCAGGTTCAAGGCCAGCCTCAGCAACTTAACACGACTCTAAGCAATTTAATGAGACTCTGTTTCAAAAGAAAAAAAAACAATAAAATAAAAACAAGATGGGGCTATCGTGCAGAAGGCAAATGTCTGTGGGTTCAATCCTCAGTAAACAATAAATAAATAAATAAATAAATAAATAAATAAATAAATAAATAAAGTTACTATGGTCTTATCAAGTAGCTGAGGTTGAAAGAAATTCTCCTGCAACCAACACATATACAATTCTGGTATTAGGTCATTTTAGCAACAAGATAATATGATATTTCCCAGAGACATCTTTTCCTGTCTCACTCCCATTTCTCACATCATTATATTATTACATCTAGATGTAATAATATAATGGAATATAAGCAGAATAGAATATAATTTCACTAATGGAATATAAGCAGAAATAATGCATTTCAGGTAAATGCATTTTTAAAATCCCACTCTCCTTTCAAGACTTTTCCTATTGTATTCTACTCCCAGTACTCTAATCTCAGTTCTCCAGAAGCTGAGACAAGAGGATGGAAAGTTGAAAGACAGCCTCAGCCAAGTATGAGACTCTGAGTAACCTAGCAAGACCCTCCTTCAAAACAAAAACATGAAAAAGACTATATATATATATATCAATTTGATTATCCCTTAGCTGAAATGCCTGGGACTTGAATTGTTTGGGATATTTAATTTTCTCAGATTTTAAAATAGTTGCATATACATCAAAATGAGATATCTTTAGGTCGGGACCTAAGTCTAAACAGAAAACTCATTTCTGTTTTATATACATTTTAAAAAAATTTTTATTGGTGCATTGTAGTCATACATCTAAATGGGATAAAAGATGGTGGAGACATAGTTATGTTCATCACCTAAAGGTCATGTGATATGGTATTTAAGTGTGTCTCTGCAGTGACAACCACAGAGGTAGCTTGCAAAGTCATGTGTGTAGGTTTTCCACATGTGGTATTATATTGGTGTTCAGAATGTTTCAGATTTTGGAGTATTTTGGATTTCAGTTTTTCAGATGACTAGATGTGAGAAAAAATTAAATGAAGAAACAGATATGAAATCCGATTGTCTTCTACTGACCAGACATTACTAAATGGCATCATTCTTATCCTCAAAACATAAGATATATATTATCTTTTGTTTGAGAAATATATTTAAATTTGTTTGAGGAAATATATTTGTCCTCACCAAAATGAATTATATGTATAAGCATATGGTGGATTTATTATTACTTAGAAATATAAAGTAATAGATTTTTTAATTTTTCAGTTTTAATTTTAAATATTGATAGGTATACCACATACAGACCAAAGCTTGAGACCAGTCCCTAGATCAACTGCTTATGACCACCTGGGTGGAATAAAGCTCTCTGCTCATCACGAACTTTTACCATGCAAGAAATAAACTCTATTGAATGTAGGGCATTTTATACTGTGGCATCTTTATAACACTTAACTATAACTATAGGTCTCTAAAACATTCTCAAGAGAAAAATACCATTTAATCAAACCTTTCTTGGCTATCTTCACATCTTCCATGAGGGATAGTAAATTGGTGGTGGCTGAATAATAAAAACCAGCCAAATAACAAAGGTTTTGAGAACAGCTAAAACTGCTAGTTGCTTCTATTCTTTAGAGACAAAACTAATTTAATTTCTACTAAACACTGGTCAGGAATCATCATCTGTAAATGTTACTTATAAACCAGGCATGAACATTTGCATGTGTTAACATTTGCATTATTTGATTCTAAGCTTTTCAGTGCTTTCTCCTGAAAGCACATTTTTTTTATGTGTTTCTACCTCATGTAGGCAATAAAGATGATGTCTTCTCTTTCTTTCCACTCAAAACAAACTTATTTATCACTTTATTTCTAATAGTAAACAGTGCAACCAGAATGGTATATTTTAATTTAGAGGTATCTAGGATGATAGATTTCTTTTTGTGACAATATTTCTCTTTCTTTCTTTGTCAGATTTATGATTGAGGGAATGCAGTTATCTAATTCCTTATAAAAGTACATCCATATAAAAGTACAAAACAAATGCTTTACTGTAAACCCTATATCCAATCAATATATTATTTAAAAGACTTCTGACTGGGAAGAGAAAAGTGATGTTGATATTGTTTATATTCTTGATGCATGCCTCCTGTCTGAGAGGAAACTAAAGAAAAATTAATTTATGGGCAATTTGTATTTTATTCATCTTTCAACTTTTCTTTTTCTGTTAGTCATAACTGAAATTATCAGCAGACAGGTAGATGGCCAAATTGAAACTAATGTGATAAAACTCTGCTTTGTCTGTCTGATGGGCTCAGTCCCATTCTGGTTGTGTCCTAAAGAATATGTTCATGACTTGGGAGATTTGGGCAGAAATACAGTTCTTTTTGCACAAGCTATGTGATAGTTCCTAACAACTTATTCTTTGGCAGAAGTTTATACTTAATGACAGATAATGTCAAAGGAACTTTGGTGGGGCTAGGGATTTCTCTATCCTCAACTATATCCTCATACAAAATAAACACAAGAAAAGAGTACTTTAGTATCTTTTAAAGGCATTAAAACATGCTATGTAATGCAATGTCCCAAAGATAGCACTAACATTTTTTCCTGCCACTAATTTCAGATTTTATTGTTTATATATGTATAGCTAACGTTAGTTTATTTGAGGTGATAATTTAATCATGAGCTAGGCATGTTGGCATGTGCCTGTAATCCCAATATCTGAGAGGCCAAAACAGGAAGGTTACAGATTTGAGGACAATTTTAACATTTTAGCGAGACCATCAGCAACTTAGATCCTGGAGATCTTGTTTCAAAATAAAAAATAATGCTAGCATGGTGGCACATGCCTATAATCCCAGTAGTTGGTAGGCTGAAACAAGAGGATCACAGGTTAATGAACAGCTTCAGCGCTTAGCAAATTCCTTAGCAACTGAGATCCTGTTTCAAAATAAAAATTTAAAAAGGAGATGGGGTAGAGATCAGTCATAGGATGCATCAGTCACCAACACCCAAATAAATAAATAAGTAAATAAAATAAATAATAAGTTAAAATAAAAAAATAACAAGGCCTGGTGTAGGGATTGGAGGCATAATGACCAGGGGTTAAACCCCCAGTACCAAAGTAAATAGATAAATAAATAAATAAATAAATAAATAAATAAATATTATTTATTATCCTTAACCATTATGAAAATGAGAAAGCAACAAGATTATATAAGATCTATTACCCATGGTGGCATGATAGTCACTTGTTTTCTGGCTTGTGCCCACAGCCACCTCACAATTGTGCTGAGGACTATAGAATCGTAAATGCTACTTTTCTCCTCATTTGTCAATGAGGAGACCAAAGCTTAGTGGTTAGCAATTTGTCAGAGCTCCTTTGCCCTAATTCTGTTATTTCTCTAACAGAATCATGCTTTGCCTGGTCTCTCAACTTAGGAACTAAGCAATCCACTATGACTTCTCCGTCAAGCATTTTTTCCCCTTTCCTGTCACCCAGTCATCTTAATTTTACCTCCCTCATTTTATTGCAAGAGGCAGCATCCACCCACACAGTTGCTGACTGACATAAATCATCACCTCTCCACTGACTCACAGGTAAACTTTTCCAAACTGTTTTCCTGGCTGTTCATCTGAGTCTTTCCAGTCCATTTTCAACATTGGCAACAGGGTGATCTTTCTAAAAGGGCAAGTCGTAGAAGGTCATTCACCTGCTTGAAACACTTCAGTGGCTCCCTATTAGCTACAGAATACAATCAAACACTCTGGCATGTTATACAGGGCCTTCCACAATTGACCTCCTCTGCCCAGCTATCCTTACTTTCTCCCAACTCCTGCAGCTCCTCACCCTTGCACTCCTACCACACTGGAGCCGATGGGCATGCACTACCTCCATGCTTAACTGTTCTTTTACCTGCAGGGACCCTTCATTCTTGCTTCCCATGCTAAACTCTATGGACCCAAGCATTTATCTCCAATGCTAATTACCAAGAAAGCTTCTCTGATCCTGTCCTTTCCACTTTCTCCAATTCTGTATCCCCACTTATTATGTAATTATCTTTCAATTATTTTGCTTTCATTGCTCTGTTTCCCATACACGTTTGCTATCCCCATTGGGAAAATAGCAAAGTCAATTGTACCTACATTCAAGTGTTAATGTAAATATGAAATTATATCATGGGAGTAACATTCTTGGCTATGGCATCAAATAGTTTGGTATACAGTAACCAGTAATCACTAGTATTAACTGTTCTCTAGGAACATTAGGAACATAATAGAAGTACATTTAATCCCAATGAGTGATCTTCATAGTACTCATCAAACTCTGATGTTATCTTGTTTGTTTACATAGGCTAATGGTCCCTCTCCCTAGTACTGAAAAGTGAAATTAATAACAATGAATTTTGTAAACTTGTTCAATACTGAATCTTTATCACCTAGCACACAATGTGAAATCAATATATGTTATTTGAATGAATGAAATACATAGAATATGTCAGCAGCCCAGAAAACTTACATGAGGAAGGACTTGAAAAATATTTCAGTAGGATTAAAGACTTAGAATATTAAACCAGGTGACTCTGGATCATCTTCACCAAGAATAAGTGTGGTAAAAGAAGGCTATCTAAGATTGTGCTGATAATTTGAAATCATTTAGTAATTAAATTGTGGGCCACTTTGCCGGGCGTGGTGGTGCACGCTTGTAATCCCGGCATTTGGGAGGCTGAGACTGGAGGATCTCGGTTCGCGGACAGCCTCAGCTGCTTAGTGAGGCCCGCTACAACTCAATGAGACCTGGTTTCAAAATAAAGAATAAAAAATAGGGCAGGGGATGTAGCTCGAGGTTCAATGCCCCTTGGTTCCATCCCCAGACCTGCAAAAAGAAAAAAAAATTGTGGGCCACTTTATCATAGCACCATGAATAGTCCATACTAATTACAAGAATTTAAACTAAAGAAATTAAGTGCGGGTTTATATTTTACTTGTGGTATGCAATTGCTTATGACAGCTTGACTCTTTTAATCACTTTTTAAATTAACTTACTAAATCTCTTTAACTTGATTTCTAACTATACACCATTGATGTTAGCGCATTGCCAAGACTCATTAATTTTACTTTTGCTGACCATTTAAAATAATATCCCTAAAATTGCAAGAACAGAGTCCAAATGAGAAAATTGCTGCAGAAAATAACATTATGGTGGCAGAAGTCTTGCCAAGCAAGTCATGTGTCACAAATGGAGAATTCTCAACACCTACATATACATATATATGTATATGTGTATATGTGTGTGTGTGTGTGTATATACATATATATACATATATATACATATATATGTATATGTATATATATATATATATATATATATATATATATATATATTGTAGCCAGCTATGAGATGTAAAGGGTTTGTAGACATACTAAAAATCCGATTGTTGGGCAAAGCCATCAGCAGGACCAAGCGTGTCAGGGACATGGACGTGGTGCTTTGAGAAGCTGTGAAAGGAGAAGCAGGAGGCCTGAGCCACTGTCAAGTCGGCTTGCAATTCCTGAAGACTGCTTATTGACCCGTTGGAGGCTTTTTTCTCATTTTATTCTCTACTAGTGTAGCCACCCTCTGTTTCAGAGATGCACAGTTAGAACCACTCTTAATTCTTTTTAAATATAAAGATCCCCAAGCTGCATGCCAGATTCACTGAATCTATATTTCCTGAAGACAATAATTTGAATCTTTAATTTTCTATAAGAACAATGATTATAAATCCTTATTTGCCCAGTTCAATGTGGGTCTTTCTTTACTGTTCCATTATAATTTACTCTGGAAAATGACCATGATTAAACAATAAAGTTTAGGTTCACCTCATACATATATAGGTGACTCTGACCAGTAGCTCTACCAAGGCCCCTTTCTCATACTGGTTCTCATATTTATGCTCCATACTAAAAACTTTTTTGATACATATACATAAAAGACATGTGTGTACATATGTATGCATATTCATACATATATTTTTAAACTTAGATTTCACATTAGAGACATAAGCAAGCAATAACATTTTGGATTTTCAGTCTGTTATGCTATGAAATGAAGTTTTGGCCCAAAGTTTTTTGGTTTGGGTTTTTTATTTTTTATTTCTTTTTAATCACTGCTCTTCTTCTCCATTATATATAAAAGACCTGCTTGTCCTATGGCATGAAACTGAATGACTTCAGAATATACAGCACCTATCCCTAGTCACTTAGAGCACCAGACTCATATGAGAGCCTGCTTGGGTCTGGCTGATTACTCCCCATCCTCTGCATCCATTATTCTGTGTTCAACAAGGAAAATCCTTAGGTGAAGCTTGAAAGGACAGAGTAAAGCACAAGAAACCAAAGTATATGAGTGTCAAAATTTCATCGAATGTGGTGGAGAGCTCTGTGGTTTCAAATTAGATTTTTTTCACACACAGAGTACCAACAACTAAATCTATAGGTTGATGGTTTAGTCTATACAAACCAGAATAAAAGTGCCTATGTCACACTTCTTAAAGATGGGTTAATTAGTCAAAAAACCAAAACCTCACAGAAAAATAGACATAATCTGTGACTTGCAAATTTCTGGATTTCTCCTCCAAGTCAAGTGTATAATCTAACTGGTGGACAATAAATCCTCATTAAATTAAGCTGAATAAACTAATAAACAAATACAAAGAGCAGTGCTCGATGGCAGTCATTATCAACTAGTGGCAATTTTACTTCCCCAAGGGACATTTGGTACAATCTGGAGACATTTTGGTTGTCATAAGCAGAGAGAGATGCTGTTACCATTAGCAGGTAAAAGTCTGAGACACTGCTAAATATTTCCCAATGTACAGGACAATACCTAGGAATATTAAATTATCCATCATGCAAAAAATGGCAAAATGCTAAGGCTGAGAGATCCCACCCTCGGTCATTACTCTAGATCTGAACTACTTCCAAATTGTCTCAACCTTAATCATTAGTTTAACAAACTTTCTTCTGTAAACATAAACAAAAACTGATAATTCTCATTCTTATTGTATAGAAACCAATATCATTTATTTGGTCAGGATGACACTGAAATTTTAACAAGGGACATCCTTATCTCCCTTTATTATTCTTTAGCTAGAGCTTGCTACAGTGGTCATTCTCTGTTTTACACTCAGCTGGTGGGCTTGTTAAACACAGACTCTGGGCCCTTTATCTGGTCTTTGATTTAGTAGGGTATGTAATAGGGCCCAAGAATTTTCATTCCTAACTAGTCTTTCTTTTTGTGTTTTTTGTTTGTTTGGTTTTGATTTTGATACTTGGAATTAAACACAGGTACATTTTACCTCTGAATTAAACTCTCCGCCCTTTTTTTTGTTTTGTTTTGTTTTTTAAAGTTGTTCTCACTAAGTTGCTTAGGGTTTCACTATGTTACTGAAGCTGGTGTAGAACCTGTGATCTTCCTATCTCAGACTCCCGAGTAATAGGATTATAAGTATGTGCCACAATGCCTGATTTAATGAGTCTCCTTTAAATGTTTCTGGTTTAAGTAATTCTTGTTCAGAAAAAAAAAGTATAACAACATGATCTACAACTTCATAGGTTTACCAAAGTACTCTGCTTCTTCCTATCTCCAAGGTTATTTGTAATGATGACTTTCTGTTTTTCTTTACAAATATAATTCATCTTTACTATTTGTAGGTCCTATGTTTTAAAATTTACCTATTTTCTAAAATCTATTTATAACCTCAAAATTAACCATATGGTAACTACATAGTCATTTATCAATACATGTGGTGCAATGAAAAATTTGAGTCACCCAAGTGTACACATTCTTAGCGGAAGTTGGAAATGCAACAGTTAACATTTGAATTTAGAATTTATCCCTAGACCTCATGGAGACAAGGCAGTCATGTTGGAGATAAGGCTTAGTTGCTGAGGAGAGGTCCTTGGGGTTGTGGCCTTGGGAATTATATATGATCTTGCCTTCCCTTTTTCTCTTTTGCTTTCTGTATCTCTGGTGTGAGATGTGAGAGCAGAGTCCTTGAGCGTGCATTCTCTCTCTATCTCTATCTCTATCTCTATCTCTCTCTTTTCACCTCTTCCTCTCTTCCTCCCATTCCCATGCCCTAAGCTGGCCGAACAGATACTGAATCCCTGAAATCTCCAGAACTGTGAACAAATATAAATTTCCTTCCTATCCATTGTGGTGGTTAGGTGCTTTGTATTACAGCAGTGAGAAGACTGACTGACTGAGACAGCAATGCCATGCCTTCTTGTTTTAACTCTCCTACTATAAACAAGTACCTATTTTGTAATTTATTAGTGTGGTGTCCTTTGTATTTGCATGCTTTTTGTTAGTGATTTTGCTAATTAGTTCCACACATACCCCTCAGCATAGTGCTAAAGAGCTGAATAGTGTTCTGAAGCACAAAAAGCTTGTGGTATACTTTTTGGAAAGAAGTTTCATTCAGGTATGAATTATAATGTTGGCTGTAAGTTTAAGGTTAATGAATTAATAATATATTTTAAATAATAAATTCATAAAAAAGCCAAAATTTTATTAGTAACTTGATAAAAAAAAAAAAAGTCGTGGCCAGAGACTTGCAGAAACCTAATGCGCTCTTTCCATGGAAGCACCACTTTGGTATTCACTAATTCCGTTCTCACATGGACTTTATAGACATGACTCCCACAAATGATGAGAATCTAAGAACTGACTGGAAATAAATCTTTTTCACCCACATTTTATACTGTTTTCCCCAATGGCCCTTGTCTATGCAGGGCTTCCTTTCTTTTTAGTGGATTAAAATAGGTATTCCTATCTATAGGACTGACACTCTAGGTAATTAAAAATCTGCCACAATAATGCTTCTGTTATTTTGTAATGGCCCTCAGGGCTCGGTTTATATTTTATATTCATTTGGTTCCTCCATTGTTAAACATAGTGCTGGATACTTAATGAATGTTTACTAAATATTACTGAATAAATTAATTCAAATGCAAATATGTTATCTCTGTGGAGGGACATTACAATGTTAGCTTGGATTAGCTTCCGTATTCTCTGTAACCTAATAAAACCCTGAGGAAACAAGCTACCTCACAAGTCTATGCTAAGAAATGATACACTGCAAAAAATGATTTCTTTTCTGTTAAGCAATCAAAACTGTTACATCCCCGCCCCTCTCTCTTTCTCTTTCTCATGTATACAGATATATGTGAAAAAATAATATATTTGTATATCTATGTGAGCCAATTAGTATATTTAAATTACTAAATTGTTTTAACCAGTGAATATAGCAACAAAATAAAATATTATTTATTGGTATTTATAAATGAGGAAAAATAGATATAATGCTGGTTACTGAACAATGTATCAATTCTCATACACTATTCTGACCTTATTTTGGCTCCATAATAGAAAACTGTATATTGCTTTCAGAAGATGTCATGTTAATGGATATTCCTTGGCCATAGGCAAGTTGTGTGTGGATCCCTTTCTTATACCTACTGAAGATATTTGAAGGCATAGGTTAAGTTAACAAAAGGATTTAAGGCCAACTAAGAGCTACTAGATACCCCAGAGCTCTTATAATTCATAGTGTTATTTTACTTTGCTATTAGTTCAAAGTGTTTTCTTGGGTCCTTTCTCCAAAGGCTCTCATATCAAAAACACAGACTGGGTGGGTTCAGAGTTCTTTCATGAGCTTATTCTCAAATATTCCTAAGGAGGAGATTTTGAGAAATTCTTCTTAGTTGAAATGGGGCAGTTTTTAGTGAATTTGGGACATAGCTGTTTATTAACTACTATAGAAAATTTTCAATATTCTAATAATTAGACAGGCCAAAACAAACAAGATGAAGATTGGTTAGGAAATAAATTCACTGATTCAGACCATCATTATGGGTTAGTAGCATTAACCAGTAGAAGACCAGCTTTATTTTTAAATATGTTATCTCAACTCTAGGTCTGGTTTTCATCTTTTCCAAAGAAAGAGATATAGTCTGCTGAAAAACATTTCCTAATACAGACAGAAATCTGCTTTATATTTACTATCCCAATTCCAAGATTAGTCATATATGAAGCAAACTTTAAGAAATATTAACTTCAGAATATAATTAGTAAGTTATTTGCAAGGAAAGTGACCGTATTAGAACCACATAAGGCTGGCTGTGTGGGCAAAGCAAACACCTGTAATCCCAGTACTTGGGAGGCTGAAACAGAGGATCACAGGTTCAGAGCCAATCTCAGAAACTTAATGAGACTCTCACCAACCCAGCTATACCCTGTTTATAAACAAAACAACAAACAAACAAGAAAAACAAACAAACAAACAGTACATAAATAAGGAAACTTGGGGTATAGCTAAAAGGTAGAATATCCCTGGGCTCAATCCATAGTGCCCCCTCCAAAACACATTAGGATCATTTTCTTTTTACCTTCCCCAGAACACAGTAATAAGTTTCTCTGTCTACCTCAGTTGCCCATTTATTCACTGGTAGGAGAGGTTTTCACCATAAAACTGAGATAGTGAAGGAAAGTATAAGAAGAAAAATCCAAAATTTAAGTTTAAGCCGGGAGTGGTGGTGCACGCTTGTAATCCCAGCATTCAGGAGACTGGGACCTGAGGATTCCAGTTCGTGGACAGCCTCAGCTATTTAGTGAGGCCATCTGCAACTCATTGAGACCCAGTTTCAAAATAAAGAATAAAAAACAGGAAAATAGGGCAGGGATGTAGCTCGGAGGTCGAATGCTCCTGGGTTCCATCCCCAGATCTGCATTAAAAAAAAAAAGACAAAGAAAAAAAAAGAATTTAAGTTTAAAGAGTAAGGAAATAAATAGTACAGTACTTTATTTACTGTTGTAGACTCCAAAAAATCAGGAAATATACAGGGCCATTGCAAGTTGTTATAAAGTAGTTATAAAGAACTAGTAAAAAGGAAGCATCCCAAAATATGTTAAAAGACCTAACTGTTGGACTCTTTGGGTATGTACACTGGAAAATTATTAACTTATATGTGGGAAAGAAATGTTCACTTTCTGGTGCTGGTTTCCATGAGAACAACTGTGTTATGATATCCCAGCATGGTTCTATGCCCAGGTATGGATGGTCAGCAAATACACATTGAGTAATTATTAGTTAAGCTTTGCTATCCAGGATAGAATAATCCAAACATGAATGTTCAGTGAGTAGCATCAATTATAGCTCCAAGTTAGTAGCAGACCACAGTAAAGGCTGATGTTGTAAAAATTATTCTTGTCACACACTTACCTGTCAGCTGATGATGTGTTGTTTAGATGTGCAGGCCAAAGGGTTTAGCAGGTATCTGTAATCATTCTGTCCTGCCGGCCTTTTGTTTTTTTAATCTGTCAGTGGCAATTTGGCATGATGTGACCTTTTAAAATCCAAAACTCTGCCTGCCTTGTTCACCAGGGCCTGACACAGAGTAGCTACTCAATAAATATTTGTTCCATGAATGAGCCCTCTAAGACGGGAGCATGTACCTTTGCAGAGCAATACTCTGAACCCATTCTAAATTCATTTCTTCCTCCTTCTGTCTTCAAATTCAATAGAGTCCAAACATACAGAGACCCTTCTATCAGGTAAAAACTCCCCAGTGACTACAAAGCCTAAGGTTAAATATAATTTTTTAAGGATGCCTTATGATTCAGTTTTTAGTTCCAACTCAGTATTCCTGAAGGATGTTCAAAGACCAGGAAAAAAATGTGAAAAGACTAAGTCTATTTTATAAATTATGTTTGGTGTTGGCTAGAGCAGGGTCAAAACCTGAAGTTGTGATCTTAGGAACTCTTCAACCTCAACCCTGCTATCTTTTCTCCAAGTCAGAGATTATATTTCTTCTAAACTCTGTTTAGCAATCCAGCACTTTTGATTGCTTCTATGAGATTGAAATTTCTAGATAAAAAAATAATTGATCTGGTTCCTTGATGACAGACAACCAATTCACCTGACATAACAAGTTTAATGAGTAACTGATTCTTTATATAGACAGAACTCAGAAAAAGATATTGTCACACATTGTTTAACAGTGAGATACATTCTGACAAATGTATCATTAGGCAATTTCATTATTCTGTAAACACCAGAGTTTACTTATACAAAATGAAATGGCTACAACATCAGTAGACAATATAATATCACAGGGACCACCCTTGTATATGTCATCTGTCATTGATTGAAAAGTTATTAGACATCCCATGACTGTATCTGTTCTGTTAATGGTATTTATTTTTCCTTTTCTAACACCACATTATCATATTTTCTCCTGATTTGAAAGTACTTTAAACTGGGCTCGGTGGTGCACATTTGTAATCCCAGTTCTTGGGAGGCTGAGACAGGAGGATTGCAGGTTTATAGCCAGCTTTCAGCTACTTTGTAAGGCCCTCTGCAACTTAATGAGACCTCATTTCAAAATAAAAAGAATAAAAAGAATAAAAAATAGGGCTGGAGATGTAGCTCAGAGATAGAATGTCCCTGAATTCCATCCCCAATACTACAAAAGAAGGAAGTGCTGAAAAATATATTTTGTTGTTCTTTTTTCTAATTATTTTTATAAATTATAAATAAAATTTTGAATTATATCTAAATTAGTTATATACACTGTACATTATATCTTAATTATAAATGCAAAATATAAATTATAGCTTATCAGGACAACTGAGTTCTTAAAATGATGCTTCGTACAATTTGTGAGCATTGTTAGGTCCCCTATCTATTGGGTTACCTCAGTGGTCAGCAACTAGATGCTCAATAGGTATTTCCTGAATTAAGAAATTTCCTTTGTGATGCTTTTTATTTCTTCCTTTACTTCTTAGCTGTAAAGACAGAGGGAAAAATGGTCAGAAATGACCCTTAAGGTTTTCAAATCATAAGCAAACACTATATTTTTTTTTTAGTGCCAGATGACCAGGTGAGGAGTTTTTTTTTTTTTTTTTTAACAGAGGGCTCCATGAGAAAAATTTATTTTGCCCTCAGTTGAAGAAGAATTTAGGAGTGTGTTTGACTGTAATAGTCAGCATTGGAAATAGTCACCATTGGAAAAGCTGTCAAAGCATGCACACTGTGGCTAGTTATTTTTGTGGTTTTACTGCAATTATATAGGAAAATCATATTTATGATAGAAGATAGTACAATTCTTCCTTCTATTGATTTTTGAATGTAGAACAATTTAAAAGTTGCTGCATTTGAGAAAAATGCCAGTAACATAAAGGGATTTTATAAACTATTCAATGGAAGGTTGAAGGTCTTATCTCATGCAAAATATATTCTCTTGTCTATGACTATCATCTAGCAAGGACACTGTGCTCCTAGTCTTTCCTTATTTCCTTATTCTCTCCAAATCCTAATCTGTGTCTCCTGTCTTTCAGACCTTGTGTCAGGCTGTCAATACATAAATAAAATGGAGAAGTTGGAGTGAGTAGTGGCTTAGGAGAAAATTTTTGGAGCTCAAGTAATGAAACTCAGGTTTAGTCTGAGTCTCTTAAGCAATAAGAGATATTTAAATAAGTTAAGGCATGTGAAATTACTTTTAACTATAAAAACAAAACACAGCTATTCATTAGCAACTTTGTCACACAACGGCTCAATGCACGAGGTACAACTGATAAGAATAATTATTTATGTCCCTTACAGAATATGTCCTATTTCTTCATGGAAATCATTTCATGCAATGTCTCTGAAGTTACATTTATAATTTAACAAGAGTTGGTAGTAGGAAGGTGAGTAGTGGAAAAAAATTGAGAAGAGAAGAACTAGTTTCTGAACCTGACTATACTATATGCTAGTTTTATGAAATATACAATTCATTTTTCTCTAAAGTTATGTCTTATTTTATAAATTCACACAAAAGCAATATCACAGTGTGCACACAAAAGCATTGCTGAAATACTGAGTGATGATTAGAAACATTCCATTGCTATAAGGAACTAAAGGAATGGGTCATTGTGAAGTTCTGCATGTTGAACAGACTGGTAAGATGTCAAGTATTCAAACCTCACCACCACCAGACACCACAGGTTCCATCCTGAAATCTAGTTTTAGCCACACATACACAATGGTTGTACTAATATAGCTGTATAAAAACAATATGAACCATGTTTTCCCTGTTCATTATATATACAAATGCCACTCAGTTGAGAATTCTGTGTATTATGTCATTTAGTCCATACCACACATATCAAAAGTAAATACTATTTCCCCATCTTAAAAATGAGGAAATCAAGAACAAAAGAAATAAATTCAATTGACTGAGGTTAGACAATTACTGGACAACAGAGAAAGATGTGAAGCCTAGGCTTATTGTGTTTAAAGTCTATGATGCTATCTGATATATTCATTACATTTCATTCTAGTGCCTAAGCACCTGACACTGTCTACAGAGACTAACTAGTATTTTCTGAAAATAACACTTATATTGTCTAATGTCTCAAAGCTATATATTTATTGTGCAAATTTTCTTTAAATTATTGATTATTCTGCATGAATGACTTTGGAAAAATTATGAGGAAATTGGGCTTCATGAGGTCATCTATATCATCTATAAAATGACTTGGTTATATCCTCCCCAGCTTTTATAGTTCTATAATTTTGTTGAGGGAGTTTTATAATCACATTTTCTCTATCACTTTCTCACCAGTTCCTTGGCTCCAATTAACAGCATCATATTATAGTATCAAAAAGAAAAGAAAAGAAATCCCAGCCTCCAGATAATGAATCTTTCATGAATTAGTCATAGTTCTCCAGAGAAATCGAATTAATAGGAGATAGACAGACAGACAGATTATCATCACATCGCTAGAACAATAAACATTAATACTCTGAGTTTGCAACTGTTTGGTAAGTTTCTCTCTGGCCATATCTCTGAAGATGTTTGGAAGAAGACTGATAATACAGACTTGGATCCCCTGAACACCAGCCGAGTCTGTCTATTCATCCAGAAATTCACAATAATAAACTTCAATAGTTAAGAGTAAAGATGATTTATATACCTCCTTAATGTATAATCAAATATAAAAAGAATGTTAAACAAGACAAAGGTATAAAGGAATTTAAATACATATGATGTTTTCATGAAGAATATCTCAATGCCTAGATTTTGAAATCTGCCACATTTTTTCTGATGCTCTTCATCCCTTTGCCAGCACTGGCCTGTTCCCCTGTCATGACCACCCAGATCCAAACCAAGTCATAGGAGATTTAAGAGAGAAAGCTATGTCAAATGCTTCTAGCACTGTTGCCTTTTGAATAATGTTTATTTGAAACACCTTTCTTTTTATTCAACAAATGCTTTATTCATTGCTACAAACTGGAATTTCTATTATTTACTTCTAATAAGTTACTAATACCATTAAAATCTACAATCCACAAAATCACCTCAAATAGTATTAAACATTATTGCTTCTTTCTAATTTTCCTAATTAAAACCAACATGTTAATAAAATCATGATGTTAGATGTTCTAATGCCAGTTAATTTGGCATGTGATTCATTGGGATATAGAATTACATTTACCTTTCAAAGCTTTTTAGGTAATTATCTTCATTCTACTTTTAAGTAAAACAACATCAGTGATTTTTTTTGTTTGATTATTGTCTTGATTTCTTTCATATATAAAATTGAAGATTATATGGAATGCATAAATATTTGTTTTTTGTTTTTTTTTTTTTTTTTGGTGGTACTGGGGTTCCTGGAAGCCCTTCTACCTCCGGGCTACACTCCCAGACCTATTTTTACATTTTCATTTTGGAAACAGGGTCTCCTAAACCAGCGCGCGCGGCTGGCTTCGAACCTGCGCGATACTCCTGTCTCTGCCTCCCAAGCGCGGGGATTACAAGCGTGCGCCACCACGCCGGGCTGCATAAATATTTGGATAAAAAAGTTGTTGGACTGCATCAAAGGAGCATAGATACAGTTATATACCATGATCAGTATATTTCATGTTTTGTAAAAAGTCTCTGTTCTATTAGTGTTAGTCTTGTGAGATATGGTCATTCATTTATTCATTCAATGTATTAAAAAATATTTATCCAAGCCAGGCATGGTGGCACACACTTGTAATCCCAGGGCTTAGAAGGCTGAGACAGGAGGATCACACAGGTTCGAAGCCAGCCTCAGCTACTTAGTGAGGCTCTGAGCAACTTAGTGAGACCCTGTTTCCAAATAAAGTATAAAATAGGTCTGTGTATATAGCCTGGAGGTAGAAATCCTCTAGGGATATATATATAATTTATAGAGCGCCTACTTTGTGCTAAGCCTCTAGGCTCTGGGGTTATAGTACTAAACAAAACAGATAAAACCCCTGCTCCCAGGAGCTTATATTTTAATGTAACTTTCCTTGAATTTTGTACTCTCAGTCCAGATTGAAGGAGCTATGTATTTGCTCTCTAGAATGTTATATTATTAAACATATGAAGTACTTTTCCAATTTAAAAGAAATGCCATATATTTCCTAATACATTGTAAGCTATGCCATGTGCGCTAATAAATTATGAATAAATATTAAAATGGAATGTTAAAAAGGTAAAGATAATACCAAGACATGAAGAATTTTTTTTTGAGCAAAAAGAATGGGAACAAGAAAGGGAAAATGCTACAATGAAGTGCAATAAAGTTGGGAAAGGTTGATTATCTGGATTAGATGAAAGGTGTTGGCTGCCTATTGGAGAGATTTAAGAGAAATAGTTTTAATGAAATACAGTGGTGAAACAGAAATGTAGTTGTAAGCATGTCATTTTGCCATAATTAGAAGAGAAAAGGTCTAGAAGCAGAATTGCTAATCGACAGTATGTTAGTGATTCAGGCCAGAGACCATTACAAATTTATAAAGAAGGAAGTATTACAGATGTTGTTGAATTCAAATTTTGTGTGGAAAGAGGGTGAAGAATAAAAAACTTAACATTTTGGTCACCCTAGGAACATGGGGGCTGCATTCCTCCCCAATGATGGAAAAATTGCATAAAAATGATGAATTCAACTTTAAAAATTATATTTTTAACATTGAGATGGTCAAGTATCATCAAGTTTTTCTTGTAAAGAAGTACTAGTTGTCATTAGAACATTAGAACTTTTATAAATAAGTTGTAGTGGAAAGGTGGTAAAATTCATGACAAGATAATTTCACTCTCTTTTTACATTAGGACAAATTTGCCACATTATTAACAATTATTATTAATAATTATTATTATTAATTGGTTGATACATTAGGGCATTTAGTAAAATAAATATAGTAGCTGAATTTGGTGGCGCACATCTGTAATCCCATTACTTGGAAAACTAAGACAGGAGAATCAAAGGCTTGGGGTCAGTCTCAGCAACTTAGACTCTGTTTCAAAATAAAAAATAAAATAGGGCTGGGGGATAGCTCAGAGGTAGAATGCCCCTCGGTTCAATCTCCAGTACCAAAATAAGTAAATAAAATAAGTAAAATAATATTAAATAAATATGGACCTTAGATTTTGATTCATGTCTCTGGGATAATTATGGACCTTAACCCTCAAAAAATAATTATAAATATGTACAATAAATGGAATTGTTAGGATGGAATTAACATTTACATTGTAGTGTTACTCCTTTGAAATTTTGCTCAAGTGAATTAATGTAAGAGTTTGGATAAGCTAAATTTTTGTTTAAATAATATATAAATGTATGCAGATAAGCATAATTATGATTTTCAGTAACTAATAATAATTATTTACTTTTTTCTAAAGCACTTTATGATATAATGAATTCACACATATGCTCTGCTTACCAAATAATGACCTGAAAGTGAAACAGAGATATGAATCCAAATAAAAAGCAGATAAAATTTACTGAACCTTGCTATTTATCTGGAATTGAGCTAAGTGCTTTGATCAAATGTAACTATAAGTACAGTTATTGTCCTTATTTTAATATACTGAAGTATAGATTACTTACTGTGACCATCTTTGCAATAGAGCCAGATTCAGAATGAACCTGAGGATTTGAACGAATATATTATGCAATACAAGTCTAGGTATTAAAATGAGAGAGAAAGGAATAAAAAACTTGATTTATATATATTTCAGATTGTTTTTTCATGAAAAATTTTTTATTGATCCATATAACAAGCAGGTCAGGTAGAAAGATAGTTTTTTATCATCCTTCCAAACCAGAAAACTTGGCACAGGGAAATTAACAAATTGTCAAAGTAAAAACTGTTTTTCAGTGGTAGAGCCAGAATTCTAGTGCTCTTTGGTTTATTTTTTAATTTTTAAATTATATTTGCTTTGATGAAAGAAAGGAGACCAAAACCCAGGATGTCAGAAATCATTAGGCTTACCCTCTGCAACTTAGTGAGATCCTCTTTCAAAATAAAATTTAAAATAGGCCTTTCAAAATAAAATTTAAAATAGGCCTGGGGATATAGCTCAGAGGTAGTATGTACCTGGGTTTAATTCCCAGTACCATACACATGCACACACACACACACACATGCAAGGAGGCGAGCACAAACCCCCACCCACACACCCCCACACACCCCCCCCACACACACACCCACACACACCTCTACTGGGATTAAAAATTACTTGGGGAACTCTTTCTTTCTTTCTCTCTTTCTTTCTTTCTTTCTTTCTTTCTTTCTTTTTTTTATTTTTTTGGTGGTACTGGGGTTCCTGGAGACCCTTCTACCTCCGGGCTACACTCCTAGACCTATTTTTATATTTTTTTATTTGGAAACAGGGTCTCCTAAGCCAGCATGGCTGTCTTCGAATGAGCGCGATCCTCCTGTCTCTGCCTCCTCCCAAGTGCGGGGATTACAAGCGTGTGCCACCATGCCAGGCTTTGGGGAACTTTTTTAAAGTGAGGATATCTGAAGTCAAATCAAAGAATCCCAAATCCAATGTGACTCTGATGAAGATGAGTATCCCTTTACTTTTTTAAAAAATAACACCACACATATAGAACTCACTTGGGCTGAGAGGAGTGATAATTCCATTAGACTGAAGTTTCCAAAGTGGAAAACGTAAAGTAGAACAAGTCTGATAGGTTGATGGAGAGAAGGTCTTGCAGAGGAGGGAATAGAAGATATAGAAAGAAATAGCTGGGACAAATTTATGGAAAGCCAAAGTGCAACTCCATGTTCATATCTCAGATGTATCTATATTGTGCTTGGGCTTGGGAGGTCCTTAAGGGGTTTTGAGCTTGTAAATGCACTGTGAAAATTAAGACAAACTGTGGTGCAAAGTATGGTTTATAGAGGCAACTTAAAGTTGTGCAGAGTTAAAAGAATTGGGATGTTGCCAGTGGTAACAAATGCAATGGAAAAGATATTCAAGCCAATTAAGTGACTAATCAGAAAGAAAATATAGAAAATGTAAATAAAAATACTATGAAATTTTAAGTTTGTATAGCTAGTATAGGCCCTGAGGAGAAGATATTGGAAAATTATTTGTATATTTTCAAATTATTTTCCAATTTTTGAAAAATATAAAAAATAGTTATTTCTTTTGACTGTATTAGAGAATTATCATTTTAGATTGTGCTCGTTTTTATGTTAATGATGTTTATGAGGCCTGGCAGGTCTCTCCTATGAGGTGAAAAGAAGCTCATTTAGCCGTTTGAGAGTCTCTAAGAGTTTAAGTTTGATTATTGGGATTTGGGGTGCTTTTTACTGGGCGATCTTTCGCTATGGCAGGTGGTCACACCAAACCAATAGGATGCGTTTAGAACCAAGAGTTGTAGGATTTCATAGAAGTTTATAGCAACACAGAGATGCTTTTTGTGGAATTAAACTCTGATTGTCTAGCGTTCTCATGGCGCCAACAGACAACAGGCTTTTATGTATGAAATACAGCTTTGGGTTTGGGGAAATGGTCAGTCAAGTACAGAATTTTAGAAATATATTGCAAGTCTTGCCAAGATGGTATGTGTCTGATTAAATGCAACCAACATAAAAGAATTATTTGGTGAAGCAGAAGACAGAAATGAAGGATGAACAGTAGGCTTTGACTGACTGTTAAGTACAATAAATGGTTTAAAAATAAAAAATAAAACCAACTGTTCCAGACAAATTTAGGTGGAAAGTGACCATTTTGAAAGCAGAATTCTGGGGACAGAGTTATAAGAAATTGCTGCCAGAGAGCCTGCTGGCACATACCTGTAATGCTAGTACTTGAGAGGCTGAGGGAGGAGGATCATAGCAGGTGATCATAGAGGACAGTCTCACCAACCCTATAAGACCCTGTTTAAAAACAAAAATAAAAATAGAGCTGAGAGTGTAGCTCAGAGGTAAAGTGCCTCTGGGTCTCTGGGCTACACACACACACACAAACACACACACACACACACACAAACACACACACACCAGAAATCACTGCTAAGAGGGTACTTGAATTCACATTTTTTAATTAAAAACTATGAATGAATGCTAAATGTTCAGAAAGAAAAAATTAACTTTCTTTGTAAAATGTTACTCTTCTTATAATTGATTTAAAAACCAGATGCTCTGTGAGATAAATTGAACCTTATGAAAGCTATTATTTTTTTCTTCCTGACTGACTATACTGATGCAATGGGACATTTCTAGCTTAATTATGTAGACTTTTGAGGGGGGTGTCAGATATGTCAGTAGTTCTGAAAACTGCCACACATTATTACCTCCTGTGGGGCTTTAAAAATGCCTGAGCCACACCCCCCAAGAGAACCTGAATTAATGAGTGTGAGCTAGGCTTTGACCATGAATTTCTTAAGTTGATTGTAGTATGCAGCCATGATTGAAAGCCATTGAAATAAGTAAATGTCAGCACTTCAGTGCTCACTGGAATTAAACTTTGGTTTTCATAGAAGTAGTCATAATTCCTCCACCTTGAGCAAAATGCATAAGGGTGGGAAAATTGTAAAAAGTTAACTGGACTACATTATTTTTCATTTGTTACATTCAGCATGATAGAGTCACAAGAGAAGAGAATTACCTAGCATGCTGTGAATTTGGCCTCTGCCTTAGCACTCAGCATTGTAGAAGAGGAAACTTCCTCATTTAGATGCCTGTTATACTCCAAATCTAGCTTTTGTGGCCTTCCTATCTCTTTCTTTTTCCCTATAAAAAGAAGCAAATCCAAAAATTCTAGTAATTTTAAACTTTTTATTTACTATACAGTAAAATATTGAACAAAAATAAGGAAATGTTCATGAGACAGAGTATATTCTTAGGTAAACACCACCTAAGTGAGGAAACTAGGCATATCATCTCAGAAACCTTCCATGTGCCTCTTTAATTATGATATCAATATCCTGACTTTCGTGGTAATACATGATTTGTGTTTGTTTGTTTGTTGATGGTCCTGGGGATTGACATAGGGACATTCTACCTATGAGCTATTTCCCCAGCCCTTTTTTGTTTTGAAGCAAGGTCTTGCTGGGTTACTAAGCATCTTGCTACATTGCTGAGGCTGACTTCAAACCTATGATCCTCCTGCCTCAGTCTCCCAACTACTAGGATTACAGACATGCAGCACCATGCCCAGCTACCTATTTTCTTTCATTCACATTTTTATATAAATAAAGCAAGCCAAGACTTGGTAGCATTTTGCTAAAACTTTAAAATTTTGTTTAAGTGAAAATTTATAGTATATGCTATTTCCTCTCTGTCCTTTTCAACTATCATCATGCTTCTTTGGCCAACTCTTTGGTCCATTGTTTTTACTGCTCAAATATTTCGTTTTAATACATCATAGTAAATGCATCCCATTTGCTGTCAATAGGAGATGGTTCCATGCCTTTTCGCTACCCAAACTGGCATTTGTGAGTTGTTGTACTGTACCATTCCTTATACATCTCTGAAGAATATACAGTCAGGAGGTGAAACTGCTGGGAAGGTATGGGTAACTCCATGTGCTGCGTGCTTGTAGGTTTGTATCACCCTGACAAATAGTTTTCTAAATCTCTTGTACAAATTTACACTCCTATTAGTAATCTATGATTTGTCCTGCTACCCTACATGGGGAATGTCTGCGAACCATGGCTTTTTAACCAAGGCCAACCTGCTACTGATACATAAAATGAAGCCTGTCTGTCTGTCTCTGTCTCTTTTTCTCCCTCCCTCCCGTTCTCTCTCTCTTTCCAGCATGCTGGGGTTTTTTTGTTTGTTTTTGGTTTTGTTTTTGTTTGTTTGTTTGTTTTTCTCTTATCTGTTTGCTTTGGTGTAGCAGTGGAGCTGGTTACTTAAAACAAAGGCCATACAGCCTGTAATATCTAAAATACTTACTATCAATACCATTATAGGAAAAATTTGCCAGCCCTTTCTATACATCTTAGATCACTTGGTATTATATTTTACCAGGTCTAGTGAATATATTGTAGGATTTCTGTGTGGTTTATTTGCATTTTCCTAATTGCTAGTGGTGTGAGAAAATTTTTCACATATTTCTTGGCTATTTTGATGTCTTCATTTTATGAAGTCTCTTGATCATTTTTCCATTGGATTTTTTGTCATCTTCTTGGCTTCTTTATGAAATATTGTTTCGAGCCCCTTGCTGGTTATGTAGCTATTATTTTTCTCCACTCGGTGGTGTGCCTCTTTACTGTCCTAATGATGTCTTTTGATAAAAGGAACTTCTTAAATGTTAATGTAGTCATATTTAACAGAGTTTATTTGGGTAAGATTATTTCATGTCCTGTTTATTAAATGATTCATTATTCTAAAAATAAATATACTCTTATACAACTAAATAATAAATATTCTACTGCAAATATTTTCAGGGGCATTTGCAATGTCTAGAGAAATTTTTGGTTGTCACAACTGAAGGTAGGCTATTAGCATCTGGTGTGGACAGGTCCAGAAAGCTGCTACACATTCTATGATTCACAGGGCAGCCCACCAAATAAAGGGTTATCTGGCCCAATATATCAATAATGCTGCTGTTGAGAAACCCTCCTATGAGATTAATTATGATTAATTATGTTCCATAATCTAGTCCATGTATTCAAAGTTCTCTTGCTTTCCATGATACTACATTGGTCTATGTGTTCATCTTTGTACCAAACATCCTCTCTTAAACTTTTTAATTTCATATTAAATCCTAATATAAGCAAAGCTTATATTGCCTATTCTTGGCCTCTGGAGTTCTAGATATGTTTATAGAACCAACTTGTTCAATTTCCACTAAACAGTTGCATTTTATATTGCAACTACAGTGAGTCTCTGGATTTACTGGAAACTTTCATAATATCAAACCTTTAAATTCATGAGCATGGCATATCTCTCAATTCTTTTTGGTAAGATTTAATTGATTTTCCATGTTTGTATTTTTCTGATGAGTAATCTACACATATATTTTTATATATTTGCATACACATTTTATAGTGGGATACCATTATAAATATTGACACTTTTAAAATTATATTTTCCATTTATATGCATATATATGAACTTGATTTTTAACCTTGAAACATAACTTTATTTACTAATTGTAATGATCTATATGTAAAGTATTGTACCACTCATAATTATAACATCTCTAGTAACACCTGCACACTCTCTTCTTATCTCTTTCTTCCAATTTGAATACCTTTTTTTTCTTTTCTTTCTTTCCTTCATTAGTTAGGAATTATTTTCAAAACTTATTTTGGTAGAGTCAACCATACTTAATCTGTGGGTATTCCATTAAAAGTACTATAATAGCCGGGTGTGGTGGTGTACACTTGTAATCCTCGCACTTGGGAGGTGGAGACAGGAGGATCGAAGCCAGCCGTGCTGGTTTAAGAGACCCTGTTTCCAAATAAAAATATAAAAATAGGTCTGGAAGTGTAACCTGGAGGTAGAAGGGTTTCCAGGAACTCCAGTACCATCAAAAAAAAAATACTATAGTGACATTGATTCTAGAAATTAGTTTTTGTTAGAAAATATTTTTTAATCTCACAAATAATTGATGAGCCTGTACTACACTATAAATGTGCTAGATAAAATTAGGATGGAGAGTATTGGAAGAGAATTCCCTGGGAGAATGTCTCTACTTCCAGTTAAATCTCATTCCTAGAGCGGTTTCACAATATGGGGATCCTTTGAGATCTCAATCCGAGGACTGAAGGTTCACCGGGGCATGTCTCTTGTTGACATCTGGACATCACTCACTGTATGTACCCTAACCAGGAGATCCTGCCCAAATCTTCTTCCAGTAACTTTGTCAGGAATCTGTAAAATCACTAGAGGAATAGTGACATTCCCTCCCTGAATTCTTTCCTTCTACACATTATAATCCAGTTATTCTTCCCTGTCTGATCAGGTCCCCAATGCCTTCAGATGCTTTTGTAATTCTGTCTGCTTTTTATTGGAGAGTTGGCTAGAATCACCTGATTTTCTGTAGTGGAAGGAAAGTATTCATGATTTTCTTTCATGTAAAAGACTAGAAAGTGATAGAATTCAAAAGTGTTTGGTTCACGATGAGCAATCAAATGAATGTTTATTGCATAAATGAATGCTGTGTTCAAACTATTTGCTTCTATTCTCATGCCTGCTGTGTTGTTTTGACAGGTTTCATGCTAAATAAAAATTGTAGATGATCATATTTGAAGAGTTTTCTAGCATATATTATAAACACAGTGTGTATAAGGCCATATTTTGTTTTACAGGGTTTTAAATTGTTGCATATATTAGCTTTAGCCTAAATTTTACAGTGTCATAAGAAATACAGATAATTTAAATAATACTTGTATTGTTGATCAAAACTAATAAAACCATTTCAGGAAATTTATGGATATCTATTATGAACTGTGGAGCATAAAGAAATAGCATATAGTTTTTGTAAGACAATATTAAGAACATTAGAAATTAAGATTCTTTTCCTCATCCAGAAACATTGGAAAAA
The DNA here is from genome assembly GCF_963383645.1 of Muscardinus avellanarius. Classification (NCBI taxonomy): domain Eukaryota; kingdom Metazoa; phylum Chordata; class Mammalia; order Rodentia; family Gliridae; genus Muscardinus; species Muscardinus avellanarius. Next base: position 77,833,678 of record NC_137794.1, read on the forward strand.
TATTTATGTTTAAAAGCCTCAAAATATTTGTTCTTAAAGCTGTTCCTGTTGGTGATATATAGTGTCTTGTAAATTCATGTTATCCAGATAAACACAGAAACTTTTCTGTCATTCAAAAATATCAGAAAAACCATTTTAATTATTCCACTAGTGAAATAGAATGAAATTTCCTGAAATATATTTTAAGTCCAAATAACAGAATAATAATATATTCTGTAAGACCCAGACTGAGAAATCTAAGACAAATTAAAATAAAACAGAAAATAGATTATAATACTACTACTTTATTATTAGAATTTGAAAGAAATTATAGCTGTCTAAAATTACTAAGAATTATATTAGATAAAATTTAAAGTAGTCCAGCTTCAAACTAGTTAGATTCAGTGTGAACTATACCCGTTATCTCAGTTTCATTACCACCACGATGTGTCTATAATTTTGTAAAAACAGTGTACTTATTTTTTTTAAAGTTTGAGACATATAGTCTGATTATTGCATATAAATAACATGCAACAAACTGCACATATTTAAAGTTTTCAATTTCATAAATTTCCATCTAAGTATAAATATGAAAAACCATCACCACAATCAGTATAATTAAAATGCTCATCAACTCTGAAAAGTTTTAACATATTCTTTTGTAATCCTTCACTCCCGTCTCTTCCTACATGAGCTGTCCTAAAATATTCTGTTGCTATACCTTAGTTTTCATTTTTATAATAATATGGAAATTGATCATATAGTATGCACTCTTTATTTCCTAGATTTATTGATTTGGCCTATTTATCCTGAGATGTGTACATTTTGCAGCAAACATCAATAGTTGACATCTTTTTATTGGTGCATTGTAGTCATGTATCTTAATGATATACAAGATGGTAGAGATATACATGCACACATCATTCATTAGTTCTTCTCCACTTACTTTCGCCCCATTCCCTCTCCTCCCTCCTGCTCATGTTTGGCTTAGTGATTAACCTTGATATGTTTGTATGAATTGATTTCTTTTCATTTCTGGTTAGAACTCTACTGTTATGCATGTAGGGCAATTTGTTTGTTTATCCATTCAACAATTGGTGAGCATGTGAATGTATATTCACTTTTGAATGTACACATTCATACAATGACTGATACACAAAGATGCTAAGTATTTGTGTTCAAGTCTTTACACAGACATATGCTTTCATGTCTCTTGGTTCAATTCCCAGGAGTGGGATGACTGCATCATATGAGCTCTTGTGTTTAATAATTAATGTGACTGCCAAATAGTTTTTCAAAATTGTACCACTTTGCATTCTATCCAGTAGTGTATGAGAATTAGATATCTTCTACCATCCTAATAGGTGTGCGGTGCCACGCCACTATAGTCTAAACAGGCATTTTCATGATAACTATTTTGACATCTTTCACCATTTTTGCTCCTGTGTATCTTCTTTCATGATGTTTCTCTTCATAATGTTTGCACAAAACTTATTGATTTTTTTCTTATTTTTTATTGTTTATAGTTTCTATGCATATTGGGTACAATTATTACATCATATATATCTATGTATTAAATATATAAATTATGATTTAATATTTTTCTATCTGTGGCATAGCTATAAAATATATCTCTTTATATACATATGCATAGCTTTTCATTTGATGAATGTTTTAAATGACAAAATAAAATTTATTGATTTTTTATGGATCTGGTGTTTGATGTCATCCTTACCAAACTCAATATCATGAAACTTTTCTCCTATATTTTATTCTCCAAGTTCTGTAGTTTTTACATATAGTTAATGATTTTTTCCTCAGTATTGGGGTTTAAATCAGTGCCTAGCCCTTTTTCCAACACTGAATTAACCCTAGCCCTTTTCATTTGTATTTTGAGATAAGGTCTCACTAAATTGATCATGCTGGCAGTAATTTATGATCCTCCTGACTCATCTTCCAAAGTAGCTGAAATTACAGGCATAAAGACACCATACCCAGGTAGTTTAAAAAAACATTTTGAATTAGCCGGGCATGGTGGTGCATGCTTGTAATCCCCGCGCTTGAGGATCACGCGGGTTCAAAGCCAGTGCCGCTGGTTTAAGAGACCCTGTTTCCAAAAAAAAAAAGTATAAAAAAATAGGTCTGGGAGTGTATCCCGGAGGTAGAAGGGCTTTCAGGAACCCCAGTACCACCAAAAAAAAAAAAAAAACCACAACATTTTTAATTAATGTTCAGTGTATATTGTAATAGAAGAGTTGAAATTCAGTCTATTCTACATGAAGTCATCCAGTTGTTCCAACACCATTTTTGAAAGGAAAATTCTTCTTAACTTCATGCCTTTGTTGAAAATCTCTTGTCCACATGTGTGGACTTTTATTTTTTGACTCTGTTCAATTACACTGACTTAGATATTGTTGTATAACACTTTTGATTTCTATAGCTGATTATTGAAGTCGTCAGATAGTATTTTCCCACCAAGCTTTACTTTTCTTCAAAGATGTTTTAGAATTCAGACCTTTTGTATTTTATTATTAATTTCAGAATAATTTAATCTTGATTATTCCTTGCAAGAATTAGAATAGACATTACATTAAATATACAGATAAAGTTTGGGAAAATTGTATTCTAATAAGATTGAGCATTCTAAACTACAAAAATGGCAGAGCTCTCCATTTATATTGATCATCTTCAGTATCTCTCAATAATTTTATCTCTAAGTGTACAAGTATTTGTCATCTGTCAAATTTGTCACAAAACATTTAATATTTTTATTATACTATAAATGATACTATTATTTTAATGTCTGAATGGTTATTGCTAATACATAGAAATTTGTTTGATAACACCGGGCGTGGTAGGGCACGCTTGTAATCCCCGCACTTGGGAGGCGGAGACAGGAGGATCAAGCAGGTTCAAAGCCAGCTGCGCTGGCTTAAGAGCCCTGTTTCCAAATGAAAAAAAAAAAAAAGTATAAAATAGGTCTGGGAGTGTAGCCCAGAGATAAAAGGGCTTCCAGGAACTCCAGTACCACCAAAAAAAATTTTTTTTTGATATTTAAAATAATGATTCTATATGCTACAGTTCTACTGAACTGTTGACTAGGTATAGCAACGGTTTCCTGCAGAGTCCAGAGGGATTTTCTACACAAGTGGTCATGTCTTCTTTCTCTCGAATCCTTGTGCATTGTTCTTGGTACTTTTGTGTTTTATTACATTGCACTGGCTAGATACTCAGTATCAGTACAATATTGAATAAAATTGTTAAGAGTAGATACATTAGTCTTATTCCTGATCTTAGGGAAAACATATCTGCATTGTATGTGATGAGTGAGGAGGTTTCTCTCGCTCTCTCTTTCTTTCTTTCTTTCTTTTCTTTCTTTTTTTCTTTCTTTCTTTCTTTCTTTTTTTTTTTTTCAGTACTGGGAATGGAACCCAGGGGCATTCTACCTCTGATCTACAACCCCAGCCCTATTTTTTTTAATTCTTTATTTTGAAACAGGGTCTTACTGAGTTCCAAAGGGCTTCACTAAGTAGTAGCTGAGGTTGTCCTCAAACCTCGATCCTCCCATCTCAGCCTCCCAAATGCTGGGATTACAAATACTGGGCATGTTCCAGCACGCCCAGCTCTATTTATTTCTTTTTTTTGGCCAAGAACTTTTTGTTCTTTTTTTTTTTTTTTTTTTTTGGTGGTACTGGGGTTCCTGGAAGCCCTTCTACCTCTGGGCTACACTCCCAGACCTATTTTTACATTTTTATTTGGAAACAGGGTCTCCTAAGCCAGCACGCTGCTGGCTTTGAACCTGCGCGATCCTCCTGTCTCTGCCTCCCAAGCGCGGGGCTTACAAGCGTGCGCCACCACGCCCGGCTGTTCTGTTTTCTTAATCAGGAAGAATAAACTGATTTCATCAAATTCTTCATCCATTGAGGAGATTATATGGCTTTTCTATTAAAATTTAGTTTGATAATAGGAGAATCATCATGACTGATTATTGAATTTTGAACAAATGCCTCATTCCTGGAAGTTACCTATTTTATTTGATGTGGGATTCCATTTTCTACACTTGATCTTAGACAAAAAGCTGAGAAGTGATTGGGAATTCTATTTTCTAAAATTGTGTTTGTAACTGTTGTGTCTTTGTTCATGAAGGAAAATGAACCCATAGCCTCTTTCCTTGTATTTCCTTTATCATAGTACTGGTATCAGGGTAATATTAATCTCATAGAAAAAAAAAAACTAGGAAAGGCTCTCTCTTACCTTTTCTGAGAGTTTCTTTGTTTTAAATTATGAGTCGGTATTTTTTGCCAGTTTCATAAAATCTAAGTGCATTTTAAACTGATATTTAAAAACATAAAACTATATATGTATATACATATGAACATTTTTATGCATTTATGAGGTGCCCTGTGATATTGCAATACATTTCTACAGTGTATAATATTTAAATCAGGATAAACATATCTATCCTCTCATTTGTCATTTATATATTAAAAACAAAATATTCTCTCTTCTGGATTTTATAAATATACAATGTGTTATCAATATTGGTGGTCAGCCTACTGTACAATAATAGCACACTAAAAATTGGTGCTTTTAAAACTTTTAATATAAATCCCCATGGAAGCCATCTGGACTCAGAATCTTTTGGGGGAAGTTTTAAAATGTTATTTAATTTCTTAATACATATAGGTTTACTCAGTATTCCATTTTTAAGTGAGGTTTGGCAGTTGTATTTTTCAAGGAGTTGGTGCATTTTATCTAAGTGCTTGAATGTGCTAGTGTAAAGGCAGTTATTATATACTCTGATTTTAATAGCTGCTGGATCTGTTGTGATGTTCCCTCTCTCCTTTCTTAATTATGTCTTTAAAAATTATAATTTATGATTAGTCTGGCTAAGAGTTTGCCATTATTATTTATCTTCTCAAATAATTTTCTTTTAAAAAGAACCAGCTTTATGTATAACTGATTTTTTTCTGTTTATATGAAGTTTACATATGCTTTCATTTAACTAATTTCTTATGGTAAAAGATAAGCTCTTTTTTCTCCTTTTTTTGGGACTCAAAGACACAAGCATTACACCTTCTCTTATAGTTCCATATGTTCCTGGAGCTCTGTTCATTTTTCAGTCTATTCTCCTAAGACGTCTAATTTTGGAAAGACATATATATTTTTCCCTATCCTTCCCAATAAAAGCAACTCAAGACCCTAAAAATAATATAAACAAGGATAAAAATATTCTAAAAGATACAGAGAAGTAGACTACCTCTGTTCCTAAACACATCACAGTTATCATGAAAGTGAGTGTCTGTATTTACCTTCTCTTATATATTTATGACTGTATAACAATAACCATTTATATGGAATCATAGAAAAAGAAAGGAATCTCCTCACCTCTAACATGTGTGATTTTCTGGCATTAAATGTGTAATTGAGAAGCACCTAAGTGAAATCTGAAGAGGCTCAGTGGAGAGTCATGACTTGTATCACAATCTAGCCTTTAGGAGGCAGTAGCCCAATCCCACCCTCACCCCTTTGGCAACAAGACATGTCAGGAGCAGGAATGAGGCATGCTCCCTGTTCCTGCCACGGTGGAATTGGTGGAGACCTAGTGGGGATTCTGCATTCTCACCTAAGCAGTGAAATCTGCTTAAAATCTGTTTAAAATCTGCTTAAAATCTGACAGATTTTAGAGCAGCCATCGAGAAGTGCCTTGACAAGCAATTGTGAATGAGAAGAGGAAAGTATCAGCAAATTTGCATGTCTCAGCAAATATATAGATGATGTGAAAGAGAATAAAATGGAAATTTGGGGACTGAAAATATACATTTAAAAACTCAATGGATGGGCTCAAAAGATGAATAGAGAAAACAGAAGAATCATTGAACCACCCAATCTGAACTCTAGAGATAATACAGATTGTATCTGATATTAAATATTTATATGTATTCTTATTTCTCCCAATCTTTCTTATACGTTTGTTTCTTAGCATTAAAATATTTTGATATTTTTATTTTGGCTATAAGTAATCTTTACCCTGTAAACTATTCCATGCTAGTAACCTGATTTCCTAATACCATAATTAAAACTCTATAAAGATTTAACAGCCAGGTGTGGTGGCACACTCTTGTAATCCCAGCATTTGGGAGGCTGAGACAGGAGGATCACAGTTTGCGGAAAGCCTCAGCTACTACTTAGTGAGGCCTTTGCAACTCAGTGATACCCTGTTTCAAAATAAAGGATAAAAAATAGAAATGGAGGTGTTGTTCAGAGGTAGAATGCCCCTGGGTTCCATCCCCATCACAAAGAAAAGAAAAAAGATTTAACATTCTTTACATCATGAGACTTTACTCCATGTTTTATGACTTGGTTCTCAGGACACTTTTATGAGCTCACAAGTATATTCTAAACTTGAAGATGAGCACAGTGGGCAAGGCCAGTCTCTTTCTCAAGCTTTCTTTACTCTGGAGTGATCAAGTGAAAATTCCAAAGCCTCTTCCACATTTTCTTTTTTATGCCTCTTTTAATGTTGCAATGTGATTTGCTGCTAGGAAGCAAGGATTTGTGTGTGTGTGTGTGTGTGTGTGTGTGTGTGTGTGTCTGTGTGTGTTACTGAGGGTGGAACCCAGGGGCTTTTCTACACTCTGGGTTATACTCCCAGACGTATTTTATACTTTATTTGGAAACAGGGTCTCACTAAGTTTCTGAGAGCCTACTAAGTAGCTGAGGCTGGCTTCGAACCTGCGCGATCCTCCTGTCTCAGCCTCCCAAGCTCTGGGATTACACGTGTGCACCACCACACCCAGAAGAAGCAAGGAATTAAAAATTCCTAGGTGGAACAACAGCCATATTTCCCTTCCTTTTTTTGTCAGTTGTTTTCAGAGAAAATAAAAAGTCTTAACTAAAGTAGGGAACAAGATTCAAAGTCAGACAGACAAGGTTTAAATTCTTTCAGTCTCAGTTATTAATAGTGTAGCTTTGGACATGGTATGTTACTGATTGCATATGGTCTGATCTTTTAATATGTAAAATATATAATTTTATTAAAGTAAAAGATAGGTGTGAAATGTATTTGTGTCTATTTTCTGATTTTTATAGAAAGAAAAGCTTAGGAATAGTGTGTGTGGCTCTATTTTCTGTTTTTTGGGGAAAATCAACTTAAGAAGTGTGTGTGTGTGTGTGTGTGTGTGTGTGTGTGTGTGTGTGTTCCATATAACTCACTTAAAGGGCTAGAATAACTTGTAGCAAGACTAGTTTAAAGCCAGGAATAGACAAAATGCTACTAGGAAATAATTTGTCTGGTTTTCTTTCTTTGAATATAAGATAATAAATTAGTTAGGCCTTCCAAAAACGTCCTCATACAGTAATACAATAAGACCCTCTCAGAACCTTAGTGTATTTTGTTAAAATAACTGAACTCAGACACTGGAAATGCAAATATAAATGTTACTACATGATTAACTTGGTTATATCATACATAGCACACTAGAAATATGATGTAGTATTTGCAAATACTAACTTGTGCTTTCTCTTCATTGAACTACAAAAATTCTTATACATGTGTGAAAGATAATGAAGTGCTCTGTTTCTTGGAACTCATCCTAATGGCACACTATTCCTGTCCTGATCATTGGTGTAGCCTTGACATTTTATACCATTTTGTCCTGGGCTAAAATAATGGATGACTTGATTTGGTTCTTTCACTAGTGCTCCATCTTTTGCTTATGTAAATGGTTCCTATAATACAGAATGTGATATTCTTATATCACATAATTTCTGAAGGGTTTTTACATCTTTCTTAAATGCTTCACAAACTTCCAGTTTATTCTTTTCATCTATTTTAACCAGGGAATGATTCTCTCTGAATGAGAATTCATTATTTGACTATCTGCTTTCTACTTGATAACCAACATTCATTTTGCCCATTTTTCTGTTTACTCTCAAGCTGGGTCAAAGTAAATGTAATCTGTCCCCACACCTTAAAAACAACTAGTCTTCTTGGAAGGATACAACCAGTCCTCACTCACTTTCTCCATCTTTCTTCTCGGCTTTTCTCTTCTCTATTCTTCCGTGCCTCACTTCATACCCCAGTTTTTACAGTTCTTGATCGTGGTACTCTTAATAGTCTCATGGTTTAGAGATTAATTTCATGCTGTTGTACAAACAGTGATTCTGATCACTTACTATTAGGATTATAAAATCTCCAGTACTTAGACTCTTCAAGAAAACTTTTCTAAGATTTCATTGAGAAATAAAACTAGCTAGCTAAGGGGTTTTGTTCACTGTTGATTGGTGAGACTCTTGTAACCAAGGTGCTCCTATGCCTACGAGGGCATTAGAGCTAAGTTTTGATGCAGTTGAACACATGTTTTACATTGTAAACGAATGCTACTGAATTCCAAATTTCTCGCCAGAAAAATACATCGGTAACTTGGATAATGGGATTCTTAATTCTTCTCTGATCCAGATTAATTCAGGTGATTTCTCAGAAAGCAGCAAGTACATAGTTCTGAAGTTTGCCTTTTATTGAGAAATAGAAGACATTAGATAATCTTTTAGTTCATATAATAGTATACATTTCCTATTTGTTCCTTCCTAAATTACTTTCCAGGCCTAGTAATGCTGTTGTATTTTTGTTGCACAAGTGAGATTTTATAAGCCCCTCTTATCTTACCAAGGAGAAGAGGATACAACTGACCTTCCTTGTGATCTCTCTATATTTGTAATACCTGTAGCTGCAAATGCAGCAAGGCTGATAGTGTGGAATCGTTGCACACTGTCTTGTCAGCAAGATTTCTTTCCCTTTTTCTGATTATTCTAGAATATGGTCATTTGAATGGAGTGTTTCTCTAAAGGGGAGAGGACCTGAGGGAGTAGAATTACAAAAGCTGTACTATTTATTAAGCTGGGGGGAAATACAGATCATTAAACTTGGTGACATACTGCTTTTAAAAGGTAAAGAAATATCAAACAATAACTTCAGAAAAATTGTTATTTAAAGAGACATGTTTTTGATGATAGCTCATGAAAAATTAAATCACATTCTCTTCCAGTTCTGTGGGCATTAATGCATTATGAAGGAATCCCTTTTGTTCTGACAGTTGAAGTCTGGGACCATTTCTTTTGTCTTGGCCTCAGTCTCTGTATGGTTGCCTAGAAACCCAGTCTCTTAAAGGCATTTGCCCATAAAAGTGCAGTTAAGGTAACACATTTTGTTTTCAGATGGAGATTATTAGAAAACTGTGGGCATGTTAAACAAAATGAGGTTTTTTTTTGTTTGTTTATGTGTATAGAAAGCCTAACATTACTCACAGTACCTGAGTACAAATACAGAAGAATTGAGAATAATTACAAAGAAAATAATAAAACTATAGGGTGATTTCTTTTTTAAGAGAACAAAAATATAGGCTTCTGAGTAGTGAAGGAATCATGGGCAGTATCTCATTATCTGCACAGTAAAACAATTAACAATTGACTGTGTGCCAAGCACTTTCTCTATGAATGTTACAACACTGTCCCAGTTTGGTTCAAATTTGCCAAGTATATTGTTAATTCCAATTACTTTGTGGGGTCACAACACAGGCACTCAAAGAATCTGGTTGAATGATGAGGTTATGTTTGCATGTGAATTACCTTACTTTTTCTGTTTTCGTCTTTCAAATAGTTTTCTTATTTTCAATTAAATAAAATTACTAATAAAACCATGTGAGTATAAAATTACAGCTATAAGCTCTGTTGGACAGGGTTTTCCAATGGGGGCAGGAGGGAACAGACATGTGTTATAAATATTTCACCACATACAAACATGATATATATTCACTTCCAATACACATCCCATAACAGAATTTCATGTCATAAGTAGCTTTTCAAGTAAATTCAAGAGAGCAGCAAACAGTGACTACCATTGCCAAAACTTATTCCCTCTCTGTTTGTCCCATTACCTTGGAAAGAATATCTTACATGGCTAATTGATTTGGCTTTTCTTTCCAGAAAGCAGAGATTATCCACTTCTTCCACTGTTGTTTCATATTTTATTTCTCAAGACCCTTCATAATATTGTCAACTTTAACCATAATGACCAAAGGAATATTAAAATTTGTAATGGCCCTCAGAGTTCTGGGACAGGAAAATAATTTTGCTTCTTAAAAAACTGGCATGTATTAAGGCCCAAGTAAGGTGTGAGAAGTGAATGAATGCACGTCTGACTTCAGAGTTGCCTGAAGTCTATGTGTAGGAAGCACCTCTACTGGCACGGATTTGGATGCCATCTGCACACAACAGAGGTCTTTAAATAAAATTCCTTATGTGAAATCTAACATTTAACTCTGTTCACCACAGTAACTCTGATAAGGACGTACATATAGAATTTTAATAGATACTTCTGTAAATGGGTAGCTGGTATCTTCTGTTCATTGCTACAAACAAAGACAATCACTCATGTTCCATGTTAGCACACATGCCAGGGTTAAAGATTTACTGTGGAATTGGAGTGTGAATTCATATCACACAGTTGTCACTTGCCGTCCTTCCCATAAAAGTCACATTCTTCAGTATGAAGGCTTTGTTCTGATCCATTATCAGATACACTCATCAATGTATAATGCCTAACAAATGCAACTCAGAAGACAATTCTCTAGTTACTGAGAAGGAATTGGTAGGTCAAAAGACTATATGCTAGCAGTAGTCAAACAGGATTATCCACAGAATAATGGAAATTGTGAACTATAATTAATTCAGTGTCTGGTACTTAATAGTATAGGGAGAAAAGATTTTTTATTCTTTTTTAATATTTTTGGTGCATTATATTCATACATCATATCGGGGTAAAAAAAAAAAACTTGTGTGTACATACATGTAACCATCACTGATTTAACCCCTACCCAATTCCCACCCCGTTTCCTCCCCATCCCTCCCTCTCTTGCTTGTCTTAGTGGTTGACTTTGCTACGTTTAAGTACATTATGTGTTTTAGAGATTTTCCTTCTTCCCCCCATCCTTTCTCCTCATTTAGGTTGTCTTGTTGTATTTTTAAAGTTCTGAATTGAATGGACAACAATAGACTAACAAGAAAAATATAAAGCTTATGTGAAGTTAATATTTTAATTTTTATATGCATAGGGACCTTCAAAGAAAAGATATGAAGACCCAAAGAAAGACTAGATCTGAGGGTATATACACCATTTTAATAAAGGGCAATAAATTGTGGGACTGTGAAAGGAGAAAGGGGTTTGATTGTGACTAGAAAATATAGGAGGTAATTAATGGAAGATAGAGGTTATTTTAATGAGGTTTGTTTGATCTCTGAGATAATTTTTCATACCCAGAAATAAAAATGTGTTCTCTTCTTCCCGGTAGGGAGGTTATCATTCTCATGGGAAATGTAAGTCCTGATTGCTTTTGGGAAGGAGAGCAGAGAGCCCTTCCTATATCCGGTGTTACACAGTTGCCTTCTTCTCAAAAGAATTAAGAAACCAGGGTGGAATAATTTTTAGGTAGCCTCTTTTGGTCCCATTTAATAATAAATTGTTTTAAATAAATAGATGAATTATAGGTAAAACACTGAAGCAAACTGAAAATTTTAGAATGACAGGAAACACAAAACTATGATCTGATGTATAACTAAATAGTTCATATTATCTAGTATAAACACTAATGTGATTCAATATTAATTTAATCTGTTTCAACTCTTATTTGATCCAAGAATTATTTAAACTAAATGTTTATGTAGTAACAACTGAATAGTACATGCTTGTGATTGCCTTCCTTGTGAGCTTCCTTAAAATAGTTCACCAAATTGAATAGGTGAAAGCAAATGATCTCCATACTTTTTAGAGCCAAAATAGAAGTATTATAAAAACTTAAAATGTCTTTCTAAAAAAGATGGCTTGAGTTTTTAAAACCCCTTGATACCTGTATATATCATTCCAAGCATAGCCTAAACAAGGTTAGCTTATATAGCTATTGATTCTAACACCCTTCTTCAAATCACTATTATGTACAATCTCAGAAAGACTAGTAGTTTTATTTTCTTTTATCTTTCTTTTGAACTTAAAAAGCAATATTAACCACCCTCAATTTTAGCTTAATAGGTTATGCATATCTAACTAATGAATGAATTTTTTCTCCTTTACATTCAAAGAAAAACAAAAAAACAAAACAAAAATGATCAAAAATAATAAAATGAAACAGCTCACTGCAACCTCTATCAAATACCCTTTTCATTGTACTATTCTCAGCAGGGCTGGAATTACATTGAGCCAAGATGTAACAGTGCCGTGTGGAAGTTGTTTGTCTTTTAAGGTTCAGTGAAAATCACTGTGAGGTTCTGACCTTTCCTACAGATAGTCTGTGTTTGGGGGCTGTTTCAGTATTTGCTATGAGTTCCTTAGGATCCCATTAGAAATGGTTCAGTAAATCCCCAAACATTCAACTTCATGACATACAAAGAAAATCATTTTCAAAATAACAAATAATTCCCAAAGTAAAAATGAGAAAGCACACATGTTTTTTGCAAACTAGTCAAGAAAAATACTTGGATTTAAATGTACTTTTTTAAAAAATAGAAATGATTTAATCATATCTGTTGTTGATACTGATTGTTAAGTACAAATGCTTACCTGTGTACTTTTCTGTGTGCTCTCAAAGCAACAGAGTAGTGCTAAAAATTAAATGTTGGATGTAATAATACTATATTATTAACTGATAAATAATAAAGAGGAAGAAGAAAATATAGAATTTTTTATCTTATAACCAGATAGCATAAAAGGAAATGCAGGGACTTTGGAGTAAGACAGACCAGACTCTAGAAAGAGCTCTATTATTAGATGCATTAATTTTGTCAATACTTGTAACCTTTGTGAGAATTAGGTTTTCTATATGTAAAATGTGTATAACACTTACCTTGTAAGGTATTCACAGAAGCGCATACTTAAATGCTTAGCTGTGTTAGTCAGTTTTCATTGCTATGACAAAAATACCTGACATAAACTACTTAACAGAGAAGAAAGCTATTTTGGCTCTTGGTTTCAGAGATTTTAGTACATGGTCAGCTGGCTTGGTTGCCTTTGGTCTGAGATAAAGCAGACCAACTGCCATGGTAGAGAGTTCCTTAGCTCATGGTCAACAGAAAGCAGAAAGAGAGGAGAAGAAGCCAGGGATAAAATCTATTCTCCAAATACCCCCAGTAAACTGCTCTCTCCATTCATGCCCCATCAGCCTAAAGTTTCCACCACCTCCCAGTAGTCCTTCCAGCCACTGACGGATTAATCTACCGATGCCCTGAGAGCACCTGTCATCCATTCAGGTCCCCAAATCCCCACCTCTGAACTTTGCTGCACTGGGAACCAAGTCTTGAAATATGAGTCTTTGGGGGTACATGCCTAACTCAAACCATAACACTTGCACAGGAAAGATTCAAAGATAATTTTTAATTTGATTTTACAGTAAACCAAAGAAAATTAAATGCTGCGCAATGGTCTGAATATTGCTTCCAAAACTCATATTGAAACTTAATACCCAATGTGAGAGTTTTAAAAGTTTGGATGTTAGAAACTGACTGAATCAGGAGTGTAGAGCCCTCCTTACTTAAGGCTCTTATTTTTTTTTTACTTTGAAGGGAATTTTTAATATAAAACAAGTAATTTCTTTTAGCGATTTGAAAATATATGAGAACATAAGCACAAAGCTTGAGTAACTTAAGATTTACTTTTGTAAAGCATGTTGACAAATATTAAAAGTTATATTTGCATTTTGGAAATTATAACATAAATAAAAAACACAAGATATCCAATGTTAACACTGATCTCCCACATATAACTTGGAATTAGGTACTGAGAACTTTATCCCTTATTAAAGGCCTTTGTATGGTGGGTTTATTCCTTCTGCCATCTGAGATCATGGCATTCATTCCCGCTAAATGAAGCAGCAACAAGATTTCATCTTGGAATAAAAGCGCAGCCCTTACAGCTACCAAATATGCTGGTGTTTAACTTTAGACTTCTCTGCTTCTGGAACTGTGAGAAATAAATTACCTGTAAGTTACTCAGTATTAGATATTTTGTTATAGCAACATACATACATACACATACACACTCAATATAATTCTGTTATAAACACTCATTTTAACTTTTATAATATATATATATATATATTTAGGTGTACAATGTGATGTTTTGATATACACATACATTTTCAACTGATTACCAGATTCAAATCAATTAACATTCCATCTGTTCACATACTGATGTGTGGATGTGTATATACAAATGCACATAAATGGTGAAAATACTCTCTTAGAGTAAGTACAACACAGTATTTATTAAGAACATAACGTAGTATCATTAACTGTGGGTATCATGGTATACATCAGATTCTTTTAACTTACTCATCCTGCATGACAAAGCCCTCCTACCCTTTCACCAGCCTCTCCTCACTTCCCCCACTCCTCACCATAACCTCCTTCTACTTTCAGCTTCTATAGACTCATTTATTTTTAGATTCCACATAAAAGTGAGATCATGCATTATTTTTCTTTCTGTATCCGATCTATTTAATTAGCATAATTTATTCTAGGTTTATCCATATTGTCTTAATTTTCATTTTAAGACTATATAATATTCTATTGTATGTGTGTGTATGTGTGTGTGGAAGGATATGTATCACAATTTCCTTATCCACCTAGAAATAAATCTTTTTGTCTTTTAGTCAAGAATTTTTTGAATTTTTTAAATAAACTTTTCTTGGAGCACTATAATAATACATCATAAAGAGGTTCTGCATGATAGGAATAGACATGCAGCCAGTATTTCTCTCTAGATTCCACTTCCCTGTACATGTAATTGAGATTGGAGTAGATAACTTCATGAGCTCTCTGATTGCCCCAACTCACATTCTATAAGAATTTCCAAGCTGCACCATAGAGAGAGGGAACTTAAATGGAGTTCTGTGGTATTAAGAATTGAAGAGATGAGGCTGAGAGTTGATTAGTTGAAGTAGCTAATATCCAGCTAGTCAAGGTATAGAGAACAGTCTTTCAGAGAACTCTGGGGTTTTGCAATAGGTCACCTTGAATATTGACTAAGTACTTACTCGTGCATGTTTGTGAGGAAATTATTCAGGACTAGGGAAAGAAATACGTGAGAGGATGAAAGGCGCCAATGCCTAGAGCTCACAGAGTTCAAGATACATTTTGTTCTATGCAACAGACTAGAAAACCTCATAAATCACAAGGCCACAGATAAAGTACTCCAAAGGTATCCTCTTCAGAAGTGAACAAAAAGCTAGTTTTGGGATTAAAAACTGAACTTTGCCTGCCTAGTAAAGCTTAAAATCAAGACTTGAATTGACAAATTGTTTCTAAGTAAATTAAGAGTGTCCTAAAATAAAGCAAAAATGTATTCATCAAAACACAAAAGAGCCAGCGCCAAAAATATTGCATTCACACTTTGGCACCCAACATGAGACTAGCAGCAATTGGAAGGTGTGGGAGAATAGGATCCATAGAGAAAGAGTCAACCAGCTGGAAACAACCAAGGAACTAAGCAGATGACGTAATTAAGAGACAGGGAAATTGAAACAGTCTTTGTGGCTGCATTCTGTATGTTTAAAAAGCTAGGAAAAGCTGTGACAAGCAGAGGCTTAAAAGATATGCAATGAAAACTGCAGTGTATTAGATTAAATATATAAATGTGCATATTACCATACATTGATGAGATTAATCAAAGATTAGATTTGCAAAAAAAATAAAATTACTGAGTGAGAAAATATAGCCTTCTAGACAGGAAACAAAATAGATGACAACAACTACCGAGCAGGGATAGTTGGTCCTCCAACTCCATTGCTCTGGGCCTGAGAAAAGACAGATAATCATGGCAGAAAGATGTGGCAGAAGAAAGCTGCTCAGCTCATGGCAAGCAAGAAGGAGAGAGAGAAAGAGAGAAAGAGAAAGAGGAAGGGACCAGAAATAGCTATAGTCTCCACCTTCCCAGTAACATCCTTCCACTCATGAGTTTAGAACCCCCATAATCCAATAATTTTTTAAAAGCTCTTCCTTTCAACTTTGCTGCACTGGAGGCCATGTGTTCAACCACACACCAAGAGCTTTTGAGGGGACAATCCAGAGCTAAACCATAGACACAACAGAGAATCTATGTACAGTAAAGCATACACACATGATACTAAAATTATAATACCAAGAGCATCAATGAAATGAACAAACAAATTAATATGGCCATCATATGTGGAAATGAAGTCCCTAAAACAGAAAAGAGGAAATACACAGAAGAAAAATTTTAATAAACAATATTTGAAATGTTTTCAACTTTTATGAAAACTACAAGCCCATATATAAAGGAAGTAAAATAACATGAAACATAATAAACGTGAATAAAATTTATCAAAACACATCATAAGAAAATTAGATAAAAATCAGTAATTGGGAGAAAATCTTAAATGTGGCTGTGGCCAAAACATTCTTTACATATAAGAACAAAATTAAGTATGATAGCAAATTTCTCAGTGGAAAAATGAAAATGAGAAGACAAAGAAGAAATGAGAGAAAGTAACCTGTCAAGTTAGATTCTCCACCCAGTGAAAACGACTTTCAAAATTGAAGACAAATAAAGATGTTAAAAAAAATAAGAAGGATTGAAGAATTATTTACTTAACAAGCTGTCCTTTCAAGAAAGATTAAAGGAAAGTCTTTGGGCTGAAGCAAAATTTAACAGATGGAAATCTGAATCTACAAAAAGAACTAAAGAGCATGAGTAGTGATACCTACATAGAGAATTAAAACAATATTTTTTCTTATTTTTCAAAACTTATTTAAAGATAATTGGCTAAAGCATAAATTGTAACAATTTGTTGTAGAATATAAAACAGATTGAGTAAAAATATGACAATTATTATACAAATGCCAGAAGTTACTGTAGCAAAATGTTCAGTTCTTATGGTGTATGTGAAGTAGTACAATGTCATGTGAAGCTAGAATGTCATAAATTAAGGATACATGCTATAAACTACAAAGCAACCTGGAGAGACTATAGTAATATCTTCTGTAGAATACTTACTAGGTATAAAGAGATCTAAAATTATGTCAATCGATCAGTAGTAAAGTTTGAAAATAAATAAAGCAAAACTAATAGAACGATAAGAAGAAAATAAAAATTCACAAAAATTGTCCAAGATTCGGACATCTCTTCCTTGATAGGTGAAAGAACATTGATAATGATACAAAGACTTAAAACCAAGAAACCTTACCTTCCTGATATTTATGTAGTACACCAACTAACAATAGCAAGATACATGTTATATCTAGGCAAACATGAAACATTTAGTAAGTTAGATTATTAAAGCTTTTAAGGGAATCTCATTCAAAAATGCCACTTAAGTAAATGTGGATTTTCAATCTGTTTCTGTTTTTCTTACCTGTTCATCTGGATAATTATTATGCCAACTACACAGTTTGCTGGTGTTATTGTGGTTGTAGTTGTGTTTTGGTAATAAATGAGTTAATGTCTGTAAAATTCTTAAGGCGGCTATAGCCCAATATACAAATTAGCTATTAGTGGAGCTTAATACATAGGAAGAGGAAAAATTTTCTCACTGGTCTCTTGGAGCACACCTTTCAATGTTTCAGTGGATAGCTATTGTATTTTCCAATTCCAAGAAACAATAGAAACAGATCCACAAGAATATAGTTGTTTGCATCTTGCATAGCTAAATGATTGAAATTTAAGAATTTATTTAGAATTGCCTGGTTCTAGGTTTTACCTCAAGAATATAGAATGCCAAAGACATATATTTGTCACTCTTGTAAAGATGTTTTCCGGGTATTCTCGTTTACTTTCTGTCTGGATTCTATGACAGAATAGAGCTCTTTAGCTCAATAGAATAATTCATCTACATTTTTGCAAATAACAGATCCAACAGTGTTTCAATTGCTAGTTATTACTCAGACATTTAATTGTTTTAATAATCTTTAATTCTGGAACCCCTTCCATTCCTATCATCTCTTAAGTACCACAAACTTAATTTGTATCATAAATTTCCATGGACCGCGTACTTCTTACAAAGAGAAAATACCATAAAAAAAAGTAGAGGCATGTTTCACTCCAACTCCAGATTGCTGATAATAACTGGGAATTGTCCGTACGATCTACAGTTTTTTATTAACAATATCTGGACTGAAATGCCATCTCTGAGAAACCAAGAACTAAGTATGCCTGGTTTTTTATTCAGTGGAACTGAAAGCAGCTGCATTTCTGTTTAAATTGCTCCCTGAGCTCTCCTGCAAATATATAAAAGGATGTTATAAATAAGTTAGGAGTTGATGATTCTCATTTATCAGTAAGGGCAGCCTAAGTAAAAGCTGCAGCGGGCAGAAAAGGAGGCAAAATATTATGAAATCCTTCATAAGTATAGGGTGAGTTAATCATTCAGAAGATATTCTCAGGGAACCTGAAGACATATTCAAGGCAAAGAATAATATCATTGAGAGAGACAGAAAGAAACAGGTACATCTTTTCCAGTATGTTATGCAAGATTTTGTAACTTGAATATCTGGCATTATCAAATTGAATTTAATATTAAAGGAGACGTTGAGCCTAAAGGTATGTGCACCTGTGCATTTACATATGTGCCCCATGCTGAGGAGAGGTGTGGAATATGTACGTGGGAAGGAGGATATGCATAGCATGGAAAGCTTTTGCTATCTAGTCCTTCTTCCCTTATTCTACCTGTGTTCCTGAGGTGTCAGCAAACCAGCTGCTTTCTATTTCTTGAATGTGAACCCTGACACTCATCTTATTCCTAGCAATATGAACTCATAGTTCTTTTTAAATTTTTATTCCTGGTTTAATAATCATTCCATCATGGCACTATCTAAGATTTCTTCTCTAATTTCTCCAGCCTGACAGGAAAATTCCTTTCTCTTTGTTCCAGTAGCACCACATGCAATGTTTGTTTGTTTGTTTGTTTGTTTGTTTGTTTATTGTAGACTAAAGATAGAACCAAGGGCCACTTCACCACTAAGCTACACCCCTATCCCTTTACTTTTTTTGTGAGGCAGGGTCTTTCTAGGTTGCTAGCCTTGAACTTGAGATTCGCCTCCCCAGTCTCCTAAGTCACTGCATGTACCCAGCCCTATCACAGGCTGTTGTGAGGATCCACTTGTCATCAAAAGCACTAGGCCTGGCTCTTTCCAGATGGAAGCTTTCAAAGACAGGGGTCACATTTTATTTATTTTTGTATCATCAGTGTAAGATGATAGGTGGTTATTATGGTTTGTGTTCTTTGGATGGTTATAGAATGAATGATTCAATAAATAAGGGAATAAATGAACCATCCTGGGACTTCAAGGGGGAGAAAACAAGTGTAATACTGCAGGGGCTGTAATGAACTAATTTTGGCACGAGTGACAGACATTGGTTCGCAGTGCTGGTCTCTGGCAGCCACTCCTGCCCTTGCTGCCAGGTCTCCACAGGTCCCTGGGCCAATCCTGAATTGTGGAGGAGTCTGGCTGTGTAATCATTTGAATGTGCTAAAAAAGAAGTGCACAAAGCTAGAAAGAATTAACAGCAGGGACTGAGCTGAAATAATATACTCGAAATAAGATGGTCAAAGAGCTGTTCAATTCAGGTAGATGAAATGAAGTAATAGAAAATTCAAGGGGAAATTTTGAAGAAATATTTCAATAGAAAAGGCTATACAACTAGAAGTAAGTCTTTCAAATTAAAAAAAACAGATAAAACAATGTATGCTACCAAGTTTAATTATTATTATCATTGTGTGTGTGTGTATGGTACTGAGGATGGAACCCAGGGGCATTTTATCTTCAAGATACACCCCCAGCCCTATTTTTTATTCTTTATTTCAAAACAGGGTCTCACTGAGTTGCAGAAGGCCTCACTAAGTAGCTGAGGCTGTCCGCGAACCACAATCTTCCTGTCTCAGTCTCCCAAATACTTGGATTCCAAGTGTGCACCACCACACCTGGCTATTATTATCATTTTTTGTCATACTGAGGATTGAATTCTACCTCTGAGGTATAACCCCAGCCATAATTATTCTTGTTTTTGAAACAGAATCTCACTAAGTTTCAGAGGACCTCACAAGTAGCTGAGGCTGGTTGAGAACCTGCAATCCTCTTGTCTCAGCCTCCCAAATACTGGATTTACAAGTATTTGCCACCATGCCCAACTAAGTTTAATTATTTTTAAGAAAATGCCATATGATTAAGTTTTCAACCAATTTTACCAAGTTCAATTATCTTTTAAGAAAAAACTATTAGAATGATTTCATAGTGAACTTTAAAATGGGATTTATTAAGGAAATTATTTTTAAGGAAAGTAAAACATTGGAGTAATTTTGTTGTGATTTACAATGTAAGGAAGTGGTCCATTCGGTTTTTTTTTAAAAGCTTTCTTATGCCACCATATCCTTTAAAATAGCCCATATCATATAAAAAAGATATGGAAATACATAATCATCATGGAACTATTCTCACTTGGTATGTATGCTCATATATTCCCATTATAAGGAACTCTGCATAAATTCTGAAACTGATTTATAACAATCATTTTATCATTATTCCTTTTAGAAGTTGATTGAACTCAGCTGGGTGGTTCTCGCTTGGGTCTTTGATGAGACTATATCAAAGGATGGCTGCTCCTAAGGCACACAAAATCACATTCTTGGTACCTGGGCTGAAGAGACACAAAGAGCAGGGGCTAGAACAATTGGGCTACCTCTTTCCATTTCTTTGTTGTATTTTCATGTGATTTCTTCATCTTGGTAAAGATCTCTATATGGTATTATTGCATGGTGGCTCAAAGCACCAAAGCTGTATATCCTAAATAAGATGGAAATATATTTTCTTTGTAGCTTCAGAAATGACTCAGTGTTACATCCACTACATCTGTTTATTGAGATAATGACAAAGACCTTGTCAGGTTTAAGGGAAGGTGACATATTCTATATTTCTTGATGGGTGGACCTTTTAAACCACCATAAACATTTTCAAGTGCAGATTAAATCACATGCACACATACATACGTAAAACCGATTCCTTACACACTTTCAATTACTTGGGTGTCATGAATTTTCAGTATGATTCAGAAATGCTTTTAGAACTGCTCCTGTGTTGCTAATATGCATGACCTCCATAGACATTTAAATGGAACTTTATCGAGTGAAAATGGCAATAAATTAGAATGAGATAATAACTTCTTCATTGCCTATTTTTAGAGAGACTAATTCCTAGAGAGATTTCATAAAGTGCCTATGATTGCAATGGGATTGAGCTGCTCATTCTGACACTCTATCACAGGCAAAGGTTGCTTAGGAAACAGAAACTGCCAACTGTTTTTGCATCCAGGGGCTTGTTTGATGGGATAACTGATTTTTCCTGGTCCCGGTTCTCTATTTACTTGGTGCAATATCTCTGGCCAGATTCCCACATGTAGACATTCTATTTATGCCTTATTTTCCACTCTCTTTAGAAAAATGACTGAAGCTGCTATCACTCCACTGCAAATCAAAATAAAACCGTGAAAGCCAAAGCCGTCACCAGGATCACTTTATTTAAAAACACTTCAAAAAATAATTGCTGTTCATCCATACTATTACAGATGCCCTATGCCAGTGCTCTCAACCTTTCCTTTCTCATTATTATTCCCTGAGGATTCTCCCTCAGAGGTCTGTGTGTTTAATACCAAAGAAATACTGTCTACCTTTTTTGCATTGCATGTCGATCTGTTTTTTGTACATAAGATAATAAGATTTTTATACCCCTCAAGAACCAACTTTTCCTTCTTGAAAGTGATATCACCTTTGTTGAAATTGGAGTGCCCTGTAGGTATATATTTAATCCAGTGATTTACAAAATTAAAACAACAAATTAACTAGGTGCAGTGGTGCATGCCTATAATCCCAATACTTGGGAGGTTGAGACAGGAGGATCACAGGTTCAAGGCCAGTCAGTGTTAACTTAGGGAGACTGTTTCAAAATAAAAACAAAAAGAGCTGGAAGTATAGCTCAGTTGTAGAATGTGCCTGGGTTCAATTTCTAGTAACCCCCCCCCCATACACACACACCATCAGTGGTACCACTGTCAACGGAGAGATGCACATTTGAATTGAGACATTTTCAAAATATTTATAACATATTGCTATGTTCAGATTTCCAAATATCTACATTTAACACCTAAAAACATTCATAAAAACTTAAAGAGATGTTTTAATCACAAAGCAAACAAAACAAGAGCAGCCTGGTATGGATTCACAACTGTGATCCTGGTTTTTAGGAGGCTTTGACAGAAGGGTTACAGATTCAAAGACAATCTCAGTGACTTGGTGAAACTCTCAGTAACCTAGAAAACCCCTGTTACAAACAAACAAACAAAAATTAAAAAGGGGTACAGTTTTAGCTCAGAGGTAAAATGCCCTGGCTTCAATCCCAGTACCAAATAAGGAAAAGAAAAGAAAATGGAGTCGTGACACATAGTTTAGATACTGAAATGTAGAGAAGACTAAGAAATAAGAGAAATAAAAGCTATTAATTTAGTGTTAAGAAGCATGCCAATTCTATTAGACCCTTTTCTTATTTTTAAATGATCTTTTTTAAACTTTTATTGGTGCATTGTAATTATAAATTATATCTGAGGTACAGAATGATAGAAATATACATGTCACAGGACTTGGATTATTTCCCTCTGGGCCCCACTCCTCCCTTCCCTTACCCATACATGTCTTTGATATTTGTATTGTTACATAGCTTTGAATAGTGATCTTTGAGAAGAACAAATTTCACAAAAGGAAATCTAGGTAGTAGGTATTATAATTTTGCATATCTAAAGCATTCAAACAGTACATGTATGGTTATGTTTCAGAACCAGCTGTGTGATAGTCATGTGGACCTACATTTTAGGTCAGAAGATTAGACTTCACAAACAGTGGAGGAGATTTTAATCTAGGCTTTCCTTTCATGCAGGGATATGGGTGCTGGAAATCACCAAAACATGGTGTACAGCCATTTTCTGTTCTTTAACTAGAGCGTTCAGGTGTCTGACAGTACGGGCCCTTAGTGTATAAATATGTGCGTGTAAAAGATATAGGTGGTGCTGAACATGGTTTGGGAACTCTATAAAGTTGTAATGTTTGAGGGAAACACTGAGTAGAGATGGATTTACCTTTAGATTAAAAGGAAAGTCAGATAAACTTGGCTACACTGCCTGTCTTCGTGGCAGTGCCACAGGTTTGCTTCCTGGGAACATTGAGTCATCATCACAGGTTTGGCCTCACCTAGGTCTTTCTGGGTGGCTTCCTTCCCCAGCCCAGTAAACACCACCCACAATCTTATGTCTCCAAGACACCAATATAGGAACCATCTTTCCTATTATTTTACCTTCTTGTCTCCTTCCAGCACCTTGAAGATGTGAGTCCCTAAACCGAGCATGCCAATGATCTCATCCCTAGCTGACAGCAGAATATGTATGAATATTTTAAAAATATTTCTGTTTTTTTTTCTTTTGAACATTCTACTTCCGAGCTATAACTCCAACCATTTTTTTTTGTTTTGTTTTGTTTTGCTTTGTTTTGTTTTGTTTAGAAACAGGGTTTCTCTAGGTTGCTAAGAGTCTAGCTACCTTGCTGAGACTATCCTATAACCTGTGATCCTCCTATCTAAACCTTCCAAGTACTGGGAATACAGGCATGTGCCACCATGCCAGATTGGAAAATATATCCAAAGAAGGGAAGGCAAACTGGCAGGTGATTGTAAATTAGTTGAGCAGACTGTCTTTCTCACTAGTCTGGTTGGCCTCATTTCAGCCCCTGACACAGACTCTTCTCACTCAGAAGACAACAGCCGTATACTTTGGCAGCACGTGCATTAAACTAACCTAAGCCACTTTTCCTTGGCTTGTTAGAAAAGACTTAATGATATCCCATAACTATACTTTCCTTCTCATTCTCATGCAGGAAACTCTGGAGAAAAGGAAGATGATGGGCTATCTTTCAAAGAAGAAAAAATGTGTAGTTAGTTCAATCCCAGTGGTATTTTTATGGTTGCATTAATGCTTTGCAAGGGGCAGTCCTCCTCAGCTGGGGGATAGAACTTGTCTCATTTCCTATCACCAGGCCCTATGACTTCATATAGGATTCCAGAATTCTGATAAACTGTCATGTGGAAAAATGATAAAATGATTTATGCTCAATTTTGCTGGAAGGGAAAAATGCAAGGGCTGTCAGTTTGGGTCTTGAGAACAAATGAGTTACAGTTCATGAGGCAGCTCAATAAGGCTATCATTTCCCATCAGCTCCCATCACTGACAGCCAAGATTTACTAGCTGAGGAAGGGGCAGGGGCTGAGATTTGGTGCCCGGTGAATCGGCACTATTATTCTATCAACCAGGCTCCTATAGACGAGAGGCTACCATGAATATTTGATGGAAGCATCTTCCCAGAAATGCTTGTGAAACATCGAATCACTTGGCTTCCATTTGCTGGGAGCCTCTCCACTCTATCCACGTGCATTTTTCTGAAAAATGACCACTTGTAAACCACAAAGGCATCTGGGATTCTTTGCTTTTGCTGCCCCAGCTGGTGGTGTGTTCCTCTTGGCAATCTGTGTGTGTGGTGCTGTGCACTAATTCATTGTCTTCCCTCCTCTCAGGATGGGGCAAAAACAAAAATCCTTCGTCTACTGAGAGGCTCTATACATTACTTCTGTCATTATCCATCTGACACGGTGTCAGTGAGCATATACAGCCTTCCAGCCCCCTCTTTTCTCAGAGAAAACAGACTTTGATCTATTGTACTTACTGTGTTCTCCATGAAAACAGGTGGAGATGTGGGGATGTATGCAGATGAACCCAATAGTCATTTCTGTTGATTTTTATTAGAAGTAGAAAATCATGGTTTTATAAATTCTAAAAAATATGATCTTCTTTTCCTAGAGACACTTGTTTTCAATAGGAAAATGACTTTGGGCAGGGAGGGGGAACACACCTTAGGATGTTTTATACGTTCTGGGTTAATTTTAAAAAGAAAGCACATTTAACATTTGCTCTTTGAAGTTAAGGAAATGTTTTTTTTAAATATCTAGTGAGAAGTTCAGTATTTATTTTATATTCAAAATTTCCTGTAGGTGATTTAGAATACATCATGTCGGAGCTGGGTATGTAGCTCAGAGGTAGAACACTTGCCTAGTATGTATTGGGCCCTGAGTTCAATTCCAGCACACACACACACACACACACACACACACACACACACACACACGTCACTTAAATACATTATGTCTATTTAATCTTTTCCCAAACTGTCATCTTTTGTTTTGTGAATATGTATGGGTTTTAGAACATGTAATAAAGAGCACATTTTTGAGCTCTTGGATATTTTGTTTACCTTTCTGCTGGAACTACATGAGCAAAATGCTTCATTGAATCATGAAACTTTAATTTTCTTAAGAAATTTTCTAAACATTCAGTTTGATGAAATACTGAACACTGTTCCTTGTATATGAATATTATGACAGTGGCTAACTTTCCCTCATTTTGGTATTCTGAAATTTTTAATTTCAGTATAGATATAAAGTCCACATAGCCATGTCCTCACATGGCACAATGTCATGACTTCGTGAGATGAACCATAGAGTGAAGTATACCAACGATAGGCAGAAATTTTGAAGCTGAGACAACAAAATTTAGGAATTTTAACTTGTTAGCCCATTCATGCAACAAATATTTAGCATGCATTGCATGGAGATGCTGTTCTTCTACTTTGAATAGAGTTATTTACAAGTTAATCAGGAGAATAAAAATAAATCATCACAAAGAGTTTTATGAAGTCACAGATATTTTGAGAGAGCTAAATAGAGAAAGGCAAGAGAGTGAGTGGTTATTGGCTTTAGTGTGGGACTCAAGAATGTTTCTCTGAGGCATTGACTTTGCTACTGAAGTCTGAATGACTGAAAGGAACACAGCACCAAAAAATCTCAAGGAGGAAATAGCTTGCACAGTTTTCTAGGATTGGAACTGATTAGCATGCTTGGGAAATCAAAAGAAAATCAGAGGTTAGAACATGGAGACCTCGGTAAATCATTATGGTGACCTAGAATCCAAATCTTCCAAGTGCTCTCTGTGGCCCCACAAACTCAGATATTCTCTAAAAGTTTCTATTAAAGAGGAAAGGGAATGTACTGTTGGTGTTATTCTCAATAACCATCATGGCTAATATTAAATGAAATTTACTATGTACCAAAGGTGATTCTAAGTTCTATATGCATAATATTTTTTTATTCTTATAACAATTCTGCAACTTATTAATTGCTCTCCTAAATGAAAGACAACATATTAGCAATTTTTAAAATACTTTTGTTTGTGCATTATAGGTTTACATCATAATGTAGTTCGTAGGGCTAGTGACATATATGCAGGTAGCACTTGGTGGGCTTTCCCCCAGCTCTCTCTGCTCTCCCCCGCCCTGTTCCCCATACAAGACATTGAGATTGACATTGGTATTCTCATGTATTTATATAATGTCAATGGAAGTGACTCCTTTAATGATAGATTTACCTCTCCTCCTCCTCAGACCACTTCTCTAGCACCACTGGAGTTTCTCCTCCATTATCTGATATTCCAATTACTCCCTAGCTTCAGCATATAAGAGCAAACATAGGGCCCTTTACTTTCTGTGCCTGGCTAATTTCACTTATTATAATGTTCTCCAGGTCCATCTATTTTTCTGAAAATGACATAATTTTGTTCTTTGTTATTCCTGAGTAAAATTCCATTGAATGTATATCCCATGTTTGTAATCCATCCATCTATAGATGGGCACCTATCAGATTATTATATGCATGCCCATATTGGCCGAATTTAAATTTACTTTCCATTGTTTCTCAGCTAATAAATGATTGGGCCAGGATTTGAACGCAGATGATGTAGCTCCAGAGCCCGTGTTCATATTAGGAGATTTTTTCAAAGAGGAAACTGACTTAGAGGAAATATTTCTTGCATATTTTTAACTGAGCTTTATGTGAGTGTATAACTTATGCCACTGAGATCAAATAGCAAGAAAGTGTTATGTTTTTCTCAGATGCTTTATTAAAGGCTTAACTAATCCTTTATATTAGAAAAAACATTTCAAAGCTTAACATGTGCTTTAATCCAGAAAGACCTAGCTTTATATGGTTCTTGGAAATACAGTTTTCAAATGTACAAATGCTGAAATAAA
This sequence comes from Muscardinus avellanarius, assembly GCF_963383645.1. NCBI lineage: Eukaryota > Metazoa > Chordata > Mammalia > Rodentia > Gliridae > Muscardinus > Muscardinus avellanarius. Next base: position 77,860,884 of record NC_137794.1, read on the forward strand.
AATAGTAGATTAAATATAAGTACTTTCTTCATAATTTTTAATTCAAAATCCCCAATGTAAAATGCTCTATGGAAGAAATATTAACTTTTATCCCTCCTTAAAGTTAAAATAACCATAACATAGAGTATTAAATAATAGGCACTAAGGCAACATATTTTTATTTTTAATCCATATACTTTTGCCTTTCTTCTTTAGCAATAAAAAATAATTTTGCCTTAAATGCTTCTACTTGGAGAGTAATTAAATGATATGCTCGGCATTTTTTAGATTTATTGTCTGTATACATTTATTTATTTATTTATTTAATTTTTTGGTGGTACTGGGGTTCCTGGAAGCCCTTCTACCTCCAGGATACACTCCCACGGGCTACACTCCCAGACCTATTTTTTTACCTTTTTATGTGGAAACAGGGTCTCTTAAGCCAGCAAGGCTGGCTCCGAACCAGCGCGATCCTCCTGTCTCTGCCTCCCAAGCGTAGGGATTACAAGCATGTGCCACCACGCCCGGATGTATACATTCATTTATGACAAAATATTACTCATTAAATCTAGCCTTGGGCTAAAATATTTAGCTCAAATGTAGAGCATCTCTTTAGCAGGAGTCTCGATCCCCCAGTACCAAGAGAAAACAAATCCTCAATTGTTTCTTCTCATAAAATTAATTCAGCAATCTTTCTCAATCTGTCCTCTAAATTTCAAATAAGAAACACTAACAACTTATAAATGTCTATTTCTTTACCTGTTTTTGTCAGGAAACTCAGTACTAATCTAATACATAATAATCAATGAGTGAGAATAAAAGACTTTGAGGTTTGTGTTCATTCATATAAAAATACAGGTGCTTTGATGCTATAGAAACATATCTGAATAAAACTTTTCTTCTTAAAACTAAAAATCTCTGGGACTAAGATTTCTTTTGGCATCACTCTCCCTAAACCCACTCCAATCCTGGGAGTAAATCCCCTTGCCTCTGCCCTCAGGGTACATCCTGAATTCCACCACTATTCTCACCTTTTTGAAGCTATCCTAGGGCAGGCTGTTGCTCCACAGTGTTCTTACAAAAGAATTAAAGTCAGAATGCTGTAGGGATACATGCATACCCATATTTTTCCAGCGTAATTCACAGTAGCCATGTCACAGAATAAACTATATATCAATCAGCAGATGGATGGATAAAGAAAATATGGAGTATATAGAAAATAGAGTTTTACTGAGCCACAAAGAAGAACAAAATTATGTCAGTTGCAGAAAAATATATGGAACCAGAGAACATCGTTCGAAATGAGATTAACCACACTCAGAAGATCAAAACTCACATTTTATCTCATATGTGAGCGAAGAAAAGAGACCTCATGAAAATTAGGAGAGAAACAATAAGAGTAGTGGGAGGAGGTTTAGGGAGAAAGGAGGGAAAGGAAAGGAGGGGTATGTGTAAGGAAACAGAACAAATGATTATATATATAATATATGTGTACCACTATGAGTCTCACTATCATGTGTAATTTCAACATACCAGAGAAGCATTTTTTTAATTTATAAAAAGATTTGTTGTCCTAAATTATTTTTAATTTTTTTAATTTAATAAAAGGATATTTAGGCCAGGCGTGGTGGTGCACACTTGTAATCCCCATGCTTGGGAGGCTGAGACAGGAGGATTGTGCAGGTTCGAAGCCAACCTCAGCCGCTTGGTGAGGCTCTCAGCAACTTAGTGAGACCCTGTTTCCAAATAAAGTATAAAATAGGTTTGGGAGTATAGCCCAAAGGTGGAAAGCCTCTGGGTTCCATTCTCAGCACCACAAAATAAACAAACAAACAAACAAACAAACAAACAAATAGTAAAAAAAGTCCTATGCTTGATATAAAATATATGTTCAATGAATATCTAATAAAGGAACAGTTCTTTAACTTTCAGTATAGACTACTTTTCAGTTCTATCAAGTATATAATTGCAATTTTTATTTTAGGCAGTTGATCACAAACCATTCTTTCCTGTGATGCTAAATTGTTGCTATTTTTATTCTTTCTTTTCTTTTTCCTTTTCTTTTTTCCCCACCTTCCTTTCCTCCTTCCTCATTTCCTTCCACACTTTGTCTTTCTTTTCCCCCCACCTGCAATTCTCCTCTTTCTTCTCTTTCCTTCTCCTCTTCTCATTCAATAGTGTGCAGGAACAGTGCAGTACTGTGAATCTGCTGATGTAATTAGATGCTATTCTTCCTCATGGCATTCACAACCTCACCCTAGATCCTTATAATTTAAAAAAATGGTGTATATTATGTTAAGTTATATGGGGGAGGTATGTGCTCTGTACATAAAGTTGAGAGTTTAAAAAATGAGTAAGCATTTCCCCCAATAATTAAGGTAAGTGGCTAAATTATAGTAATTAGACATAGATCTATAGGTTTTCTTTTTTGAATCATAATTAATGAGCTCATGGAAAGTTCTGATTCTCTCAGTAGTTATTTATATAACTAAGTGGCAGCTCCTCGGACTTGGAAATCTAGAAATATGTAAAAGTGGCAGGAAGGCACCATATTTAATGAGTGCATTTAGGTCTGGGCTTCAGATATGATTATCCAATGAGTGAATATTTTACAGAAATATCTTCCTATACAAGCCTTGACATTGTTTATGCCATTATGGTAGAGTATGACACAATTTGAAGTTTTAGAAAATCAAATTCAGTCTTGATAATAAGAATCAAGCTGCAGTATTTTTCTAGAAACCTCCAAAATAAAATTTTTAAATTCTTTCAGGTTCTATGTTTATTTCCCCTAAATATTTCACCTCAGAGTACTGCACCTACTCACTCACTTTTAGAAGAGAAAGAATAGGCTATTTATGCCATTGCTATTTTCTAACAGATGGAAGTTCAAAAGTCACTCCAGCTAAAACAGGATGCTTGTATTATTCCTTTCCTCTTTTATAAATTCACTGTCTAGCTCTAAAGGTGATTCTCCCTACAGACTCTTAAATTGCTTAGTTCTCTTGAAGGAAGGACATACATACAAAGACAAGGCTCATGTGTTGAAAACCTGGTCCCCCACTGGTGGTGCTATCAGCATGTGGGGCCTAGTTGGAAGAGATAGAGTCATCTGGGGCATGTCTTTGAAGGCTACATTTCCTCCAACCTCTCCTCTCTCTCTCTTCTTCCTTCCTGGCTACCATAAAGTGAGTGGCTTTTCTCTACCCTACCCTTCCACCATGACATTTGACTTTGCCACAAGCCCACAGCAATGGAGCCAGGAAACCAGTCTGAACGCTCTGAAAGTGTAAGCCAAAATAAATCTTTCCTCCCTTAAGTCGCTTTCCTCAAGGACTTTGTCTCAGTGACAATAGCTGAATAAATGAGGAAACTTGAGAACAAAGGAAGAATCATGGCAAATCCAAGCAAAAGTACAGGGCTCGTTGCCTTCTGTTGATCATCCTCTGTCTTTCACTACTGAATGTATGGATTTTTCCTTGCTTTTTTTTTTTTGTTTGTTTGTTTACTTGTTAACCTGCTCTCAAGTAATCTTTGGTTTTTCTGTACCTCAAAATAGCTCCTGATGATATTACCAATGGCTTCCCTGTCACTAACTATTATAACGGTTCTTCTAGTCCTTAACTTCTACATCAGCATCATTTAACACAAATTCCCACACTCTTCTTCTTGAAATCTTTTTTCCCCATCTTCTGGGTGAGGCTCTTCTGGATGCAACAGCCATCTGTTTTTTCCCTGTGAAAGCTTCTCCAATGTCTCCTTTTATATATGTATTTCTACTACCAGCTGCTAAATCCTAGAGTTAATAAAGGCTTGTTCCTGGGTTGCCTTCTTTTTCACATGATCCTATGTTTTATCCACATCTGGAGCTTGGATTACTATGTAATAATCTTAGATGACTGCCAAAAATACTTCAAGCACATATTCTTCTCTGAGCCATAGATTTACATATGTGATATTTTGCTGGAAATCTCAAATGTCAAATGGCATCTTCAAAGTTAAACAGCTTATAATTTTCACATATGCATTTACTTCTAAAGAAACCTAAATTGGATTTTTATTCAGTGTTCACTAGCTCATGAGCATTACCACCAATCACATGGTTACAATCCAAGAACCAAAGTTATTGCTGACTACTTTGGTTTGTCCTACATATAAACACTATGGATTTTACCTGCTAAATACCTTGCAGTTCTATTAATTAGTCACTTTTCTTTAGCTTTAATAAACACTCTCATCTGTTTTTGCATTGGCTATTGCATAAGGCCTGTTCATAAGCTCAGATTCCTTATTATAATTTCTTTAGTTTAATCAAACTTCAAATCCTTAGTTTCCAAACACATTTATCATATTTAATGAGAATACATAAAAAAGACCAGATGAGCTGGGCATGGTGGTGCATGCTTGTAATCCCAGTATTTGGTAGGCTGAAACCTGAGGATTACAGTTTGCGATCACCCTCAGCTACTTAGTGAGGCCCTCTGCAATTCAGTGAGACCCTGTTCCAAAATAAAGAATAAAAAAATAGGGCAGGGGGTTTAGCTCGGGAGGTCAAATTCCCCTGGGTCCCATCCCCAGACCCACAAAAAATAAATAAATAAAAATAAAAATATAAAAGACAAGATAGACTTTTCATAAGGTCAAATAATGTCAGTATTTTTCTCTTTAATACATTACTTCTTCTCTTAAGTATTTAGAGTAAGTCCTTTAAAATGTCTAGGAAAAATATCTAGGAAATCCATCAATTTGAATTCTAACTTTTCTTGTTTTGTTTTGAATTTTCTTAATTAAAGGTATGCCTTGTATATATGAACTGCTGCAAAAGAAAAGCCAATGCCAGTTAAACTATTACAAATGTGTGTTATGTTCTTACAATATCAAAGTTTAGGTAGCTTGAAAGGTAAAAAGAGTCAAATATTTCTACCTAAGGAATCTGAACCTTTATTTGTCTATGCCTGTTGTACTTTCCCATTCACCATCAAAACTGGGCAAGTAAATACCAAGAAATGTGCAAGTGAATCACATGGTTTCAAACATATTCAAATATATTATTCCTTGATCCTTTATGTAATATCAGTTTAACCTTTTTAATGACAAGTGTCATTTAACCATTACAGAATAAAATTTTTTTTCAGTTTATATTATCTTAGAATGAGGAATCCTAAATAACCAGACAACACCTAGATTTTATAATTTAATAAGATTCTTTTTTGTCTCTTGGTAAAAGCATTCCCTCTCTGAGAATCAAGACCTAGAAATCTATAGAGTTCCAAATTATCAAGATGAGAGGTACAAATTTCCCTTTTAGTCTGTGAACACATTTATTTTACTTAATGAAGGCACATAATGCCACATACCAGATAAGTCTCTAATCTAGTGTGTCTACCTTGTCATCCTTACAGGGTACCGTTTTCAAAATCACACTTGTATTCTGTATGGCAGCTTCCATTTGGTTAGTATATGATAGAGCCAGTGAGTCTTATGGCCCATTGCTACTACTACCCTTCTTTGTCGCTAATGTGGGTTTACTTATGTAACATGACTTTGTGAAGGATTCTACAGCTATGGATCAAATGGGTTAAGTCTTTAGACTGTGGTGATACTGAGTCCTTATAGGCAGAAAATAATAATCCTTACTGGGATATATGTTAATTTCAACTAAGATAAATGTGGTGACTTAAAGATTTTTTATTATTTCCCCAACAAATAATGGAGTCTAGTATAGTTTCTATTGAATGTGTATGTTTATTTGCTTTTAGTGAATACAATATAGAAGGACTGAAGTTATATGACCTATAAAGCTCGGTTAGAAAAGGCGACATGATTCATACCTGACTTTCTCTTGCTTTTAGAACACTTATGTTTGAAACACAAAAGCATGTCTGAGGAGGAAAAGCAGCTTTGTGGAAAGACCATGTGAAAGAGTTTGACCGAAGCCTTAGCTGAGGTTCCAGTTATGTCTGGATCAACATTCTCGCTGTTATAATCCACAAAAGCTGGCCACATAGCATGGAAGGAAGATTTATTTGCTCAGGATTTTTTTTTTTTTTTGAGATTTCAGGGTTCAGTCCATGTGAATCCGGGCTTATAGAGCTTATGGCATGGAAGCAGAAATCAGAGAGAGGAAGAGAACAAGGTTCTGTCTCACATGGAGGCTATAAGCCAAAGGAAACAAGCAAGACAAAAGCACAGTTCCTAAGGCCACACCCACAGGAACCCATCCTCTACAGCCACATCTCACTTGCCTAGGTTACCACTCAGTAAATCTCTTACAGTGGATTTATCCACGCAACTATGTGCGTTAGTACATGAGCTTCTCAGGGGACATTCAATGTGTAGCCATAACAAGCTGAGAGCCACTATCTATCACCAGAAAAGCAAATGAATGAGTGTTCTTTTTTATTGTTGTTCTTTTTTTTTTTTTTTTTTTTGTGGTACTGGGTTTTCTGGAAGCCCTTCTATCTCCAGGATAGAACCAAACCAGCGCGATCCTCCTGTCTCCGCCTCCCAAGCGCGGGGATTACAAGCGTGCGCCACCACGCCTGGCTGAATGAGTGTTCTTTTCAAGTGATCCCAACTCACATAAGCTCAACCTCTGAGCTGATGTGCAGTGGAGCAGGGAAGTGCTGCTGATTTATGACCAAAATAAACATTGTTCTTGTTTTAAACCATCAACAATGATTTTTGTGTGTAGCAATGTAACATTGAATTATTGCTCATTTTAAGTGGTAAGAACCCAATGTATCCATTAGTTCATGTTCTTGCTATGTCTCTTCAAGGAATCATGCTATGTTAGAAGCTAAATGTTTTGTTTCCAGTGGGTTGAATAATTGATAGTGATAATAGATATGTAATTCTTTATAAATTATCCTGCCACCAAACGCACTCCATTTATACATATATATGTGATCAGAATTTGAGCTAATGTTGAGTTACTATATTCTCTTGGCAGATATTTTCTAGTAGATGTTCTTATCAAGATGAGTCTATTTATACATCAGACCTGTTTTTATATATTCATCCACATCCCTCTATCCCAGACTTCGGTATTCCTCATCTCATCCTAAACTTTTATTTAAGCACACCTTTTGCCACTTCCATTAAGTCAGTCCTCAGGCCTGCCTCAGGCCACTTTTATTTCCAAAGTGGTCAGTTAGGAATGGTATAGAAATTTTAAACACTGGAAAATTTTCCCCCCATCACAATATTTTCTAATCACCAGAAGGGGGGGTCTAATGTAATATAATGTAACACATTTTTGTTGTATACCAATATAATAAGCGAATTGATTTATGGCTCCCAGTCAACATTTTTTTTATTTTTGCCAACTAGTCATAAGGGATATCCCTCCTGTGCAGCTAAATAAACTGAAAGACACTGGTACAATAATAGCAGATGGTATGGGAACCTTGGACACCTGCTTCTGCATCTTGTAACCTTTGGTTTTGCTTATGGACCTTTCTTGAAGTAATATTTACATCTTGCACTATATTTCCACTGGACCAACCTAAATGTATGACTTGTTAGTTCTTGATGGGCACTGGATTGTAATGGGTAGTTTTGATATAGATATTTTGTATTCTATGTTACAGCAATTTATTTCTACCAGGTCCCATTAGCATGCAAAAAGCTGCATTTTTGCATAATTTTACATATGATCTTGCCTTGTTTCCAAGGTTACAATTGCATTTTCTCACCACAGTTTTTTTTTTTTTTTTTTTTTTTCGGTAGTAGGGATAGAACCCAGGGGCATTCTACCTCTGAGCTACACCTCCTGCCCTATTTTTATTCTTTATTTTGATGCAGGATCTCACTGAGTTGCAAAGGGCCTCACAAGTAGGTGAGGCTGTTCATGAACTGAGATCCTCCTGTCTCAGCCTCCAAAGTACTGGGATTTCAAGCACGTACCACCAAGCCTGGCTAAATTTTTTTTTTTTTTTTGGTGGTACTGGGGGTGGAACCCAGAGGCTTTCTACCTCTGGGCCATATCTCAGACCTATTTTATACTTTTTATTGGGAAACAGGGTCTCACTAAGTTGCTGAAAGCCTCACTAAGTAGCTGAGACTGGCTTTGAACCCATGTGATCCTCCTGTCTCAGCCTCCCAAGCACAGGGATTACAAGCATGCACCACAACGCCCGGCTCTGGCTAAATATTTTAAATATATATATATATTTTAGTTCTATGGCCCAGGAAGCAGAGCCACTAACACCACTCTCTGGATCTGCTCTCAGCCGCACTCAAAGGTGGCAGCCCTTCATGTCATGTGTTAAATGTGATTGAGTGGTATCCTCAAGTATGAAATTTGCTATCTTCAAAAGATGATGAGGCACCAGGCGTGGTGGCACATGCTTGTAATCCCAGCATTCGGGAGGCCGAGACCGGAGGATCACGGTTCGCAGACAGCCTCAGCTACTACTTAGTGAGGCCCTCTGCAACTTAGTGAGACCCTGTTTCAAAATAAAGAATAAAAAATAGGGCAGTGGGTGTAGCTCAGAGGTCAAATGCCACTGGGTTCCATCCCCAGACCTGCAAAAAAAAAAAAAAAATGATGATGAGGCCTATAACCTACAGTTTTTCCTTTTTGACAATGACAGTTGCAAGGTGTAATTGTTTTTCTTTACATTGAGAAAATATTCTGACATTCCACAATATTAGATCCCTAAAAATTTCCCTAGTGTCTTGAGCTCCACAATATTTATATAGTTTTTATAGTGAACAAATGTGATATTTTGTGGGATATCCAGAAAATCAGGTTCTTTCTGACTATATTTTGTGAAAAGGAGAAAGAATTTACATGGTGCTGGAGCAAGGCCACACATATATACTATTTTTGATTCTCATTTCTCATTAGGACAGAAAAGAATGCATACTAATTCCAGAAACAGTGCTGATATTCTCTAGCAAGACACTGTGTCTGGTATGGTGACTGCCATTGATACTACCACCTGTTTAAATTTTCAGTAGGATGTGATTGTCCTTCTACATTCTTCTGCCTTTGACAGAACCCAGACTGATCAATTATATCAGGGTAGGTTGAACCATCACAAGGGTGGCTTTAATCTATGCCATTCCCTACAAGATGTGTGATATGCTTTTTTGTTTGTTTGTTTGTTTGTTTGTTACTGGGAATTGAACCCAGGAACATTTTACCCCTGCTGTACCACCAGCTTGTTTTTCAATTTGAAATAGTCTTTCATAAGTTCCTTAGGGTCTTGCTAAGTTGTTGACCCTGTCTTGGAACTCGCAATTCTCTCTCTTTCACCAGTGCTGAGATTATAGGCATGCACCATTGTACCCAGCTCAATGATTTTACTCTCTTGACCAGGCCTCCATTTAGACTTCCTCATTTCAGTCATTCTTAATTTACACACCAAGAGACATGTCAGAAACTAGCCAACTATAGAATAAATCCTTTCCAATTTTTAATTTGGGGATTGAGTATGTGATCACTGTGATTCCTTTCCCCACCATGTTCTCATAGATCTCAAAGATGCTGTTTTTCTTCCAAGAATAGATGCTTTGCTTTTTAAGTTTTATCTATCCTTTAAATATCAGTTCAGAGAAACACTTATGGCTAAGTAAATTTTCACATCATAAGTTTCTAGATGACCTGTAACTTTCCTTTTTACTCTATAGCAGAGTTTCAGTTTTATAATCACTTGCATGATTACTTAAGCAATATTTATTTTCCTGATTTATCTATAAATTTCTTGAGATGTAAGAAGAATTTTTGTATTCACAGCATCTGCCATAGTATCTGACATATGATGGTTATGCAATTATTTTATTATTAGTTTATATAGAAAGAACACATGGGACACATTAATGAACTATGTGATATACTAGAAGTTTGATTAGAGAATTGATAGAAAATTTTCAATTCTTACAAAAATAAATAATTGGGATGCTTAAAACTGAAAAATAATCCTAACTTTATTAGTCTCCAGAAAATAGTATGACTTATGTGACTATTTTAACTGTCTGGAAGAATTGTATGCAAATATGAAATATTCCACATATTTTTGCTAGATTTATGTTTAACTAGCTTGAATAGCTAAAAACAATTTAAAATAACCAATTAGTATAATTTTACTATAATGTTTGATGCACTCACATCTTTAGCCACGAAGCACAAATATAAGAACATTTTAGAGAACTTGAAGTATACATGTTATATAGAAGGTTAAATCATTCATCAGGTCAATGCATTTATTTTGGCTCAGTTTACATATTCTTATCAAAACTATAATACTCTTCTCAGATAATTTTCTTAGAATAAATTTTATATATTTAAATTAAGCCATTGAGCTTTATTACTATCTATATATTGTGTGTATGTATATATACACATATACTCATACATACATGTTGGAGCATATCTATTTCACTCCCAATTCAAAATTAGATAAAAAGAAATAATTTTCTTAAGAGAGAAATGTCTGATTCAATAAGAATTTCTTGAAATTAAATAAATTGAATCTTAAGAAATTTCATATTGGAAATAAAACCTATAAATAGAAACTGCTTAAGGATGCATATGGGAAAGTTACAGAATTATGTTTAAGCAAAGTAACTGAAAATCTGGGATTTCTTATTAAACATAGTATATGCATATAATAGACTATGAACAACAAAATACAAAACGTGCAAAATTCTTTTTTATATGTCTTCAAGTAAAACAATCAAGGTATATAACTACCTCAAATAGTTCTTTCTGTGTGCATAAAATAAATCTTTTACAAAGATACTCAAAAAGTAATTAGGAACTGGAGGTAAATGCTTCCTGGAAAAGTATTTCCAGAGAAATACTTCATGGAACAAGTAATTAGGACCTGGAGGGAAATGGCTCCATTCATTTTTTTTTTGTTTTTGCTATTCTTTATTATTTTAACTTTTGTATTGCACATGTACTACTGCTTTTATCATAAAATAGTTTTATTATTCCATTATCTCAGGACTTAAATTTTTTAATTAAAATGTCTCTATATTTGTTAATGGATGCGTCTTTTGAACAGTGCCTAAAATTGATTTTTAATCTTTAATTTCTCAGTTCATTCAATTTTGGGTCTCTTCTTGAAGAATAACTTTTCAAAAGAATAAATAAAATGCCATCACTGATGTCATATTGAAAATGCAAGCCAAGCATGGTGGCACATGCTTATAATCCCAGCATTTAGGAGGTGGAGACAGGAGGATCGGGGTTCATGGACAGCCTCAGCTACTTAGTGAGGCTCTTTGAAACTCAGTTTCAAAATATAGAATAAAATATTGAACTCAGTTTCAAAATATAGACCCAGTTTCAAAAGTATAGAATAATAAAATAGGGCTGGGGGTATAACTTGGAGGTAGAATGCCCCTGTGTTCTATTCCCATTACCACAAAAAAAAGAAGAAAATGCAAACAATTTTATTTTAAAATTATTGTATCACTTTTATTTTTAGTTATTTTTTATTTTTATTGGTTTATTGTAGTAATATATCTTAATGAGGTACAGGATGGTAGAGGCATACATATATACATCGCTCATTTAACCCTTTGTCACATAACCTTTGGATCCAGTTTCAGAATCTTATGTAACAACACTGTTTGTGATTCATATCTAATAATCTTTTGCCATGGCAACAATGATATAAGTGTTAAATAAAGCATTGACTGAAAGCCAAATATTGTTGCAAAGATGGGACATTTGGAAAATGAATAAAGCAAATTTTTAAAAATTAAAAAATAATAATAAAACAAAAAAAGCAAGAACTGTCCTAGATTTGGTATGTCGTCAAAGGGTGACATGGTCTTTTTACTGCCTTTCTCAAAGCATATACAAGGTTGCCAGTGCATCATTCGTAGGGTAACTTCTTTTTATCTACATTAATACATTTTTATATGGAAATGTTCACCAACATAAAAATAGTATAATTTCAGTAAATTCTGTACGTATTCAAAAGGAAGGGGGGCAAAACTTGCACAGTGTGATTGCTTACTTAATCACAGCATAATTCTACAGCATCGACCTCTCTGGGCTGTGTGATCTGCCAACGATATGCTTACTGAGGCATGGCAGGACCCCACATTTTTCTTATTACTTTACTTCCATTTTCTTGAAAGTGAACATCATTATTTCATCTCAAGTTGCTTCTATCTCTTTCATCTGACCTTGAGTTTCTTCAAACCTTTTGAAACCCTAGTGCCTGATAGGAGGAAGCCACTCAGTAAATTTTTGAATACTCAATGAATAAAGATAAATGTTAAATATTAAACAAATTTAACTTTTCATAGTTTTCTAATAATTTATTTTAATTGATACATAAAAACATAAAAATTGCACATATCAGTGGAGTACCATGTGATGTTCTGTTATGTGCATACTGGTGTAATGCTTAAATCAGGTTAAACATATCTATAGCCCCAAACATGAATTTTTGTTTGGTGTTTTCATAAAAGTATAACAAGTCCTACAACCAAGTATTCTCATTAAAGACCCAGGCAGTTGGCTATTATGAAGTTGGGAAGAAATGACCTATTATAGAAAATAAAATTCCAAACACAACAAAGAAGTACTCTGCTTGTGAGTTAAATCAGAACCTAGGTGGCTGCAGGTGTTTTCATTATGCAGAAGATGTAAAATGAAGTGATTGAATGGTGCTTTGGTGGCACAGAGATGATAGGAGAACAGGTCATAGAATCTTAATTGCCTTCAACTCTTTCAAACATTCTGCTACCCTATAGTCATTTCAGCCTGACTTCTGTTTAATTGCCTCTCATCGCTGCAGGGTATAGTAACTCTGGGAGCATCTCTAGGACTGAAAGTTTTCAGATGCCAATGAGTTTGTGGAGATGTAACTGAAACTCATTCACTCCACTCCTCAATTCTGACACATATTAACACCATGGCCCTCTATTCCCACCTCACTCTGCTCTCTGCAAAGCTTCATCACCCCATCGAGTGGTTAGGTTGCCCTTTGCACCAGAGTAAATTCGGTCATAGGACGTGTGAAATTATATAATGCATTAAGTATAGTCTCTTAAGTTTCTCTAGATTATGAATATAGTTTCCATTTCCATTGCAGTGCTGTATACTGAATTTGTCAGAATGCCCAGTTTAAGGTCAGCCTCTCTGCTCTTTGCCCACTGAATGATACTATATCTATCTATATATATCTCACAGACTACCCTAGGCTTGAGTTTCTTTGTATGTAAAATAATAAATTGAAATAAATGAGCTAACATTACCCATAGGCCTACCCACTTTTAATTCTGAAATTATTATGGATAAAGGAAATCTCTACTCATCTCTTGCATGTACATAAAAGGATTTGGTCATGTCATGACCCTAAATATACTTGACCTTTAAACAATTCATCATCAGATCTGACTGAGAACAAATTTAATGTCCTTCCAAATGAATTTATATTCAAATAGTGGCGAACATCAGATGAGACTTGTCAATTCTCTTTAATAACCAGTCAGTGAAGTTTTCCTTTATTTGGAAAGAGCTTCCTCCTTCTTGCCATATTCCTAATCGCAAGAATCCACATCCAGCAAGTCTGGAGCTAACAGAGAAACACTGCTGCCACTTGCCTAGGAAACTAGTAAATTCCACCTCTCTATTTGCCTATTACAAGCTTTGGTTATACCTCCACAGCATAGGGTCAGGGAATATTAAGCTTAATGAATTGGAAGCTACATATTCCCTTTAGAGTTACATTTTAAATGCATCAAAAACATTTCAGTCTCTACTGTCTTTCCTGACTTAAAGAAACAATGAACTGTGAGAGCAAGAACCAAGCAGCTACTGGATATATATTCTAAACTCAGCTTAAATTTTTTAAAAAGCAGATGCCTTCAGCCAGGCATGGTGGTGCACGCTTGTAATCCCCACACTTGGGAGGCAGAGACAGGAGGATCACGCAGGTTCCAAGCCAGCAGCGCTGGCTTAGGAGACCCTGTTTCCAAATTTTAAAAAGTATAAAAATAGTTCTGGGAGTGTAGCCCGGAGGTAGAAGGGTTTCCAGGAACCCCAGTACCACCACCAAAAAAAAAAAAAAAAAAGATGACTTCTAATTGCCCTGATGTATAGTGAATAGAATTTATGGTCTGAATTTAAAATATAATTGCCTTTCCTTACCTGCTCTAATGACAAATAAAAGGACATTCTGCCTGTATATTAATTTGTGGTTCATACTTAGACTCATGCATAGTCAAAACTTCCTATTATATGTACATAGCAACTCTTGAGGGACATTGAATTATTACTTAAATAACAGCTAAATGAACATATATACATATATACATGTATGTGTGTCTATCTTAATTATGCTCATAAATTTAAAGGCAATTACACAGATAATTAGGGAATTATCTAATGAATGTTTTTTACAGTTAGGTTAAGTCTGTTACCTAGTCATAATCTCTCCTAGAAATGAATTTTTATTAGGCAGTTATTTGTTTCTTTATTCTTGTCCCCCCCAACCCCAGAAAAACAAATTTCAAATAAAAGTCACAAATAAGGAGCATGAGAGTTTTGTTTAATTAGAGAAGTGAGGGTACAGTGAAAGAGAATGCCATGATAATGAGATTGCATTCCAGAAAAAGGATCCAGAAAGGCTATATGGAGTTATACTCCAAAAAGAGGTCTCCCAGAGAGAAGAGTAGTTTATTTCTGGGAGTGGAAAATAATGTGGAACTCATTACAAATCAAGTGTTATTCCATCTGGAAACCTTTGCCTTTAAATCATACAGTTGGGAGGTATAGCCCTGTAACTTGGTGCACCATAGCTTAGGGCATCTGTGCTGTTCTGGCCATGTAGGACACTTTTCCTATTGGTTATTCATGCTATTTTCTAACTTGTGTTCTCTAACTGTGGCTTGGCAGGGAGTCCTGTATTTCCATTCATAAAGACCTTAACTTTTTTCTCAGGTGCGTGGGACACCCCAGGTTCATCCCAATCTGGTTCACCTGTTCATTTCTATCTAGCTACTGAAAAAGCCCACTAAAAGTTCATAGGAATTTTCAAGAGACATATTTTCATATGAAAAGGATTCAAGTACTTTTGGTAGAAGTTTGCATTTTATAAAGAGTCTATATGAGGTGAGTTTTCAATATTTTTCATAAAATATAATTTAATCTTACTTCAATATTGATATTTTTGTGATGGCTGCATTTGGGAAAAGAACTCTTTGAGACATAAAGCACTATCTAAGCAGGAATCAGCAGGAATCCTTAGGGGCAGAAAATGTGCACCAGCCTGAGCCAGGACTCCTTTCAACTGTATCCAGCAAATACTTTGTAAGTGGAAGCAAGAGAGAACGATGCCCCATTCTTATACTTAGCCAAAAATAGAAAAGTGACAATATCACAGATTTAAAAGTCAACAGGTCATTTTTCAAGCCAGCCAATGGTTAAATACAAATTGACACTGAAAATTAAGCATTGTGAGGCTACAACAATTTTATCTGGGTTGAGATCTTGTGTGCAAATTATCCATCAATTTTAAGAAATGTTTACATGTGCATAAATATGCATACATTGACATACCTCACATCAAATTTCACTTTTAGATCACTAGGAAGTCTTATTGAAGATATCCACTGTAATATAGTTATATAAACAGTTGACACATAGTTATGATATCTTCAGAAACTTTTATGTCCATATATGTAAACTGTAAAGCGTATCATGAAATACTGATTAGATTTGAACTATAAATTGCTCATAAATACAAGATTTAACAAGATAAAAACAAATTTGTTTGTATAGACAGAATGAAGTAATTTAAATTGAATAAATTTGACTTTAAATGGATATAATCAGTAAAATTTATTATGAAGAATGGGCTTTTAGCTTACAATGCTAATTTTGTTTTTCACTTATTGTAACTGAAGGGAAGATTTCATCTTCAAATGCAAAAAAAATCCTAAAATTTTCCAATATCAGTTGTATAGTCAATTTTAATTAACATCTTTTTATATGCATCCCTTTTATCACATCTATTAAAATATGACTAGTTTTTTATTAAAATAGTTTTTTATGATTCATTGATCCAACTTTTAGAAGAATATGAAGTCTTAGTAGGATAAATTCCTGACTTAATTTTCTCTTCTATCTAATTGTTTATCACTTAGAAAACCTTGAGCTATGCGTTTGGTTGGATAGATAAATATATGTTTTCAAGTGTTAGAAGGACATTTACAGTTCTTAAAATATTGTCTATTTTAATCTGAAGATTTTTTTTGTGTGTAGATATATGATAAATATTTGATATCCAATTTTCGTGATTAAAGTCATTATTCTGAACATTAATATTTCACATCAACACTACCATATGGCAAGACATTTTTATTAATAATACAATTCTTGTTATAATTTTAACTCTCCATTTTTTAAGAATGATTACTGTTTTTGTACCCAAAATAAAGTTCTTATAAAACAGAAGAAATTACCTTTAATAAGCAATTCTGTTTATATTGATCAGAATATTAATTGATTATGAGGTTGGATAAGCATTTAAAGATAGTGTAATACCAAGTTATCGATTTATTCCTCACATTTGAACCTAAAGTTGCTAGATAATTGAATATGTTTTAGCAAAGTGTGATTGTAACTTAAGATAATTTTAACCAAAATAACTTCCAGTTTTCACTCTAGTAACAGTATTTTTTTGTTTGCTTTTTTTGAATTCTACCATTTGGTTACCTCCATGTTGTTTAGGAATTAAAACATATATGATTCTAGTTGTTAAGGTTTATAACTCTGCGACCTAGGATGATAATGTTAAACTCAGTAATAATTCATTAAAGCTACTTAACTATGTTTTGCAGAAATACAAAAAAATAGCTAAAATGCATCAATGAAGTGGAAAGAATCAGTTAAAATAATGGAACCCTTTAAGCCCAGGCATACTTTCTATAAAGTAATTTTTTCATGATTATTCTAGGTTCTTCCACACGAAATCACTTATATATATTCATTGAAAGAAAAGCCAACTGTATTATCTGTAGGACTCTAGTGGATTCATATTTATTTTCCCATTTTATTTTAGGCTCATTGATTTTTGTTCCCTGCAGTGTGTTTCTAAACTTCATACCACAGCAGATATTTATAATGCAACATTTTGATGTAATGAAGTCGTTGTTTGCCTTTAAAACTCACAAAGACAAAATAAATGCAGATCCAAAGAACTATTCATTCATTTGGCTCTATATACTGGGTGACTGATTGAGACTATATTTTTCTAATTTCAGAAGGCTTGTCGGACCCTATCCAGAGTGTAGTTTGCATTTCTTCTTTTTTTCTTTAAATATACATGTATTTGTTCATTGCAATCTCACATCACAGTGAAGTACAGAGTGTCAGGAACATACATGTACACAGCACTTAGTAAGCTTTCCCCAGCTTTCACTCCACTCCCTTCCCTTCCCCATACATGATTTTGAGATAGATAGTTCCATAGTTTCAATAAAAGTGTTTCCTTCAACAGCCTTCCCCACTATCCTGCCTTATACTCCTCCCATCACTCCCCTGGAGTTTCTCCTCCTATATCTCAAGTCCATCTTCAAAACTGATTTCTCCAAAACATCCACAAAGGAGAGAAAACATATGACCCTTTGCTTTCTGTGACTTGCTAATCTCACTCAGCATAATAATCTCTAGTTTCATCCATTTTACTGCAAATCACATAATTTTGTTCTTTATAGCTGAGTAGAATTGCATTGTGTATATATCCCAAAATTTCATAATCATTCATTTGTTTATGAACACCAAGGACTGGTTCAATGATTTGGCTATTGTGAATTTGCTGCTGTAAACATCAATATATATGTATCATTATAATATTCTGATGTTATTTTCTTTGAAAAGATTCCCATGAATGGTATTCTTGGATCATAAAGTAACCCCATTCCCATTCTTCTGAGGAAGCACAAACTGATCTCTGTAGTGTTTGCACTAATTTGCAATCCCACCAATAGTGTATAATAGTTTCTATTTCCCATATTCTTGCTATAATTTATTATTGTTTGTATTCTTTTTTTGTGTGTATGTGTGGTGCTGGGGTTCCTGGAAACCCTTCTACCTCCAGGCTACACTCCCAGGCCTATTTTTTATATTTTTATTTGGAAACAGGGTCTCTTACGCCAGCGAGGCTGGCTTCAATCCTGCGCAATCTTCCTGTCTCATCCTCCCAAACTCAGGGATTACAAGCATGCGCCAACATGTCCAGCCTTTTTTTTTTTTTTTTTTTTCAGTACTGGGATGGAACTCAGGGACATTCTACCTCCAAGCAACACCCCCAATCCATATTATTTATTCTTTATTTTGAAACAAGTTCTCACTGAGTTGCAAAGGGCCTCACTAAATAGGTGAGGCCGCCCGTGAACTGAAATCCTCCTGTCTCGGCCTCCCAAATGCTGGGATTATCCCAAATGCAGCACCACATCCAGCTCATTATTGTTTGTATTATAATAGCCATTTTAATTGTGGTTAGATGGAATTTCAGTGTAGTTTTAATTTGTATCCCCCTCATCGTTAATGATGTTGAGTATATTTTTATATATTTATTGGCTATTTGTATTTTTTATTTTGTGAAGTGTCTATTTAATTCAATTGCCCATTTCTTGATGGAGTATTTGTTGTTAGTCCTTTGTATATTCTAGATATTAGTCCCGTACCAGAGGATTAGCTGGCTTAGATCTCTAATTCTGTAAATTCTCTCTTTAGATACTTGATGGCTTCCTTTGCTACACAGAAATATTTTAGTTTAATGTCAGCCTACTTATTAACTCTCATTTTAATTTTATGATCTTTGGAGATCTTATTGAGGAATTCTCTACCAGTGCCTGTATGTTACGGCATTAGTCTTGTGCTCTCCCCTAGTAATTTCAAAGTCTCTGATCTAATTTTCAGGTCTTTGTTCCATCTTGAGTTGACACTGGGGCAAGGTGAGAGGTTAGGGCTTAAATTCTATTTTTTTTTTTACACTGGATAATCAATTTTCCCAATCAATCTTGATTTTAAAAAGACTGTCTTTTCTAGTTGTTATCCTAGAATAAGGGGATGGGGAAGAAATTACAAGATATAAAAACATACCACAAGCAAAGTAGTAGAGATAAGTGAATATGTGCAACTTGGCAGCAGTATCATATCTGAGACTTTTCTGATTTATTTTTATATTTAATTTTTACTTATTCTGATTTATTTATTTTTCTGATTTATTCAAATATCTGAGAGGGTAGCAGGGGAAAGTGTGAACAGATTTATTTCTTCATAGATAGTCCAAACCTACTATTGCAAAATGAATATGGATCAGTATAGTAATGAAGTTTCTATAGTGAAGTCCAGTGAGAAAAGTGCTTTTTGGGGAGAAATGGGTTCTTAATCTGAACTTCTATCAGTCATGGACATGATAAACAAAATTTTCCTGATAAACTCTTAAAATATCTTTTAACCTTTAATTTTAAACATCTGAGATTTTATTTAAATAAAAGGCAGTGTGTCCTAAATCATTCCTTCTTTTTGCTAGTTTCAGTTTGTTGACCAGAACATTGTTCTACAAAATGGATGAGTCTCCCCCATAAGATATACAGGAAAAGCCACTGGGATGGGTCAAGAAAGCATTAGAATACTTATTAAGGATTATTTTATCTATTTTTGTATTTTTATACATTCAGTGATTAAAATAAAGTGATTACCATTGTAATGATAGTGACTTATAAACAAATGTTTAAAATTCATAAATATAAAAATATAAAACATTTTCATCGATGGAACACGAAATAAAAACCACATGAGAATAAATGAAGATATTGAATGGAAGAAAGTTAAATTAAAATAACTTCACTGAAATTTTTTATATCTATGATAGAAATAAAATACAATCTAAGAACTAACCTTTATATTTTTATGTTTTTGAAGTTCATGCCAATAAGTCTATGCTAGAAATAAAAACTGAATGCACACTGGAAGAACAAACCTTGTTAGACATAGTAATGTTAATAATTGCATACATTGTCACAAAATTAATTGTGTATGTAAATTGGGATGTGTTGATATTGGCATCATAGAGGAAGCACTACCCTCTCACATTTAGGGTCAGCCTACATCTTACCCAAGGTCCTAACCACAATTAGGTTAGTGGTTTGGGAGTAATTACCTACGAAGTAGCAGTTCTCCATTAAAATGAATATAAAGTATGTAATTTATCCCAATTAAATTTAATTGTCTCTCAATCTCAGTCCAGTGGATGCCAGGAGTAGAGGCAAGATGGACAGCAGTTGTCTCAGTACGCAAAAATGACAGTTTTAGTTCATTTCCTGCCAGGTTCTGTAATGGATGTGATCTAATTTCACTGTACAGTCGTCAACAGAGGGCACCCATATTGATCAGTGCCATTGTTTTTCTTTCTGGGAATTATTTTCTTACTTAAGCCTTTGATCCCTCACCTTTCTCTAGGAACATTTCTCCCTCTCCTATCTCTCAATCTCTTACACGAGGATATTCACATACGTGGCTTCTGATGTCAATCAAAAGACTCCTGTCAATCAGTGAAAGTACAAGAAAAATGTTTATCTATAATAAACAATCTTGCTGCTCTTGCTTTTCTAATGAACTTATAATTTTGACATAATGACCATAAACGTGAGGAAACATTTCTGCCTAATTGTTTCAAAAATATTTTTTTATAGTCACCATTCTTTATCCAGTGATGATTGAAAAAGGCAAACAATTAGTTTAGGTTTGTGACACTGAGAGCTCTTGGTGGAGTTCTTAGTAATCTGATTTACAGTTCATATGGTCCTAAAATTGTGTTATCTTTGTAATCACTGAGTGTTTCTAAGTTCTTAAAATCAAGAGAAAACAATGAAACAAGTTATTGGATGAGTATCATAGATATTCCTTACCCATTGGGAGGCAGATTGTTTAGAGTTGCCCATTGATTAATAGATCTAGCACCATTATAGTTAATGAACATGTTGATTTCTACTTCAGGCTTATGTAAGAAAAAATACCAACATTATGTGTATGGAAGTAAATGTATTGGGAGTGAGCTGAGAAAAAATAACAACCTGGGCGTGGTGGCTCATGCTTGTAATCCCCGCACCTGGGAGACTGAGACAGGAGTATCGCACAGGTTCAAAGCCAGCCTCAGCTACTTAGTGAGACCCTGTTTCCAAATAAAATATAATATAGGTCTGGGAGTATAGCCCGGAGGTAGAAAGCCTCTGGGTTACATCCCCAGTACCACAAAAAAATAATAATAATAACAAAATAACTTCAAAGCTAGAAAATCTGGATGTAAGTTATATAGTAACTATATTTCGAGTGCCTATGGCAAATAAACAAGAGCACCAAAGTGTTATTTTGAAATCCTTTTTTTTTTCCAGTATTTTTGGGGAGATTACTGGTTTAAGTGCTTTCGTGTGTCTGTTTACACTAGACAATGACATAAAACTAGAATATGTTGATACCTGTGTTTATTGCCAATGGTGTTTCTACTGAAGGAATTTTTTCAGAAAGATTTTTTCATACAAGTAATTTTTATTCACTTAGGACCTTATGTTAGACTTAAATTCCCTGACAGTAATATAAATAGAATGACAGAGGACAAAGAGAAAGACATATGCGCTACCTTACACAGAAGGTATTATTGCTACTGCCAAGCATTCCTGTGCTCAGATACTAAAACATAAGCATGTCAGAATCTTGATTTGATTTCTAAGTGATAATTTTTACTTCAAGGGAATGATATTATGTATATAAGCAAGAACCTTGATTTCTACCTTAACTGAAAAGCTGCAAATCCATTGATATATGCCAAAATGAATGATCTTCTTTATTTATTTTTTTTATTTATTTATTTTTTTAGGCTCTTTTTTTTTATTGGTGCACTGTATTCATACATCATAGTAGGATACATACTTTTGTAGACATACATGCACACTTTTCCCAGTCAGCCCCCACCCAATCCCCACCCCATTCTCTTCCTATCCCTCCCTCCCATGCTTGGCTTAGTAGTTGACATCTAGTATTATGGCAATTTATCTAAAATTAAAAATGATAATCTCACATAACAGTTTCATTTGTCTGATACCAACCTTTTGATGACTTAAAGATAACATTTCAATATTTCTTTTTGCTTTCTTTCTTACCAGAGAATATTTTTTCTATTTTTTAGGTGAAACTATCATATATTTATATATTTATTTTTCAGAAAAAAAATCTATCCTAATATGGAATATGGAGTCTAGGTACCCAAAACGATCTTGAAAAAGAACAAAGCTAGAAGATATATATTTTCTGATTTCAAACCATATAAAGCTACAATAATTGAAAGTGTAGTACTATTCTAAAGGCAGATATATAAACCATTGAAGTTAAATAAAAGCCTAGAGCTAAATTCTTCCCTATATTGTCAAGTTATTTTTGACAAGGTTTCCACGAACATTTGGTGGTGGAAATGATAATCTTTTAACTAAATATTGTTAGAAAATAATAATTACATGGAAAAGAATAAAATTGGACCCTTACCTAATCCCATATACAAATATTAACTCAAAATAGAAAATAGACCTAAATACAAATCTTAAGACTATAAACTTTTAGGAGAAAATCTGGGTCATAAAACCTCACAACATTGAAATTGGCAGTGATTTCTTGGTTATGATTTCAATGGCACAGACAACAGAGGAGTATACAGACTCCCTAAAAAATAAAAAAAAAATTGTATATCCAAAGACAATGTAAACAGAGTTAACAGTTACTAATAGAATGGGATAAAATATTTCCAATTGCTATATCTGAAGGTATATTAATATTCCAACTAGAAATCCTAAAAATTAACAACAATAAAGGCAAACAATACCATTTAGAGATAGGTAACAGACTAACATAAATAATGAATCTCCACAGATAACCAATCTTAATTGTCTGTTGGATGGAAACTCTTGTTTCTCTGGTTCTGGTGTGTGTTACCTATTTCTTCTTTGTAGTTAATCTCTTTGAGTATTTTCTCTAGTGCTGGTTTTGAAGACATAAATTCCTTCAGTTTCTGTTTGTCATGGAAGCTTCTTATTTCTCCATCTAATTTGATAGAAAGTTTTGCTGGGTAGGAAATTTTTGGCTGGAAGTTGTTTTCTTTCAGAGTTTGGAATATGTTACTCCAAGCCCTTCTGGCTCTCATAACTTGGTTTGGGAAGTCTGGAGTGATTCTAATTGGTTTGCCTCTGAATGTCACTTGGCCCTTTGTTTTTGTTGCCTTTAAGATTCTCTGCTTGGCTTCCACATTGGTCATTTTGACAATTATGTGGCGTGGGGATCCTCTTCTCCGATCCTGTCTAAAGGGAGTTCTATAAGTTTCCTGGACCTTTGTATCAACCTCTTGCTCTATGTTTGGAAAATTTTCTGCTATTACTTCTTTGAAGAGATTGTTGATCCCTTTGGTTTCACTTTCTTTTCCCTCCTCTATTCCAATTATTCTTAGGTTAGCTCTCTTAAAATGGGCCCATATTTCTTCAATATCAGATTCCTGTTGTCGGATATTTTTTTCTAGATTAGAAACTATGAGTTCATTTTTGGATTGCTCATCTTCTAAGAGTGAGATTCTGTTCTCCATGTGTTCTAATCGGTTGTTTGTGCTTTGAATTGAGGCCTTTACTTCATTAATTGCATCCTTTATCTCTTTTTGGCTCTCTCTGAGTTCTTTTCGAAGCACCTCTATTATTTCTACAGTTATTTTCCTGATTTGATCTTCTAGAAATCTCTGATTTTCTGTTTTATCGGGTTCTGATGTTGTGGGGTTGTGGGCATTAATTGCTCCAGTATTATTCCTCTTTCCCATGATTTCCGATGTTTGTGCCTTCTCTGGGTTCTTCCCTTGGGTCACAATGACTTCACTTAAGGTGTTCTGGATCTCGAGTCAGTAGTATCTCGGACCCCACTACTCCTTTACTGGGTTTTATCACAGTCTCCGACCCAGAGAGTCGATAGAGGCTGCTTTAGACTGTGGGGGGTGCCAGGTTGCACGTTCTCCTATGGTGTGATATCTCTGCCACCGCCCCTCCCCCACTGGGTCAAGTCCCAGGGAGTACAGTACTGGGATTTCTCCTCTGTGGCCTGCAATTTGACTCACTGTTCTTGAGTACGCAGATGTAGCTGTACTGGCCGCGCTGAATTCGCTGCTGCTGCCGCCAGTGGCAATATGGCGCCGCTGCTACGCCCTTGGCTATGGGGCTGGCGTTTTTCTTCTTGATTTTGATTTCTACTCTGAATCCCTGCAGCGTGTGCTAAGCTCGGCCACTGGGAGCTTTAGATGCTCTCTGCACGGAGAAATCCCGCCTGGCTGTTCCGCAGTGGCTCACCTCGGCTACTGTAGCCGTCCCGTGAATTTGCCGGTGCCGCCGGCAGTATGGCGCTGCTGCCGTGTCTGCCGCGTCCTCGGGCGCAAGGCCGGTTATCTCCTCTGTGGCTCTGTTCTCAGTCCGCTTTCTCTCTGGAGCCTGGTGATTTTTTGTTTCACTGGTGATGGTTTTTCTGGCTATGAAAGGCGCTGATTTTGTGGTAATGGAGATTTGTTGTTAGCAGGGCTCTTAAGCCCCGCTTTTCTCGGTCGCCATCTTCCCGGAAGTCATGAATGATCTTCTTTAAAACCCCAAATCGTATGGTAAAGTGTTCTTTTAAGTAATTTCAGGGTTGTGGAATCAGGGTTATTTTCTGAAATTTGCTTGGATAATTATTGAATTATTGTTATTGAGTCATTATGGTAGAATTTGTAAGCACATGAATGAAATTGGGGAGAAAGTTGTCTTTCTTGTCATGAATTTGAATGTATATAAGGAAAACAGAAATTTATTAACATTCAGCTTCTTTCAGGATCTACCTAATAAGATGGACTTTTTTTTTACAGTACTGGGGGATGGCGCCCAGGGGCATTCAAGCCTCTCAGTTACATACCCAGCCCTATTCTTTATTCTTTATTTTGAATCAGGGTTTCATTGAGTTGCCAAGGGCCTCCCTAAGTAGTTGAGGTCGTCTACAAACCGCGATCCTCTGGTATCAGCCTACCCAATGCTGGGGTTTTCAAGTATGTGCCACCATGCCTGGCTAAGATCAACTTTTTAAAAGATTTTTATTGGTGCAATAAAATTATATATTATAGTGAGATTCAAAATGATACAATCATATATGTACACAACATAATTTTTCAAAATAGCTCTTTCCTTAGTGGTACTACATTTAAGAATCTTCATTAAAAACAAGTACCCAATCTCTACAACATAAAAGCTAAAGGGAGCAGCTCACAAATGGCTAAAATAAAAGAATGAAATTTATTTGTTAGTTGATAACTTCTGAAATTAAAAAAAATCTACCTAACTATACATCTATCCACCCATGCAGATAATCATAACTCTTTTCCAACTAATTCTTATATATCTGCAGAAAAAAGTCCTAATACGTATTTGCTATCATAAAGTATGCACAATTTAAATTTTGTGAAATATGAACATTGATATTTATTTGCACATTTGCTAAAATGGTAGCTTATTGTCTATTTAACTTAGGTGCTCTAATAATGCAGGCTATACTAGTCTTTCACTTCAGAATCCACAGCATCTTTGCATATGGTTATTGGTCACTTGCCTACTTAACAATTGTTTTGCCCATTTCACCTATAGATTGTCTATCCAATTATCTAATACTTTATTAATACTAGACCTTTGATTCTATAAACAGTTTTAGATGTCACTTGTCTTTTTAATATGTTTATGATGTCTTTTATTCTCATTAATTTTGTTTCTTTTTTAATGCCAGTATTATTTCTGCAATTGTTTTTGGTGCTGTGGATTGAATTTAGGGGCATTCTATCTCCAAGATATACCCCCAGCCCAATTTTTTATTCTTTATTTTGTAAAAGGTTCTCAGTAAGTGGCAGAGGACCTCACTAAGTAGCAGAGGCTCTCCACAAACCTTCAGTCCTCCTTCTCAGCCTCCCAAGTACTGAAATTACAAGCATGTGCCACCACACCCAGCTTCCTGTAACTTTTTGATTTTGCACATTATATTTTGTAATGCCCTCTCCATTTAAATATTATGCTAAAACTCTCCTACATTTTGAAAGCACTTTCCTAGTTTTTTAATTCTTAGACTCAAATCATAGTGATTTGTTGTGATGTGTGATGATTTGAAATGAGGCTTTGGTTAGGTCAATATAGTTAAAACAGTTGGAAAAGTACCTGAGGATTGTCAACTCAGAGTGAATTTACTGTAATTTTTATTGTTTATCTTTTGGATCTTGTTATTGTGCTGTGGAAAACCTCCCAAGAAAGAAGGGCTGCACAGTAGAATAGACACCAGCTGACACTAAGCAACTAGGTTCTAGACCTTTCTCAGCTTGTGGCTACTTAGTTTGTAAACCTGCTGAAGTTCCTTCATTTTCTAGGGCTCAGTTTCCTACCTGAGAAGCCATGATTAAATCTCTTTAATCATGAGGAATTTAATCATTGAGGAATTTAATCATTGAGGAATTTAATTCCTCAAGTTGGTTTCTAACAAGCACTGGTTATGCAAAGTGTTTAAGAAAATAAAAGTAAACAGAGTGTGGTGGCACATGCTTGCAATCCCAGTTCCTGGGAGACTGAAACAAAAGATTGCAGTTTAGAGGCCTTCCCACAGTAACTTACCAAGACCCTGTTTCAACATATTAAAAAGTAAAATAAAAAAGGCTTGGGTACAGCTCAGAGGTAGAATGTCCCTTGGCTAAATCCCTAGTAACACACACATGCATACACACACACACACACACAAATAAATAAATAAATAAAAAGAGAGAGAGAGAGAGACAGACAGAGACAGACAGACAGACATGCTAGCTTAAAGAAAGCTATAGAAGTGATGTGTATGACAGTTGTATTTTGCTTCTTTCTGTTGGCCTTCTCCAAGCCAGTAAGATTATATATGTTGTAAATCAACATATATTATACAATATTTTCTAAACATATAGCTACATTATCTTTTTTCCTTCAGAACATCTCACAAAATATCATATTCCTTGGAATTTAATTTAAAAAAGACTACGATGATTTTGGGGCCTTTTGCACTCCCTAATACTTTAGACTTCTTAGGTCACTCTATGGGATACATACTATTAACGGCCACTTTTAATAAATATAGCTTTCCTTGCAGTACTCCCCATACCCATGTGTTAGCTCATAGTGCTGTTACTCTCTCTGCCCGATGCCAAGCAAGGTGCAGAGGATTCAGAGAATGGGGAAACCTGGTGCTTTTTTAGAGACCTGTATCTTCACAAAGTGTTAGGAGTGCAATTTATTTTTTGTTTTTATAAACAAATCTACTTAGTAGAATCATTTGCTCAGTAACCTGTATACGTGAAAGGCGCATAAATATTTAATATTGCAAAATGCTAAAGATATCAAGTTTGTTGTCTTTTAGAAAATGACTTCATTTTGCATATTAAAGTATTTCTGCTTTGTCTTTTGATAGCTTCTAAACTGAGATTTATTTTTTTCGGAGTCATATTTGCTTAAAAGAATTACATTTTCAGAGCTTGGTGTTTAGTGTGGCTTAAGTAGATTTTTTGCATACATTTCTGTGGAAGTTTACAGCAGAAGTAAATCATACAATTCATTGAAATATTATGTCATCATTAAAAAAGCAAATAAGCTGTAGGATCAAGAAACCATTCTGGAACACTATTTTGTGGCTTAATTATTTTAAGGTAGAATATAAAATAACCAAGGCAAACTTAAATACAATTTTGCATCAGGTTTAGCATTACATAAAACTCTGACAGTATATTTAGAAGATGTAAGAAGTGAAAACTATACCATTGTTTTTTATACTGCCAAAGGAAGTTGAAACAAACAATATATTGAATGAAAAGAATAGCTGTGGGCTTCAGGTTTTTTCTGTTGTAGGGTGCGTATATCATTAATTGCAAGTGAAATGAGTTACGGAGGGAGTACTCTTTACTCTTGATTTATCTCTGTATCCTACCATTAAGTCCCATTGCTAATGGGACTCAAGTTGTGTTTACATTTAAAATAATATATTCTGCAAAATGAAAAATGAAGTAAAAACAAAAGAAATAAATGGGGTATGATCCATTTATCTGATATTGTCAGCTCAAGAAAAACTAAAGGACCTTACTATATTGAAGTGATCTCTTCTTAGGACTATATCTAAATATCACAAAATACCCTGTGAAACTAAAGATTTACATGGGACCCAGTTATCTTCTTATCAAAGTAGAAGACCGGAAACACTCATGAACCCAATTTTCACAACCGCTTACTGAGCGCATACAGGAAATCATAGTTTTAAATGAGATAATGTAGAAAAGGGGTCAAGCAGAGACTGGTTCCTACTCTTACAATGACTGAAAGAGTTCCTTCTACAGGTCCTGGTGACCACTTTCTCAGAGTATGGTCAGGCCACTAGACAAATAATCTCAAAAATTTGATGGTCTCTAGTAACTGTTAATTTGCTTCCTAACTATTTTTTGTGGTCCTGGGGATGGAACCCAGGGGCATTCTACCTCCGAGCTGCATCCCCAGCCCTATTTTTTATTCTTTATTTTGAAACAGGGTTTCACTGAGCTGCAGAGGGCCCACTAAATAGTAGCCGAGGGTCTCCTCAAACAGCAATCCTCCTGTCTCAGCCTCCCAAATGCTGGGATTACAAGCGCGTACCACCACGCCCGGCCCCTATTTTTTTTTTATCATTATACACAAGCATATTGTGGACAAATTAACACTCTTTTGCTAATATAATTAGATAATTTACTCTCAACATTATTACTTTATAGGCCCTGAAATAAAAAGAAAAGGAATCCCCCAAAATAAATAAAATACTAATCAACAGAGCCCATGTAAATTGCCTCATTAGGTCCTATGTTTGCAATTTCAATGACATGAACTAAGCCCACACACACACAAAAAATCCAGTGCCTGTCTTTACAGCTTTCATATGTCCTAAAAAAGAGCAACTTGCTAATTCATTGGAACATGAATTGCATTAGCACATTTACATTAGAATGTGACATGATATCAAAAGATTATAAGATTGCATATCTTTGGCATACTACCTAGAAAAAAATGTGGATAAGTGTCATGTTAAAATCTTGTGCTGTCATGATTATAAGTTGAGTAGTAATCACAAGTGACAGCTGAAAGGGGATGGAAAAACCATCTTGACACCCAAGAGATGATATCGTTATCTGTACTGTGGATAATTTTACTTCTAACAGATACTGATCTGTAAGTTCATCTTATGATCTATGTTTCCACTATGGTGAAAAGAAAAATGCTGGAGTTGACTATAATGTTCCTTGAAACTATTGACCCTGATATTAGTATTGCTTCATCATCCTTCATTCAACTGGTGGGTCCATCTTTTTACTGTATAATTAATTTCTCAAGTCATTTTTCTAAAGTATGTCTTCTATAGATAGTATTTAGCTGGATGTTATTCTGTCATTATTTCAAAGAATTTCCCTCTGTCAATAGACACATTTAATCCATTGACATTTACTATCTTTACTGATATTAATAACAGATTTTATGTGGATGTATGTGTGTTTGTGTCCTATACTCTTATTTCTGTTTCATTTTATATTGGAGGCATGAATTTCTTAATCCCCCCTTCACTTACAAAAGTGGTAAAAATATAAGAAGACACTACAACATTCCTAAGCATATATAGTGTATAAAGCATTCTCTCTTTATTGTAGCTAAATTTAAGGGTGTGTTTGTGTGTGTTTGTATGTATGTTTTTATGTATATATATATGTGTGTGTGTAGATACATGCATCTATAAAAATATGTTCTCTTTTGTACATTATGATGCTGCAACTATATCTCTTTTGCATATTTTGCTTTTCTCCTAACTCCAGTATTTAAAGCTATTGATTCAGATTGTCTTCTTCATAATCTGTATTGTTTTATATCCTTATTGATTACTTTTTATAAATTTTCTTTTCTTTACACCTATTTGGCCCTTTCCTTCAACTTGTTTTACATATATATATATAGTTTTTTTTTTTTTTTTTTTTTTTTTTTTGCGGGTCTGGAGATGGAGCCCAAGGGCATTTGACCTCCAAGCTACACCCCCTGCCCTATTTTTTTATTCTTTATTTTGAAACAGGGTCTCACTAAGTTTCAGAGAGCTTCCTCACTAAGTAGCTGAGGCTGTCTAGGAACTGCTATCCTCTGGTCTGAGCCTCCCAAATGCTGGGATTACAAGTGTGCACAACCACGCCTGGCTATAAAAACATTTTTCCTGAATGATTGCATTTTAAACTTGTTTAAAAATCACATGTGTGTATTGAAAATTTAATCTTGGAATTACAATAATAAAAAGCAATGTTCTCACTCTCAAAATCCTTGGGAATACCTTGAAGTTCTATTTATAAAATCCACATTAATTAATTGGCCAATAGAAGAAGTATAAAGTATTTTTAAAAAGATATAAAAAATAAAGATAAATCTAACCTGCCACATGGCATCTAGGGTTTTATAAATAAATGCAAAGTCATAACAAAAGAGCAGAGGTTTTGAAATAAAAGTACAGAAAAAATGTAGAGATATTATTTATCATTAACTTTTAATCAATTAGAAAATATTCACAAGTACCCTTAATTTTGCCTAGTATTTCTTTGTGCTTCTTTGTACTTTGTTGACATCATCCTTGTTGACTTTCTGAGAATTTTTCTTCTCTTTCTTTTCTGTTTATTTGATTTCTTTTATTTTAGTTGCTAGCTTTATTGTGGTTATCAAGAAGAGAAAAGTAAATATAAATACTGTATAAAACCAAACATGTTGAATGAGTATTTTTTTTGTGACTAAAAGATGATTGTTTTATATTTATGTTTTGGCAATGCAAAATTTTAGCCACAAGACATATTTCAGGTACCCTGTAAATGTGAATGGCTTTTACATTGTTTTCTTCTTGGAGTAGATATGTCATTTACAATCTTAGTTCCCTGGAAAAATACATTCTGATATCTAATATAAGAAATTCCAAGGTTTGGAACTTAATAAGAAATTAAGAGAATAGTAGAAGAGAAGAAAGGAGAGAGAAGAGAGAGAGAGAGAGAGAGAGAGAGAGAGAGAGCGCATTGAGAGACAATATACTGTTTGAAGAAACTTAAAGCTCCCCAATACAACATTATTTTTTATTTATTTATTTATTTTTTATTTTTTTGGTGGTATTAGGGGTGGAACCCAGAGGCTTTCTACCTCCGGGCTATACTCCCAGACCTTTTTGTATATTTTATTTGGAAACAGGGTCTCACTAAGTTGCTGAAAGCCTCACTAAGTAGCTGAGGCTGGCTTCAAACCCATGTGATCTTCCTGTCTCAGCCTCCCAAATGCCAGGATTACAAACGTGCGCCACCACGCCTGGCTACATTTCTTTTTCTTTTTCTTTTTCTTTTTCTTTTTTTTTTTTTTTTTTTTGGTGGCACTGGGGTAGAACCCAGAGGCTTTCTACTTCCGGGTTATACTCCCAGACCCATTTTATATTTTATTTGGAAACAGGGTCTCACTAAGTTTCTGAGAGCCTCACTAAGTACCTGAGGCTGGCTTGGAACCTGCGCGATCCTCCTGTCTCAGCCTCCCAAGCATGGGGATTACAAGCGTGAGCCACCACGCCCGGCTACATTATTTTAATCACGCAAGTTTAACTTTAAAAAATTCAGGAGTTTCCTTTATACAAGATTTCATTTTCTGTGGTTTCAGTAACCCATGATCAACTGTGCTCTGAAAATATCAAATGAAATATTCCAGAAAAAACATCCATAAATTTGAAATTGTACACCATTCTCAGCATTGTGATGAAATCTGACACCTAGAATATGATCATCTCTTTGTCCAGTGTATCTACTCTGTATACATTACTCACCTGTTAGTCATTTAGTATCTGTCTTAATTATCAGATTTACTGTCACAGTAGTGCTTATGTTCAAGTAACCTTTATTTTACTTAATTATAAACCCAAAGCACAATAGTAATGATGCTAGCAATTTGGACATGCCAAAGAGAAACCTTAATGTAATTTCTTTAACTGAAGACTGCATGCCCAGGGACTTTGATAATCCAAAATGTGAGGGAAAAAATGATTGAAGCCTGTCAGCAAAGAAAATCAGCCAGCTGAATGATGAGTCACAGAGAAGAAAATTGAATCAAGTGTCTTACTGCATTGAGTCTGAATCAGTCACCATTCAAAAAAATAAAATAAAATTTCGGAATACAACTGAGATGGAAATGAAAAAGTAAAATAGCGAAGTGTGTAAAATTTGTTTATTTACCTAATAACCTAAGTTAAAAGGACAATTGATTCTTGAGTCACATATAATAGCAAAATAAAATCCAATAAATTTTAATTATTCCCACCACTACTTAAAAATGTTTGCTCATTTATTTTTATTTTTATTTTTTTGGTGGTACTGGGGTTCCTGGAAATCCTTCTCCTCTGGCCTATACTCCCAGACCTATTTTATACTTTTTTATTTGGAAACAGGGTCTCTTAAGCCAGCGCGGCTGGCTTCGAACCTGCGCAATCCTCCTGTCTCCGCCTCCCAAGCGCGGAGATTACAAGCGTGCACCACCACGCCCGGCATTTTTGCTCATTATTTTTATCAATTATGTACTTGTTCACATAAAAGTGAGGTCCTAGTTTCCGTTGCATCCTCAAATGATTCAAATACTGATTCTAAACCTCTTAGCCTAACAATAAAGGCCTTTTAGCATCTAGTCCTATCATGCCACCCTCACTTTATCACCTACTTATTCTCTGTAACATAAACCCTGCTCCATTACTGTTTTTTCCATCCTGTCCTCAAGTGTTCTACCGTCTTCTGTCTCCACTGGTAATTCTGTAATCCACAGGTAATGCCTGTGCATTACCACTTACCTTTTCCTTCCCTTCTACTTGTAATTCTTCAGAGATGAATTAAGTGTCTCCCCTTAATGCTTTATTTGATCTCTTCTGCTATAAATGGTAACTCCTTTCCTTATTTCTCATAGCATTTAATACTATAAAATTATATGCATGCTTAGAGAGCTATGATTAAATATTATACAAAGGTTGTTTTGTGTTTGGTTGGTATTTTAAATGCCACTGCTTTTCTAAGATGTTCAGTTCAAAATATGATCTTTAGAAATATATAAAACTACTATGTAGTTATTTGCAACCTGCAAAGTTAGCAAGGTTGGTGCAGGAAATCATTTGAATGACACTTTTAATTTGATGATCTCAGAGTCCTTGACAGGATAAAATTTCACATTTTTAATTACATGTCTGGGATAGTGTTGTGTCACTGCTGCCACTTTTATTTTACTTTTGTTACTTTCATGGTAAAAATAATGTGAGATATATAATTTTTTTCAACATAAATTTTTACTTAGCAAAAGTGAGAATAAAACTTGATTTGTTGTAGCTGAGTTTGTTTTATTGTTATAAAGGATGCCAAGATACCATTTGAATGCTTCATTTACAAGGGCCATAAATTGTAAAACTACCAAGCACAATGAAGTGTACATATGTTTTTACATAGCTATTTTATAAACAGATCTATGCCTGATGCAGAGGTGGTATAAATGACTTCAGTAGTCACATAGGTAAAATGCAAAATGCAAAAATAAACACATGAACTTGAAGAAATTAAGTTCTCAAATCATTAAGATAATGTGGCTTAAAGTTTTGTAGGTATAATGTTTTATATTTTCAATAAGCTTTACATCTCTCTTCTTACTAGGGCAAATTAATCCCCCAAATTTGTTCAATATCCTTTGTATACATTCTACCTTGATTAGGTTATCTACTAAGAAAAGTTTGTTTGTTATAAAAACACTCACCTTCAAGAAATTTCATGGTATCTATGGTTTTCAGTTTGCTTGTCTAAAGATGATTGTCCTGCAGACAGTACAGGATCACCTCTATTTCCACATTGCTACAGTGCCACTATTCTCCAAACAACAAAGTTATGAAGACGTTTGCCTAACTGAAAAGCTTATGTGAAATAGGGCTAATATATTGCATCAAGAGTTAGAAGAGTACACACTTAGAGAAAACGATTTCATGAAAATGGCCTCTGTCATTTCATAAATAGGTGAGTTAATGAGATGTGGAATATATGAAGGTTTGCTAAAATAAATAGTTCACCAATCCTCAGCTTTAGGAAAGCCTCCAATGAAAACTCACAGATAAAGACATGTCTCATTGTCCTATATACATGCTCTCTTTTTAAAGTCATAAACCTTCCTTTATAGGTTTGAAATATTTATTGATGGAATTAGTGTAATGTTTTAATATATATATATATATATATATATATATATATATATATATATATATAATCTGAAAGCAATTTACAATTGGCCTAAGGATCCCAAATTAAGGCAGATATCTCTGCATGTCCCCAAGCAGCAGCACTGATCCTTAGTCTAAGGCAAATAAATCCTGTTCCAAGTTTTATATGGGAGGGTTACTTATACCTAACCATGACATTGTAATTCTAATGATATGGTACTCGGTGACAGAATGAGCTACTCAAAGTGGCAGAACACTGCGAACTGAAGAGTCTTGTATAAAATGTAAGTTACTTTTCGCATGCAGTCGCAGGGAACTGTAGAAAAAAAATAGTGAATTCAGCTTTGGAGTGATGGCGTTCTGTTGTTATAAAGGTCACCTGCCCTTGGCCTCATTTCTGCTTAATTGGGACAGGTTAATCTTCTTTTCTGTTGTTCTTTCAATTTGGAATGAAACTGGGATCTCTGTTAGTACTCCTCATCCATCAAATTCTGTGACCTTGAAAGAAGACTGCCGCTCTCTTTCTCAGGAGAGAGTCTGAAAATGAGAATTAAAATAGGTCTTCTCAGTGGAGACCACAGCAACATGTAATAAGACATGTAAAAAAAGATCCTATCACTGCAGGCATTCTGCAAGTAACATATGGAGTCAAAAAAGAGAATTCACTTAAACTCAGAGTTAAAAAAGAAGAAAAGAAATCAGTAAAAAGATATCTTATAAATTCCATTAAAATGCTCTGTGATAACTTTTAATGGGAATCAACACTTTTAAAATTTGTTTTCTTCTGACTTTTATTTTCAAGTCTTCACATTAAAAAGGAAACATTAAACTTTTGCTCTCTAGATAGATTTTTTTTTAAATAGTAGAAGAATTAGCAAAATATATGGACATTGACACAAGTTTTATTATATTAAAATAATCTTAGTTAAAAATGAGAAGATGGCCGGGCATGGTGGCGCACGCTTGTAATCCCCGCACTTGGGAGGCAGAGACAGGAGGATCGTGCAGGTTCAAAACCAGCAGCGCGCGCTGGCTTAGGAGACCCTGTTTCCAAATAAAAATATAAAATAGGTCTGGGGGTGTAGCCCGGAGGTTCAAAGGCTTCCAGGAACCCCAGTACCACCAAAAAAAAAAAAAAAAAAAAAATGAGAAGGCATTTCTAGCAGCCACAGGGTGGACTGTTTTATGAAAATAAATGCAAAATTATAATGCTGTGAAGGCAATATTCAAAATCTAAGAGTCAAGATTTATAGCACTGCTCTGGGTATTGAGGAAAATAGCCATGATTCCACACCACTGTGGAATTTTTTGAAATTATAAGGTATAATGCTTATTTTTACTTTCACAATTTGCAACCTATATGAAAATACATACCAAACACCAAGTAAATTCACACTCCTCTTCCAGGATTACCTGAGAAAACATTAGGAACAAGAACAAGTTGATGCACTAGAGCTTTAAGAGCTGTTGGCATGATTTTGAACTACAATGATTATAATCTGAGTAATTAAAAAATTGACTGTACTATTATTTAGTACCAACTTCACAAAAGTCCATGATCTATAAACAAACAAAAAGACTCCACTAGAAATATGTTTTTATTTTGTGGTATGTGCCTTCACTATTTAATTTTATTTTAATGTTTTTTAAGACATTTTAATTATGGATATTATTGGGGGGTTGGTATGGTACTGCCACACATGCATACAATGTGCTTTGAGAATAACCAACCAACCTTCTTCCATGTGCATTTGATGCTTCTGAAGCTTCCCAAGAGGGTTCCCACATGTCCAAATTCAGTGCTCATGTGCATTTATTTTACAAAATGCTCTATTTACAAAGAAAAGCCTTGTGGTGCTCTATAAAAATGGCTCACTAGAGGAATTTAATGGTGATATATAGCAAAATTCTCATCTTTAATTTTAAAAATGGCCAATCTCATATAGAATGAATCATTAACAATAAAATTATCTATAAAAATAAACATAGTGTTTTATTTTAGTTTAGTTTAGTTTAGTTTTGGTATTGGGGATTGAACTCAGGGGTATTCTATCACCACACTAGACCCAAGTCCTATTTAAAATTTTTTTTTTGAAACAGTGGGGCCCTTAGCAACATAGTGAGACCCTAAGTTTCTGAGACTGGCTTTGAGCCTGCTATCCTCCTATGTCAACCTCTCTAGAAGGGCATATTCTTAATATCTGCTACAAATAAAACATCAAAGGGATAATAATTATACTATTTTATTTATCTTAAAATAAAACATTTACTGTAAAAATATTATTAGAAATTTAATTATCAAAGGTTAATCATTAACTGAGAAAAAATCTGTATTCCAATTTAGCTTACTTTCTAGTGGCCTCAGGGAAAGTATTGAACTTCTTTAAGTTTCAGTTTCTTATGTGTAAGCTTAGGATAATAGCACCTACTCATTATCAAGTTGCTGTGAAGATTACATGAGAAATACCACTTAATAAAATTTAATACCAGAGTTCTAGGTAGATAGTCAGTGCTCAAAATATAATTTAGTTCTTTCTGTATTATTTGACACCTGCATGCAATAAATAACATGAGCATGTTTTATCAATAAAATGTATTTATTTTTATATTTTAGTATTTGTGAACTAAGCGAAAGCAAACTATTTTATACTCTTCAGTGATTCAAGGGACTTTGCAAGATAAATTTGAGCAGGATTATTTCCTTATAGCCCAGACAATGAAATGTAAATGTTAATCAAAGGAAGTAGAAAAAATAAAATTTCTGATAACTTGATTTAGAAGGCCCTCCCCTAAATAGCAGCGTTAACTAATTCAGAGAAAGATATGGGCGCTAATGTGAACATTGTTTTCCAAACTTTTGAAATAACAATAAAAATATGAGTAGCTATATTTAGTGACCAATTTTATCATGTTTCAGGAATCATGACAAATGCTTTACATGTATTATTCCATTGCACCCTTTCAATAATTTTTAAATGACTCTAGATATTTATATTATATACTCAAAGATAATTCGTATTCTGATTAACTTAACAGATATTTATTGAGATCTTAATGCCAAGTTAAAAGTTAAAATGAATCACTATCAGTATTGAACTGCATGGCATTGAATCCCAGCCCTCAATACTGATGGCCAGAGTTTTATTTACTTAAAGTTTCCAGTGCAGACTCTTATGATTTATTCCACAGGTACACTTCTCTAAATTTATGTTAAATATGATGGGAAAACAGAAATGGCTTTCCCTAATTTTTTTAGTTGAAATTGCATAACATTTCTGTTATGGTTATTACTCAACCCTCTTTTCTGTATATTTTCTCAGTATGCACATATATTTAGACTTTTGCTCCATTCAATTCACAATTTAAAGTAGAAATAAAATATGATTCCTCTACTAATTTTTGACATTCCACACTTAATTCTATCAGATGCTAAAAAGGATAGCAACAGTGATTACTTTAACTTCCATAGGTCAGGTTGCTGTTGGAGAGGGGGAGCTTGCATCCTGAGGCAGAGTCCAGTTGTACTGCAGCAAACAAATAGACTGATGTTTTGAACCCAACTCAAAATGAGACCAGAAAATATTATGACATAGTAGTAGATAGTCTTGAAGTGAAGTTCCTGTGAAAGATACATATTTTCTTGGATAGTTTAATGTTTATCTTTTTATTATGTAAAGCTTGAAATAAAGTTCAGTCTACTTCACAACACTGATCTAGCCTATTTATACCAATCCAGTCCTTTGGGGCTACCCACACCATCCAACTCCAGGGACCAACATTCCCAGAACATATCACTGAACTGTGCTTCAGATATTGCTCAGTGCAGCAGCCCTACTGTTATCTGGGGGGCTCTGAATAGTTGATTGAATTTTTCCCTGATCTTAGTTATTTCTCAGAGTAACTGTTGCTTACAAAGTATTCCCTTAGGTGATTTCTTTCTTTCTTCTTTTTGATGAAGCAGTGTACAGTGTTATGGTGTTACAAAGTTATAACATTTTGGCAATAAATTTTAGTGCACAAAGATAAAACAACATAAAACTCAACTAGCCTATGAAAAATAATTCTGTTCAACAGTGTGTTTCTTTTTCAAGACAGCTAAGATTTTCTTGGTAAAATGTATATACTCATGGATCATAGTCAATATAATTATATGACCCTTTAAAGAAGAAAATCAAGTTATCCCTTCCAAATATTTTCAAATAATTATCAATCAAGTACTTGATTGAATACATTTTTCCTTGCAAATTTGAGCAGTTTATTGAAAGAGCAGATGGTGAACTTTGCAATGGCTGCCAAAGTATAAGGATAAAAAATATGTATGCATTTATGTGTGGAGATTATATATATATATATATATATATATATATATATATATATATATTAAATCTGTACATATTCAGAAAATGAAAAATAATCTTTCTGATTCTAATTTAAGTTGTTTTGCCCAGTATTATCTTTATAATCACTGCACACATGTCAGTCTATTATACTTCTTTATCCAATTTGGGTAATGTAAACAACAATTGTATAATTCAATGTACCTACTCATAAAAGTATTTAAAATTGAATAGTGTTCCATTTAAAAATAGAAAATTCACACTCTCATTCAAACTCCCTAGAGAATCCTCCTTATAGATTTTATTTTGTCAGTTTTATAAGGACAGTATTTCACAGTAAGGATGCTCACAACAGCACATAAAGTACAGGCTTTAAAGAAGAGAAGGGAAAGATACACATTTCCTGTCCCGGAGTTGTGGCCCCTGCACTGGCCTAGAATTGCTTGCTGATTAGATGTCCCGCTCTTTGTCACCTCTTCTTAACTTTCTGAAGACCTTAAACCCTCTTGCATGGCCCTGAGGAGAGTACCCCTTAGTTCCTAACTTGCCTCCACCTAATGGTGCAAGCAGATCTCCAAGATAAGCTTAAGCTAAGTTCTGAAGGATGGGTCAAAGTTAACCAGGGGGACAGTCTTCTGGGGGGTGAGTGAAAATGATTCAGGAAAAATTGCATGCACAAAGCCTATAGATATCAGTGAGTATCACAGGTATAAGGGTCCAAGAGCATCTGCAGCTCAGAGCATGAAAGAGCGCAGTGGCAAGAGGAGGCAAGAGAGAAGTACAGAAACCTGACTCCACAGAGCTGTGGACACCTCGTGATACATTTCACCTTCTATATTAACTAAGGAGGAAGAATTTAAGCAGGACAGTGGCATAGTCATCTCTGCTCTTTGAAGGTCACAGAGGAAGGATCCAGTGTGAGTTACAATGAAGGGACTTTGCAGGAGTCTAGGCAAGAGATGATGGAGATGAAATCAGGTAGGGCAGGTATCAAAATAGCTTTGATGTCTTCTTTGTAAATGGAATTAGGTAAGACAACTAGATCAGTATGTTGAGCACACACGTATGTACACATGCAAAAGTAGAAAATCTTATCCCTGTTTAGAGAACAGACATGCAGTTGATTATTGTAATTGTAATTTGGAAGATATAAATTTGGTGAGTCCCGAATTGAAAAGAAAATGAATGTGTTCTCCATGCTATATGCAAACTTTTTTATATTTCAAATTGTTAGGATAATATAAGTCTAATGGAGAGAATCCAGCCGTTAAAACTTTTTTAAAATATTATTCTTCGGCTAAGTCCATTTACACTCATTCTTTTACTTTGCCAAACTCAAATTTTTATTTCTGTGCTTTTTTTTTTTTTTTTTACTTAAAATGGAGTTTGTTGAACTAAGACCAAGGGCCAAATCTTATTGTCAGTCTGCTTTTGTAAATAAAGTTTTATTAGGACACAGTCACAACCCTTTCTTTGCCTGTTTTCTGTGCCTTCTCTTAGGCCACAGAATCAGACTTGAAGAGTTGCAACAGAAGCCATATGGCCCAGTGTCCGAAGTATTTACAGTCTGGCCTTTTATGTAAAAAGTTTACTGCCTCCTAGGTTGAAAGATTTCCCCTTGTCTTTGATCTCTAAATGTTATTTGATAAGATAATTTATATTCTTCCATTTAAATAAAATTTTGTATATCTTGGGAATTTGACCTTTTGCCCAGGGCCTCAAAGCACTAAATTCTTTTTTTTTTTTTTTTTTTGGTGGTGGTATTGAGATTCCTGGAAGCCCTTCTACCTCTGGGCTATACTCCCAGACACCTATTTTATACTTTTTATATGGAAACAGGGTCACTTAGGCCAGCGTGGCTGGCTTTGAACCTGTGTGATCCTCCTGTCTCTGCCTCCCAAGCGCGAGGATTACAAGCATGTGCCACCACTCCCGGCGTTCAAAGCACTAAATTCTAAATATATAATAACAAATCGTAATTTTTAAAATCTATCATATACCTTAATTTTTTGTTTCTTTAAGTCAAACATAAATTAATACTTAATTTTTAGAGCCCTGGAATAAATATCACTCCAACCCACCCAATTTTTTTTTTCGGATACTTTTTCTGATGTAGACCTCATTGAGCATATTCAGGGATATTCAGGAATAGAGATAGTGCCATGATGATTACATCTATAACTCTTAATTTTTATTATACACATTTTATATCAATGCATCAGCTTCTTTGCTAAAATATTTAGAAAGTATTCAAACATGGAAGTGTGTGCTGTTCTGAGTTTACATGCTTTACAGAAAAAATAAATTAGCTGGTTTTATCTCTGAGTTAAGAAAAGAACATTGATATGATGTGTTGGGAGACATCCTCTGTATAACATAATCTAATAGTCTGTAGGTAAGAAGGGCTTCCATGAAAGCTTCTTCTCAATAATTTAAGTATGAATATTTAGACACAGGTAAGCTTGTATGAATGTTTTCTTTCACATCAGTTTTTGTTTATTCCATCTCCACACCATTATCTTTAAGTCAGTTAAGTTAACACAGGGAAACTAGTCGAGATACAACATTATTTTACATGTTTGAGAATAATGAACATGTACATTTATTATTATTCAATTCTTCTCTATACTGTGAGATTTCTTAATGAAAAAATAGTACTTAAAGTATATTTAAGTGGGTGGAATGATCAGTAGGCAATGACAAAGTTACTCAATTTCTTTTCATTATCTGATTATATTTAGAACATTGAATGAATAGGAAATTTGCCTACCTTGCTATTGCCAGATTTTGTCAAATTGTATTAATATAATTTACTAATAATATATTAAAATACCTATAATAAGCTGGGCATGTGATGCTTGCTTGTAATCCTAGTACTCGGAAGGCTGAAACAGGACGATCACAGGTTTGTGGTCAATCTCAGCTACTTAGTAAGGCCCTCCATAACTTAGTGAGACCCTGTTTCAAATAAAAGAATAAAGAATGGGGCTAGGGGTGTAGCTTAAAGGTAGAATGCCCCTGAGTTCAATCTGCAGTACCTAAAATAAAAAAATCCTAATGTTTAAAGCTCTGAAAAACAAAGTCTTTCTAAGAGTATAAATTAAAACAAGTCCTGGAAATAGTGAAAATATTTTATTCACTCACGAATGACTTGCTTGGCACAAAATTTTTTAATTTATTTTATTTTATTTCTTTTTTATTGGCACATTGTAGTCATATATCTTAATGAGGTACAATATGGTAGAAGAATACATGCACACATCACTCATTTCGAACATAATTTGAATAAGATAGAGTGATGTTGTCTATAATATTATAATGTAAAGATATAACCTTGCCCTCAAGCAAACACGGCAAATAGCAAATAACTGATGCTCAAGAAACATTTGCAGGATGGATGCAAACAATTACAAAAGAGTGCAAAGAAAACTATAGACTCATCTATACCTCAGCAGTGCTCTGGGAGCATCTCACCCAAAAGAGGGAGGAAGAACCTGGAGCTGAGACTTGATGAGTCAGAAGAACCTTTTCATGAAAACAATGAACCTTTTCATGAAAACAATGACCAGAATCAATCAGAGAGATCAGCACGACAGGGCTCAGAAATAAGTATTTAGTTTCCTAACAGTTATTGTTGGACAGACAAAAAGGAAGATAGGGTGGGCAAATAAAAAAATCTAAATGGTGAAGGAACTTTTATAATGATGAAATTTTTTATGTTGTATTTTTTGGTAGATTTTAGATTTGCAGATTATATTATTCAGTCTAGTGGTAACATAATATGATATATATGTATATTTATATATATGAGTGACTGTATATGAGTGAATATATATTATATATATATATATATATATATATATATATATATATATAGTTTGTCTTATTCAGATGCAAAAATAAAACTCATCCAACTGTATGATACTTTGGAAGAGTTGGGCTCAAAATTCTATACCATCTGTCTCTTGTCCCTGTTGTATTGTAGCCCTTGCTGGACAACAATAGATTCTCTGGGGAGCATACACCCACAATACATAAGTTCTCAGAAGCGCAAAAGCCTTCATTTAGAGAGTCCACTAATTAAATGCCTGTTCAATATAATTCTTTTAAAATAACTGATTTCTACTGGCATTGGATATTGAAACTAAGTTGTAATAGAAAGCACAGAGATTACTGATTAATGAATATTCAGTATTATTTTGTAGTTCACCCTTCTAAAACACTAACAGTTGGTTCTAGCAGTACTTATTGGGATTCCGGATTTTCATGAAAAGAAATGAGAATTGCCCAGGAAGATTAAAGAGATGAGGTGGCCAGGCTTGCACAAGAGCAGTTTTCATACATAAAACAGATAAAAGAAAAATTCTTTAAGAAGATTGAATTTGAAATACAGTACTCTTTTATTTTAAAACTTGCAAAGTCTTACACAACTTAATAAGATACACATTTTGCACTTCTTTGATTTAAGAACATGGGTTTGGGATTCACTTTATTCCTTGAAGCCTCTTGTTCTGTTTTGCATTTTTGTTTCCTTTCAAATTTATGTAGGTAGTCTTTCAATAAATTTTTTCCCTCGATGGCACTTTTTTTAGTATAAGATTATTCCCTCATGTGAATGCCTGACAAATGACCTAAACTAAATAAAGCACACAAAATCTAACTGGAAATGGCCTGTGATAGTTTTAGGTTCTACTGACAGCTCTGTTGCTAAGAAATTAGATGTCCCTCCATAAAGAGAGTCTGTAAAACTTGGGTCAAAAGCTGTTTGACTTCAGAGATGACAGGTAATTCACCATCATCTCACATCTAGATATTTGTCTGGAACCCACTGATGTGCCAATTTCCTATCCGTTTCATTAAACAATGTGGATTTAATGGGAAAAATCAAAGCAAAATGAAAAGTCAAAACTGTGTACACAGAGCCATTAAAGAAGAAATTCTATGCACAAGTAAAGGGACAGTCTTCAGGTACAAACCAATAATAAACTTTTCCAGCCATATAAACATATATAAGCAGAAATTAAAACCAGAATTATCATCTATACAAATCACTGTGAAAATTACATATGAGTGAACGTAAAAGTCCAATACCAGTAAATATTTATATTTTAGATTTGCTTACATATGAATAAGAAGAAAAATATACCTATTCAAGGTGGCATGTGCTAAATATAATAATGTTAAAGGTGTGATTTCTCCTTTGTAAGTGATATTCTATGCCTATCACAAAGAAGAAAAGGGGGATAAATAAGAAATTGTGAAAAATCATCATAGATCATCTCAAAACAAACACCTTCTGACTTTGCTTCTGGTGGGATTTGGCTAGTCTACATGAACATACCGTACAAGCTGACTAGTACATCTCTTTTCCCCTTGGGAGAACAAAGTGATTCTTTCAATACAGCCACTCTCAGAACTAAAAATGCCTCTTATAGCTGTATCAGGATGCTTGTTCTGACAGATTGTATGGATGTACACATGTACACACACATGCACATTCCCTAAATGTGTACACATATATGTGCTTTCAATTAAACACAAAACTAAATTTTTTTTTTGGTGGTATTGGGGTTCCTGGAAACTCTTCTACCTCCAGTCTACATTCCCAGACCCATTTTTACATATTTTTTTAATTTGGAAACAGGGTCTCTTAAGTCAGCGAAGTGGGCTTCGAACCTGTGCGATCCTCCTGTCTCCACCTCCGGGGATTACAAGGGTGCGTCACCACGCCCGGCCAAAACTAAATATTTTAAAAATCTATGATTCTTAAAAAGAACACCACCAGCCGGGCGTGGTGGC
Organism: Muscardinus avellanarius; assembly: GCF_963383645.1. Taxonomy (NCBI): domain Eukaryota; kingdom Metazoa; phylum Chordata; class Mammalia; order Rodentia; family Gliridae; genus Muscardinus; species Muscardinus avellanarius. The sequence goes on from NC_137794.1 coordinate 77,905,317, forward strand.
ACAGCCTTGTAATCCCACCATTCAGGAGGCTGAGACCAGAGGATGGTGGTTCGAGGACAGCCTCAGCTACTTAGTGAGGCCCTCTGTGACTCAGTGAGAACCTGTTTCAAAATAAAGAATTAAAAAATAGGGCAGGGCGTGTTGCTCAGAGGTAGAATACCCCTGGGTCCCATGCCCAGACCTGCAAAAAAATAAAAATAAAAGAACACCATGATTAGTCCCTATTAACTACTCAATATTTGTTAAAGTTTGTAAATATTGAAGTAATTATTGACACTGCTTTCATCAATAATTGTATGTACAAATTACAACCTATAAAAATAATTTTGAGCTCTCTGTGATGGGTACTTTTATTCCTTTATAGAAGAATATTTTCTACCCCTGTGTAAGAGTAGAACAAAGATTCCTTTGACCCAATTGGATATACGGCATTGCAGTAGTCTAAACTAGGACATTCAGAAGCTGTCCCCAATGAGTTCTTTGAAAGCCTATGGAGAAAGTTTCAAGCCAGAGGATGCAATTTATTTTCATTTGACCAGAAAACACCAAATTAAAAGAATAGGTTTTGGTCAACATACACATCTCTCTTCTGTGCAGCTGCACAGAATGGTCTCACCTTTGCCATCTTTTTCTCATTATCAGTCATTTTGAGTATATACCTCTAGTTTCTGCTAGAACAAGTCTAAGTGTTAATACTTTGTTCCTTATGTTACAGTATATTATAACTTTCTGAAACCACGTAACATTTTTTTTCAAAAGCTAAGCAAGATGTTTAAGCTTGAAAATTTCACCAAAACTAAAGACAGAAAATGTAAAAGACCTGTGGATTTTCTTCCCATGAGTAGATATAAATGCTAATGAAATCTTCCTTAGAACACATTTAAATTAAACCGTGAGCTATGGTCAATGATGATATGGAAGTTCTAGAAGGATTGAAAGTGTAGCTGCCATTCTGATAAAAGACTGCCCAGGTGATGACGGACATCACCAAAGCATTGGATCTAGACTGAAGGTACTTGCCTTTTTCTGCATATTAATAATGACAGGTGGTGCTGAAGATAATTTTAACCAGATTATGAGAAGCTGTATTTCTTATTCAAAGAATTTTTTCACTCATTGCTCGAATAGAGTATGACTGAAAACACTTTATTTTTTTTTATTTTTTTATGTTTTTGGTGGTACTGGGGTTCCTGGAAGCCCTTCTACCTCCGGGCTACACTCCCAGACCTATTTTATACTTTTTTATATTTGGAAACAGGGTCTCTTAAGCCAGCGCAGCTGGCTTTGAACCTGCGCGATCCTCCTGTCTCCGCCTCCCAAGCGCGGGGATTACAAGCATGCACCACCACGCCCGGCCTGAAAACACTTTAAAAATCATTTCTTTCTCAAAAACATTTGAAAATTTTTGTGAGAGAATGGATGCAGTACTACTTTTCTAAATAAAGGTATAAATAAAAATTTTAAAAAACTTTAAGCATTAATTTCTAAAGGGTTTCTCAGACACTGATGCCAAGATAGCTTTTTCTAATTCCTAAATATGAAGATGTGTGCTAATAGCTTCCAAATGTTGAAATGTGTGTGTGTACATGTGTATGTGGATGCATGCATATGTATGTGTGTGTGCGCACGTGTGCGCATGCATGTTTGTAACAGAGGCACATGAATAGAATGTCACATTCGTCGACTTTAAAACACAATCCTTCCTACCTGGAAAGATAGAGAAATCATTTTGACCAAGAATTAAGCTGCCATTAGTGCTTACATCTTATAAGAAAAATATTTTTTTTCAAAGCTAAGTTTGATTAGCATCTGCCTGTTGGTCAGTTTCTGAAGCATTTAAATCTCATCCAAAAAGCTCGAAACTGCTTAAGGAAGCTTTAAACCAATCAAACCTGTTTTTTTCTGAATTCAGTTATGTTTGCGTGTGTGTGTGCATGACGCGCACATGCAAAACAAACATAGAAAATAGTAGACTTCTGACTTAGGACAGGCATGTGTAAGGAATAGTTTCCTTTGCTAAAGCAATCAGAAACAAGCAAATAAAAATTATCAGATATCAAGTTTAGAAGCAAATTAAATATAGTTTGTGTCAGGACTTTACATTGACCTGACTATGTTACTTCATGGTGAGAACAAAGTCAGCACCAAGTCACTACATTTATTTTTATTTAGCCATCACTTACAATTCGCTTACAGTCTTCTAAGAATTTTGCGTCAGTGAACTCCATCCTCATTACAACGCTGTAAAATAGATACCATTTGTACTCCTAAATTATTTCACCCATACCCCTGATGTGGAGACACAGACATGCCCCATGTCCTCAGCTCAGGAAAGTGGTGGGCTCCAGATAGGAGTCCAGCCAGGCTTTTGCTTACAACATCTGTTTTTGACAGCAGCAGAATCCTTGCATGCAACCACTGTTCTCAGCTGCCTTAATCAGAGTGTCACCCTTTGAACTGAAATTGCCTTACAAGTACTGAGCCTAGGAATTCCAAACACAAGTAGATAATCCAGAAGAAAGGCGAGAGCTGTACCACTCTGCAGGAATATTTTTTTCTGTCGGAAATCCCATAGTACTTAAAATGCATCCCTGATAAAGCTTTTTCAAGGGTTGATGGATTTGATCTAATCCTTAACCAAAGTAAGGAGACTATAAGTGTTATTGTGGGTGTAAGTTCTAGTTCAAAACCTCAGATGAGCCAGACATTTTTTTTTTTTTTTTTTTTTTTTTTTTTTTTTTTTTAGTGTTCTATAGCTCAACTAATTTTCCACTGCTAAGCTTTCCTTTCTTCACCCATGGTAGGTTTCTGTTAACTCTTAGAGCCTTTGCACAATGTCTGGACAATGGGGAGGGGGACAGGTAGACCATCTTTCCTATTCACTATCCCATACATGTTTCCAGTGACATGCCTGTTTCTTTGGTTCTGAAGCCTTCTTAAGTCCTGTTAGCTTTTGACTATATGCACCATCTGTGAGAACCAAAAATCTTTTGCAAGGCTCCATATAGTACTGTCTGCCAGGATCTACCTGTTTGCTGCTTCCCCAGTGATGATTCCTCTGCCAACCCCTGCCACCCCCCCAAATAATCTCTCTCTCTCTTCTTTTCCCTCTCCCTTTCTCTCTCTATATGTATATATGTATATATCTTTTTTCTGATGTATAGGAATCTCAAATCTCAGCATTATTTCAGCATTTTCTCACTTGACGATCTGGCCAAAGCTCTTGCAATGCAAGAGCTATATATGTGTGTGTGTGTGTGTGTGTGTGTGTGTGTGTGTGTGTGTGTATGTATATACATATATATATATATATATATATATATCCACATATATATGTATATTTGGTATTGAAATTGAACCCAGGAATATTCTACCTTTGAGAACTATACCCAGCCCTTCTTAGTTTGTCTTTTTAAAATTTTGGAACAGGATATTACTAAGTGGCTGGGTTCTCTCTAAGTTGCTAAGGCTAGCCTTGAAACAAATAAATCTTCTTTACAAAGAACTTCAGAGGTTGGAACACAAACCCAGGGACACTCATAGGTTTTTCTGACTTTCACTCCTGCTGTATTTCTCCCTTGAGGCAATGAACACAAAGACAATTATCCAGAAAATGGTGATAGGGGAAGGGGGAAATGCTAACAAAGGGACACAAGTTTCCTCTTATCAACATTACTTTCTGCTCAGAGTGGCTGCCTTTATCTTTAGGAAAGCACAAGGAAATTTTTCTCAAAAACCCAGTTTTTAAAAGTTGAATGTCTTCTATATTAACAAGTATAAGGAAAGGATTTTGAAAAAAGAAGAATATTTAATATCAATTGCACTGTAGGATCAGAAAGCAATGCTGTTCAAAAGCACTACTCTGCTTATCAGTTAAAAAGTAATGGCACACTCAGCATACAGACCTTTCTCTTATGCAATTCTTATATAAAAGGAACCAGAACTCTTTGGAGAAATGACGGAGTCTGGGTCTGCAGCAATGACTACACAAGATGAACCTGGAGCAACTGTTTGGATCTGAGAGTGAGAAATGGTTAAAACAGGAATGTACACACACACACACACACACACACACACACACACACACACACAGAGTGCAGTGTATGTCAAAAAGGCATAAGAGCCTAAATGGCCAAAGCTCAAGCAATTTAAGCAGCAAAATAAATAAAATATTTTTATCATATTAGAGCCTCGCATATAATGCAATTAAGTGGTATAAATAAGTGATTGCATAAATAAATAGATGGACAGGATTATACACATATCCTGGGCAGAATAATTCCAAGTAATTTGTATAGACAGTCTGCCCTCAAAAGAGTGAGCCATAATTATCCATCCCCTAAGTGTAGGCTTCCCACAGAGACTGGCCTCCAAGAGTACTATATGGAAATGGTAGTGAGGAGGGAAAAGCAATATATCAATAGAGAAACCTGACAAGTATCACCTCAGCCAGGTGACCAAGATTATTACCAGGAGGAATAAATCTCGATGGTACCATGTACCCTTGATAGGACTGGCTGATTCTGGCACTTTATATCAGATGTCTTTCTCCCAAAACACATTAGCCATGCCTACTCAAGGAAAACATATAAACACAAATTGAGGGATATTCTACTAGTATCTGATCATTACTTTTCAAAATTGTAAAGGTCAAAATCAAGGAAAGTTTTTAAGAAGCTGTCACAGTCTAGAGGAGCCTACAATGACATGTCAAGTCAATGTAATGTGAAATGGAGGATGTGATCCTAGAACAGAAAAGGATATTAGATTAAAACTAAATAATTCTAAATAAAATGTAGACTTCAATAGTATTTTAACATTGGTTCATTAGTAATGATAAGTATACTGTACTTATGTGAGAGGCTAATAATGGGGGGACTGGTAATGAGTATATAGTAATACTGTACTAAAATACATGGATTGTTTATTTTAAGGAAATCAAATCATAGCAGGCAATGTATAGGATGGAAGGAGTCATCCCCTTGAGCATGGCTCAGCAAAGGTGAGCCTCTGCCCCTTCTGGGTGATGCAATCCAGATGTGGTCACTGGCAGTGCTGGAGACATGGAGTAGATTAAGATAAAAAAATTATATTTTGCCGGGCGTGGTGGCGCACGCTTGTAATCCCCGCACTTGGGAGGCAGAGACAGGAGGATTGCACAGGTTCGAAGCCAGCCCCGCGCTGGCTTAGGAGACCCTGTTTCCAAATAAAAATGCAAAAATAGGTCTGGGAGTGTAGCCCGGAGGTAGAAGGGCTTCCAGGAACCCCAGTACCACAAAAAAAAAAAAATTATAAGTTTCTTAATATAGTCAGAAATGTAAAAAGTAAACTCAGGAGCAGCATGTTATCCTAAATGGTAACTGCCTCTTCATTTTTGTTTTTGTAGAAGTCAAAACTACAATACAATTTAAGAGATTATGAAAGAATTACAAATACTGTTATTATATGTTGTTTCCATTCAGACATATAAAACATCCTAGTCCTCAGTTATTAAAAATAAAAATATAGAAAACAGTTGTTAAAGAAAAACAAACATCACAAAAGAAATAAACAGTAGCAGATTGAATTCAGATAAAGATACTAAAGCCAACTACTCTATTAAAAAAAAGAATCAAACCAAAACAACAAAGAAACAACAAAAAAGCAAACCATAAGGGCAAACCTTGCTCCTTTTAGATGGAGTCGCAGCTGTCCAGAGCCAAGACACTAATGCATTCTGTATCAAACAAATCACAGAGGAAAAGAATTTATTTTGAATGCAATTCAGGTTTTGGCACTGTATCTCAGCTTCTGAGATCACTGATTTTAGTTGATTACAGTGCATAGACATTGTGGATTCTTGTTAAATGCCTATTGAGTAAAAGTGAGGTAATGAAATTATTTGTCTTTTTTTGATGGGATGGGATGAATACCTATACAATATGTTGAGAAACATTTTATTTAAAGCTTAAAATATTTAGCATGCAGATGGATAACTTCCAGCTACAACTGAACACTCATCAGGGTATGAACAGAAAAGAAACACCCTTCTAAATCAACTTCAGCTACTTTTAGAGCCCCTTCAGGCCCAGGTTTGTAGGTTCACAGATACATTAAGAAAAGCCCACAGTACATGGAAAGAAAAGAAAAGAAAAAAAAGGACTTGTAGAAAGGAGTACAAGTCAAGATATATACCAGTATTTTAATCTTTGGCTTATACCTGTACTTTTCTTAGTATAATACCTTTACTATTTATTAGAATTAATACTATTTTCTAATTACTGATATAAATTAAGACATTTTTTATTTCCAAAATTCTGAGTTATTATTTTTTCATTAAATTTACTATAAGTAGGACATTGAGGTTCTTCATTTGAATTTACCTTAAAAATAAACTCTAGATATTTTTATTCATATGATTTAATTGGCATGTATTTACTCAAAATATGTTGGCATGTTAGTAGGAAATTGTAATACCTGAAATTGATTTATAGTGTTTGAAATTTTTAATTCAGTAACAAATTTCTGAGACACAGTAACTTCAGTAACTTCAGGAATTCCAATAAAAATGAAAGAGAATAAAGTTTTATATTTCCTTGTAAATAATCAACTAAAAGAAGACTGACACACATAAAGAAAAACCTATATACAACCCAAAAGGGTTTCTCAGGTTAGTAAACTATTATTAGGAGTAACACACTTAAAAGAAGGCATCTGAATTTCATACTGTTCCATTTCGTTGTTTATTGAATGAACATGTAAGCAAGGAATGGAAGGTGCTCTTAAATGGGATCTTGTTTATTAGTCATTTATTTCCTAGAGTTAACTGAAACTTTCATACAGTGAGCCACCTTAGATGAAAGAAATTATTGAAAGGAATATGACAAGTACTCTGGGCTGGGAAGAAGAAAAAAAATTTTTTAAATATGGAACGCTTCACAAATTTGCATGTCATCCTTGCACAGGGGCCATGCTCATCTCTGTATTTTTCCAATTTTTTAGTATATGTGCTGCCGAAGCAAGCACAAAGAATTTTTTTGTATTCTCATCTTTATTGATTGATTGATTGATTGACTGATTTTGTGGTACTGGGGGTGGAACCCAGAGGCTTTCTACCTCTGGGCTATACTCCCAGACCAATTTTATACTTTATTTGGAAACAGGGTCTCACTAAGTTGCTGAGAGGCTCACTAAGTAGCCGAGGCTGGCTTCGAACCTGTGCAGTCGTCCTGTCTCAGTCTCCCAACTGCGGGGATTACAAGCGTGCGCCACCATGCCCGGCTTATTCTTATCTTTGAATTGGCCTTAAACAATGCTGGTAATACCACTGGGCCCCATATTCCACCTCATTCACAAAGATTCAGATAAGAATGGATTACAGGATTTCTCCTAGCTCTGAAACTATTTTATTCTATAAACACAGATATTCTCTACAAAATTAGCAGTTACTGTATATCATTTTTTAAAGTATATCCAAGACAAGGCATGGCACATGCTTGTAATCCTAGTACATGGGAGACTGAGACAAGAGGGTCACATATTTGAGACAAGTGTGGTAATATAAGAAGATTCTGTTTCAAAATAAAAAATAAAATAGGGCTAAGGGTGTAGCTCAGAGAAAGAAAACACCAGGATACAATCTCTAGTACCACATACACACAAAGAAAGTGTATTTCACAGTAACTAATTCACCATTTGCCATTATCAAAGAAAAAATTATTAGTCACTTTAATTTGTGACCATATAATTTTAATCAGCCTACTAATATATTCATTGGTCTTGATTCTATTTTCTAAATCTTTGATACATATGTTTATCAGTATTGGGCTTTAGATTACAAACTATTTCTTATTTCAAACTTAATGAAACATTGTTAAAGGTTCTTTGCTTACAAAATTTTAATATTAAAGCAAGTGATAAATGAATTTGTATTCTTGTATAATCTATTCTCATTTTCAGAAATTTGTTTAAGTATGCATTAAATTGTCTTTGTGTTTTAATAAATTATAATTTTTGGACTAAATGTGGTGGCATATACATGTATATCACTGCCTGGGATGCTGTCAAAGGAGGATCACAGGTTCATCAACTTTATGAGAGCCTCATCAACTCAGTGAGACCTTATGTCAAAATAAAATATAAAAAGGCCTGGAGGTGTAGCTCTTAGGTAGAATGGGTTAAATCCCCAGTATTAACAACAACAAAAATAAATTTTAATTGTTGAATCTCAGGAGACCTGTAGTGTTTCTAAAGATCTTGCACTTTAAACAGGAGTAATATGTTCCCAAAGGAGGCAAAAAATATTTTGACTTATTTATTTATTATCATGATAGGTGGAATAGGAAATAATAAGCCTGTTCATTATAATGATATTTGACTTGCCAAAAAGCCTTAATATGTAAACAGACAGATGTATACTAACGCCATTAAAATCTCATGGGAAGTGATTAGGAAAATAATGTCTACTAAGATTTCTTGGGGAATTTGGTAAAAAGGCCAAATTTCTGAAAACCCAAAGCAACCTTAAATATATTGTATTTTTAATCCCTCAAAAATTTATCTAGGTTAGAAAGCAAAGTGCCAAGCCTCTTCCCAAGGCAAATTAAGCTAGCTATGTTATAAACTCTCAAAATTAGACTTATAATGAGCATGCAGACAGATCTTTAACTACAGAATTCCTGCAAAGACTAAGATGCTTTAACATTCTTTGTGAACCTAATTGAAACTGATTATGGTTGGCACATTATAATAGAATTTAGTTTAAATGATTTTCTTTTGGCTCTGAAAACAGTCTGATCCATGTACTATGTGATGCAATTTCCTTATAACTCTATAAAGATAGGTGGTACAAAATATTGGATTTCTAATAATATATCCAACTTTCTTTTAAACACAAACATGAACAAAACCAAAGTCTCAGTCACAAAAGTCACACCTCCATCTTTACGTGTGTGTGTGTGTGTGTGTGTGTGTGTGTGTGTGTGTGCGCGCGTGCGCACACTGGGAACTTCTTGGGTTTTACTTTGTTATAGGCAAAATCTTTGAGAGGACCCATTTTTTGTTAATCCTATATTTAAGGAAAATATCAGTTGTCATTCTCACAACTAATTTTGTTTTATATATAATTTTAAGGAAATTAAGACTTTCTTTACTACTCCTTTTCCATTTAAGATTGGCATCTTTCATTCATCATTCCCAAAGAATATGCATACCCATGATAGAATATTTGGTTATGCTGAAAATATTTATGTGTGGTATGTGATCAAGCATTGTCATATGATAGTAGTTTTCTTTATAGTATTTATTTTCTATGTTGTCTTAGCATCCTCACTGCTATAATCTAAGGGCTGACTATGAAATGTAGAGGAAGAAAGATCTATTTGCTCATGGTTTACTTGGAGACCTTTGGGTTTAATCCATGTGAGGCTGGGAACAGTGGATCTTACAGCATGGTGGTGGAAAGCAGAGGGAGGAAGAGCTCACACAAGGCTTTGATTTCACATCACAGAAGCCAGAAGTAGAGAATGATAAGGGGCAGAAGAGGACCTTATACAATCCCCATAGCCACACCCCTATAGACCCCCCTCATTAGCAACCAAGCCCACTTTCTACATTGCTACCTTGTTTATGTGAGGACTGCAGGACATTCTAAATCCAAACCATTACACATGTGTTGTTAATAACAATGTTGATCAGCTGTACTCTATAATAAATGTGGTGTGCAAATGTTAATGCCAATAATAATAAACCCTGAATTATAACTGCATCACTGTTATCTAGAATAGATCAATCAAGTTCCAATGCTTTGGTATTTTTTTTCTTTTTGCCCATCACTTCATATGTTGTGAAAATGAAAGAGTATGAATAAAAAAATGTGTCTTGTACCTTTGTGTCATGCATTTCACAAAGAGATAAGCACATCCAAAAATATGGAGTTTGAGTCATAAGACAGTAAGTGTAGATAGGGAAAATCAAATCAGAAAAATGGCAGAAAAGTATTACAGCTCATCTTCCCACTTTGTGCATTGACTTTTGTCTACATACTCATATTTTAATTGAAATGAAGGTAAAGAATTTAACTTTTTTCACTTTTTTATTCAGAATTGAAAAAGAGGAATTAGTGTAATATATGCTCATGACTAGAAAAAATAGCATGGATGAGAATAAGGAAAATTAGTAAATATGAATAGGAAGATAAATTATAAATAAGAATTCTTATTCTATTTTCTATTCATACTTCATAAAATCTTTTTTATTTTATTTTATGTATTTATTTATTTTTATTGGTGCACTGTATTCATACATCACAGTGGGATACAAACTTTTGTAGACATACATGCACACATCGCCCAGTCAGCCCCCACCCGATCCCCACCCCGTTCCCTCCCCATCCCTCCTTCCCATGCTTGGCTTAGTGGTTGACATCTAGTATTATAGCAATTTATCCAAAATTAAAAATGATAATTTCACATAACAGTTTCATTTGTCTGATACCAAGCTTTTGATGACTTAAAGATAGCATTTCAATATTTCTTTTTGCTTTCTTTCTTACCAGAGAATATTTTTTCTATTTTTTAGGTGAAACTATCATATATTTATATATTTATTTTTCAGAAAAAAATCTATCCTAATATGGAATATGGACTCTAGGTACCCAAAACGATCTTGAAAAAGAACAAAGCTAGAAGATATATATTTTCTGATTTCAAACCATATAAAGCTACAATAATTGAAACAGTGTAGTACTATTCTAAAGGCAGATATATAAACCATTGGAGTTAAATAAAAGCCTAGAGCTAAATTCTTCCCTATATTGTCAAGTTATTTTTGACAAGGTTTCCACGAACATTTGGTGGTGGAAATGATAATCTTTTAACTAAATATTGTTAAAAAATAATAATTACATGGAAAAGAATAAAATTGGACCCTTACCTAATCCCATATACAAATATTAACTCAAAATAGATAATAGACCTAAATACAAATCTTAAGACTATAAACTTTTAGGAGAAAATCTGGGTCATAAAACCTCACAACATTGAAATTGACAGTGATTTCTTGGTTATGATTTCAATGACACAGGCAACAGAGGAGTATACAGACTCCCTAAAAATTAAAAAAATTAAAAAATTGTATATCCAAAGACAATGTAAACAGAGTTAACAGTTACTAATAGAATGGGATAAAATATTTCCAATTGCTATATCTGAAGGTATATTAATATTCCAACTAGAAATCCTAAAAATTAACAACAATAAAGGCAAACAATACCATTTAGAGATAGGTAACAACTAACATAAATAATGAATCTCCACAGATAACCAATCTTAATTGTCTGTTGGATGGAAACTCTTGTTTCTCTGGTTCTGGTGTGTGTTACCTATTTCTTCTTTGTAGTTAATCTCTTTGAGTATTTTCTCTAGTGCTGGTTTTGAAGACATAAATTCCTTCAGTTTCTGTTTGTCATGGAAGCTTCTTATTTTTCCATCTAATTTGATAGAAAGTTTTGCTGGGTAGGAAATTTTTGGCTGGAAGTTTTTTCTTTCAGAGTTTGGAATATGTTACTCCAAGCCCTTCTGGCTTTCATGACTTGGTTTGGGAAGTCTGGAGTGATTCTAATTGGTTTGCCTCTGAATGTCACTTGGCCCTTTGTTTTTGTTGCCTTTAAGATTCTCTGCTTGGCTTCCACATTGGTCATTTTGACAATTATGTGGCGTGGGGATCCTCTTCTCCGATCCTGTCTAAAGGGAGTTCTATAAGTTTCCTGGACCTTTGTATCAACCTCTTGCTCTATGTTTGGAAAATTTTCTGCTATTACTTCTTTGAAGAGATTGTTGATCCCTTTGGTATCACTTTCTTTTCCCTCCTCTATTCCAATTATTCTTAGGTTAGCTCTCTTAAAATGGGCCCATATTTCTTCAATATCAGATTCCTGCTGTTGGATATTTTTTTCTAGATTAGAAACTATGAGTTCATTTTTGGATTGCTCATCTTCTAAGAGCGAGATTCTGTTCTCCATGTGTTCTAATCGGTTGTTTGTGCTTTGAATTGAGGCCTTTACTTCATTAATTGCATCCTTTATCTCTTTTTGGCTCTCTCTGAGTTCTTTTCGAAGCACCTCTATTATTTCTACAGTTATTTTCCTGATTTGATCTTCTAGAAATCTCTGATTTTCTGTTTTATCGGGTTCTGATGTTCTGGGGTTGTGGGCATTAATTGCTCCAGTATTATTCCTCTTTCCCATGATTTCCAATGTTTGTGCCTTCTCTGGGTTCTTCCCTTGGGTCACTATGACTTCCCTTAAGGTGTTCTGGATCTCGAGTCAGTAGTATCTCGGACCCCACTACTCCTTTACTGGGTTTTATCACAGAGTCTCCGACCCAGAGAGTTGATAGAGGCTGCTTTAGACTGTGGGGGGTGCCAGGTTGCACGTTCTCCTATGGTGTGATATCTCTGCCACCGCCCCTCCCCCACTGGGTCAAGTCCCAGGGAGTACAGTACTGGGATTTCTCCTCTGTGGCCCGCAATTTGACTCACTGTTCTTGAGTACGCAGATGTAGCTGTACTGGCCTCGCTGAATTCGCTGCTTCTGCCGCCGGTGGCAATATGGCGCCGCTGCTACGCCCTTGGCTATGGGGCTGGCGTTTTTCTTCTTGATTTTGATTTCTACTCTGAATCCCTGCAGCGTGTGCTGAGCTCGGCCACTGGGAGCTTTAGATGCTCTCTGCGCGGAGAAATCCCGCCTAGCTGTTCCGCAGTGGCTCACCTCGGCTTGCTGTAGCCGTCCCGTGAATTCGCCAGTGCCGCCGGCAGTATGGCGCTGCTGCCGCGTCTGCCGCGTCCTCGGGCGCGAGGCCGGTGTATCTCCTCTGTGGCTCTGTTCTCAGTCCGCTTTCTCTCTGGAGCCTGGTGATTTTTTGTTTCACTGGTGATGGTGTTTTCTGGCTATGAAAGGCGCTGATTTTGTGGTAATGGAGGTTTGTTGTTAGCGGGGCTCTTAAGCCCCGCTTTTCTCGGTCGCCATCTTCCCGCCAGACCTTCATAAAATCTTTTATGAAATCTCTATGAGAGCAGAGCTGGAAGCCACATGAGAATCTTGATTCTTTTGAATTCCCAAAAAAATAAAAATTATGTGCCATAGTAAAAAAATTATACAAACTTATTTTATAAGTAGGTGAGATTATAAAATATTGTAAGTGATATTTTATGCAAATAAACTAAAATTAGGTAATGAAGCATCTTCTTAATAACATTTTTAACCAATGGAAATTATTTTAAAAAATAGTCCTTTTACCCTGCACAGGAGTCAACTCAAGATGGATCAAAGATTTGGAAATTAGACCAGAGACTATGAAGTTACTAGAGGATGGTATAGGTTAAACACTCCAACATATAGGCACAAATAGGAACTTCCTCAGCAAGATCCCAAAGCTCAGGGAATTAAAACAAGAATTAATAAGTAGGATGGCATTAAACTAAAATGTTTCTGTACACCAAAGGAAACCATCAAGAGTCTAAAGTGAAAGCATACAGAATGAAAGACAATCTTTGCTAGCTATCTCTCTGTCAGAGGACTGATATCTAGAATATAAAAAGAACTTAAAGATTTTACACACAAAAAAACACAACTGAATCAGGAAATGCCCAAATGAATAGCCACTTCACAAAAGGAAGAAATACAAATGGCCAACAGATATATAAAAAATGTTCAATGCTATTAGCAATCAGGGAGATGCAAATCAAAAGTACACTGAGATTCCATCTAACCCCACTCAGAATGTCAATCATCAAGAAGTCAAATAACAATAAACGTTGGTGAGGATGTGGGGAAATGGAAATTCTTCTACACTGTTGTTGGAATTGCAAATTAGTTTAGCCTCTATGGAGATCAGTGCAGGAAATTCTTAGGAAACTGAAAATGGATCCACCATATGATCTGGCTATATCACTTCTTCATATTTCTCCAAAGATATTGAAACCAGAGAACTACAGTAATATATGCATACCTAATGTTCAAAACAGCACAATTCACAATAGCCGAATTATGGAAACAACCTAGGTATTCATCAATAGATGAATGGATTACAAAATCATGGATATTCACACAATGGAATTCTACTTAGCAATAAGGAAGAACAAAATTATGTCATTTGCAATAAAATGGAAGGACTTGGAGAACATTATGTTAAGTGAAATTAGCCCTCCATAGGAAGTAAAGTGTTATATGTTTTCTCTAATATGTGCAAGATAGGAAGTGGTTGGGATATAAGAGGGACTCCAGTTGATAAAGGAGAAACCTTAGTGGAGCCAAGGAGGTGGTCTAACGGAAGGGGAGAGTGAAGACTAAGGTTCATCAATGGAAATTATAAAAGCAATGGGAACTTCTCAGAAAATTTTACATGTTCCAAAATGTTTTCACTTTAGAAACATTGCATATATCCTTGAAGCCACTGATGGAATTCTTGGGACCCCTGGTTACATAGAACTCATGATTCAGGAAACTTGATATGAATTTTTTAAATGGAAATTGGTTGTGTGTGTGTGTGTGTGTGTGTGTGTGTGTGTGTTACTAGAGATGGATCCCAGGATAATCTACAATCAACAATGTGTACATATGTGAATATACCACTTCCAATCTCAGCATTCTGTATTGGGAAGGCAGGAAATGGGGAAGTGAAGGAGCACCAAGTGCATGTATGTCATTGTCAACATGATTTACATTATAATGTGAGACTATAATGCACCAATAAAATCATATTAACAATAGTCATTAAAACTATAGAGAATTCCATTGCATTGTCCTATGAAATCTTCATTAGCACATATTATTGCAATTTTAGGTCAGAGAGTCAATAGAAGATGTATCCATAACACACAATGAGAGTCATTGGGAATAATTGCCTTTGGTAACTAACCAGGGGACAATTCTAATAAGCTTCTTTGTCTTTTCTAATTATTATTATTATTATTATTATTATTATTATTAATTTTTATTGGTGCATTGTAGTCATACATATTAATGGGATAAAAGAATTGTGTAGACATACATGCACACATCGCCCAATTAGCCCTTACCCAATCCCTACTCCATTCATTCCCCATCCTCCTTCTCATGCTTGGCTTAGTGATTGGCACTGATTATGTGTGTTTAAGTACATCATATCTTTTAGAGAGATTCTCTCTTCCCCTCTCCCATTCCTTCAATTAGGTCGACTTATTTGCTCCTCTATAGGATCTCCTTCTTCATCTAGAGTGCCTCCTGTTACCCATTTCTCCTTAGCTTTTGCATATTTAGGAAAGAATCTGATTTCTTCTTTTTTGTGACTGACTAATCTCACTTAGCATAATGTTTTCCATTTCTGTCCATTTCCTTGTAAATGATGTAATTGTGTTTTTCTTTATGGCTGAGTAAAATTCCATTGTGTACATATCCCACAGTTTTGTAATCCATTCATCTGTAAATGGACATCTTGACTGGTTCCATAGTTTGGCAATGATGCATTGTGCAGCTATGAACTTAGATACGCATGCATTAGTTTGGTACTTTGGTTGGTATTGCTGGATCAAATGGTAAGTTTGTTCCCATTATTCTAAGGTCCTCCATACTGTTTTCCAAATTGGTTGCACTAATTTGCAATCCCACCAACAATGTTTTAGTTCCCACTTCTCCACATCCTTGCCAGC
The DNA here is from genome assembly GCF_963383645.1 of Muscardinus avellanarius. Taxonomy (NCBI): domain Eukaryota; kingdom Metazoa; phylum Chordata; class Mammalia; order Rodentia; family Gliridae; genus Muscardinus; species Muscardinus avellanarius. Next base: position 77,920,980 of record NC_137794.1, read on the forward strand.
ATTTGTTGTTTGTGTTTTGAATGATTGCCATTCTAGTTGGAGTTAGGTGAAATCTCAGGGTAGTTCTGATTTGTGTCTCTCTGATTGCCACTGATGTTGAGCATATTTTTATGCATTTATTGGCCATTTGAATTTCTTTTTTATAAAGTGTCTATTTAATTCACTTGACCCTTTTTATTGGGTTGTTTATTTTCTTAATGATGATTTTCTTGAGTTATCTGTATATTCTAGATATTAGTCCTTTATCAGAGGAGTAGGTGAAAAAAATCTTCTCCCATTCTGTTGGGTCTCGATTGAGGTTCTTGAAAATGTCCTTTGCTGAACAGAAGCTTTTAAGTCTCATGCAATCCCACATATTGATTTGCCTTTTAGTTTCTTGTGTTTTGGGGGTCTTGTTCAGAAAATATTTTCTGTTCCCATGTGTTGCAGTGTTGGACCTATTCCGTCTTCAAGGAGCCTCAGGTCTCTGGTCTATTTTCCAAGTCTTTGATCCATCTTGAATTGACTCTTGTGCAGGGTGAGAAAGTGGGATTTATTCCCATTTTTCTGCATATAGTTAACCAGTTTTATCAACACCATTTGTTGAACAGGCTATCTTTCTTCCAGTGTATGTTTTCAACCCCTTTGTCAAAAATCAATTGCCTGTGTGTGGATTTGTTTTTGAGTCTTCTCTTTTGCTCCATTGGTCTATGTATCTGTTTTTGTGACAGAACCATACTGTTTTTAATACAATGGCTTTGTAGTATACTTTAAAGTTAGGTATTGTGATTCTTTCTACATAGGTTTTGTTATTGAGAACTACTTTGGCTATTTTGGGTTTTTGTTTGTTCCAAATGAATTTAAGGACTGATTTTTCTATGTCTGTGAAGAATGATCATGGTAATTTAATGGGTATTGTGTTGAATCAGTAAATAACTTTTGGAAATATGGCCATTTTGATAATATTTATTCTACCTATCCATGAACATGGAAGATCTTCTCATCTTCTAAGATCTTCTTAAATTTTTTTTCAGTGTTTTACAATTTTCTTTGTAGAGGTCTTTTACCTCCTTAGACAAGTTTATTCCTAAGTATCTTATTTGGGGGGGGGGGTGAGATCATGAGTGGAAGTGTTTTCTAAATTTCTTTTTCAGTGGATTTATGGTTGGTGTACAGAAAAGCTTCTGATTTTTTAAGATTGATTTTGTATCCAGACACTTTGCTGAATTTGTTGATCAGTTCTACAAGCCTTTTCATTGAGTCTGTTGAGTCTTCTTAGTATCATGTCATCTGCAAAGAGTGAAAGTTTGAGTTCTTCTTTTTCTATTTGTACCCCTTTGATTTCCTTTTTTTGCCTTATTGCTCTGGCTAGAGTTTCAAGTACTATATTGAAGAGAAGTGGTGATAATGGACAACCTTGTCTTGTTTCTGTTTTTAGGGGGAATTCTGAAAGTTTTTCCCCATTTAATATGATGTTGATATGGTATTGGCTGTGGGTTTATTGTAGATTGCCTTTATGATGTTGGGGTATGTTCCTTCTATTCCAGTTCTCTGCAGTGTTTTTATCATAAATGGATGTTGCATTTTATCAAATGCTTTTTCAGCATCTATTGAAATTATCATGTGATTTTTGTCTTTGGTTCTGGTTATATTTTGAATTGCATGGATTGAATTTTGTATGTTGAACCAGCCTTACATCCCTGAGATGAACTCTACCTGGTTATGGTGTATGATTTTTTTGATGTGGTTTTGAATGCGTGTTTCTAGTATTTTGTGTAGCAGTTTTACATCCAAGTTCATCAAAGATATAGGTTTGTAATTTTCCTTCCTTGAACTCTTCTTATTTGGTTTTGGTATTAATAGGATGTTGGCTTAAAGAGATGAAACACAAAGAAGAAAAAAGAAATACATATAAGAACTAGAATAGAGGTGAATTTCATCACATGAGCAACTAAGCAAAAGAGCAATAGCAATATATCCAACAGAAAATATAACCGAAAATAACAGGAAAAGAATCATCTCTCAATAACAACACTGAATGTCAAAGATCTAAACTCCACAATTAAAAGGCATAGACTGGCCATGTGGATTAAAGAATATAATCCAATGATATGCTGCATGCAAGAAACTCATATGAATGATATCCATAGGCTAAAGGTGAAAGTATTGAAAAAGTTATTTTATGTAAATCAAGACAAAATCAACCAGAATTAGCAATACTTGTATCCGACAAAACAGACTTTAAACTAAAACTATCAGAATAGACAAAACACATCACTTAAATACTAGCAAAAAGAACAAACCAAAAAGATGTCATGATAGTAAACATTTTTGTTCCAAATGTGCCTGCATAAGAAAAACAGGAAGTTGCCAAATAAATAACATAATGATATACCTCAAGGACCTAGAAAAACAGGAACAGACTAATCCCAAAGCCAGTAAAAGGCAGAAGATAATTAAAATCAGCATAAATCAGTGATATAAGGAATGAAATAACAAGATCAACAAAACAAAAAGCTGGTTCTTTGAAAAAAATTAACAAAATTTCTAAACCCTTAGCCAACCTAACCAAAATAAAAAGAAAATCAACCTAAATTATTATATTTAAAATTTTTAAAAATTGAAACCTAAATTATTAAATTATTAAACATGAAAAAGGGTAATCAGAAACTATTTTCAGAATTTATATACAGTAAACTGGAAAACATAGAAGAAATCAACACATACAACCTACCTAAATTGAATCAAGAGGAAATATAAAACATTCCATCAAAAAACCATGTCCCGATGGATTCACAGCTGAATTCCATAAAGATCTCTCAAGAAAATAAAATTATAGACCAACATCCTTGATGAACATAGATGTGAAAATTCAAGATAAAATACTACTAGTATATATTCAAAACTTTATCAAGAAAATTATATACCATGACCAAGCTGGTTTCATTCTAGTGATGTAGACTGGATCAAAATATATATAAATCAATACATGTCATTCTCCACAAAAATAGACTATGTGCACAAATCACATGATCATTTCGATAGATGCTGAAAAAGCATTTGGCAAAATCCAACACTTATTTACGTTAAAAACACTTCAGAAAATTGGAATAGAATGAACCTACCTCAATATCATTAAGGCATTATGCAATAAACCCAAATCCAACTGCATATTTAATGGGGGAAAACTGTAGGGATTCTCCTTAAAATCAGGAACAAGACAAAGATATCTATCACCACTTCTTTGTACTTGAGACTCTTGACAGATAATTAAGTCAAAAGAAGGATATCAAAGGAATTCAAATAAAAAAAGAACTGGAATTATCACTATTTGCAAATTACATGATTCTATATTTGGAAGACCCAAACAACTCAACCAAAAGAATTTTGGAGCCCATTAACAAATTCAGCAATATATCTGAATACAAAATCAACATAAAAAAATCAGTAGGTTTTCTAAATGCCAATCATGAATACACTGAAAAAGAAATCCTGAAATCAATCCCATTCACAATAATCTCAAAAAAGATAAAATAACAAGGAATAAATATTAGTATGAGATTAGGTTAAAGAACCTCTTTAATCAATGAGGTAAAAGGCCTCTCCAATGAAAACTATGAAAAACTAAAGAAAGAAATTGACTATCTTAGAAGATGGAAAAATCTCACATGCTATTGGATAGGCAGAATAAATTTTATCAAAATGGCCATTCTACCAAAAGTGATATACAGAGTAAATGTAATCCCTATCAAAATATCAATGTCATTCACCACACACCTAGAAATATCAGTTCTAAATATTATATGGAGAAACAAAAAATTCAGAATAGCTAAAACATTTCTCAGCAATAAGAACCATTGTGATTAGCATCACAATTCCTGACTCTAAATTATACTACAGAGCTATAGTAATGAAAACAGCATGATACTGGCACAAAAATAGACAGAACAATGGGACAGAATAAAAGATACAGAAACAAATCCACACACTTATAACCAATTGATTTTCAACAAGTTCCCAAACATATACATTGGAGAAAAAAAATAGTCTTTTCAGCAAATGGTTCTAGAAAAAGTGTTTATTCATCTCTAATTAATGGAATTAGATCTCTACTTCTCACCTTCTGCAACAGTCAATTTAAGATGGATCAAAGACCTGAAAATTAGACCAGAGACTTTGAAATTAGTAGAGGAGGGTACAGGTCCAACACTACAACATATAGGGACAGGCAGAAACTTCCTCAATAAGGCCCCCAAATCTGAGGAAATTAAAACAAAAATTAATAAATTGAATGGAATTAAACTAATAAGTTTGTCAAACAAGGAAAGCATACAGAATAAGATAAGATCTTTATCAGCTATTCTTCTTATAGGGGAATATTACCTATAATATACAAAGTATTTAAAAGACAACACCAAAAAAAGCAAATAACTCAATCAACAAGTGGGCAATTGAACTAAATAGACACTTCACAAAATAAGAAATACAAATGGCCATTAAATACACGGAAAAGTGCTCAACATTATTAACAATTAGGGAGATACAAATAAAAATTACACTGAGTTTCCATCTAACCCTATTCAGAATGGAAATCACCAAGAAGTCAAAAACAATAATTGCTCAGTCTCACTGCTGGTGAGATTGCAAATTAGTATAACCACAATGGAGATCAATTTGAAGATTCCTCAGAAAACTGGGAATGGATCTATCATATGATTCAGCTATACCACTCCTGGGAATCTCCAAAGAGACTAAAACCTGAATATTATAATAATATATGCATTTGCATGCTTTTAATTTATTGATATATTGTAATAATATATCATTATGAGGTTGCAGGATGGTAGAGGGATATGTGCACACTTCACTCAGTCCATAGCCAAATTATGGAATCAACCTAGGTATGTATCATCATATGAATGGATTACATAATTATGGGATATACAAACAATATAATTCTACTCAATAATAAAGAACTGAATTATGTTATTTGCAGGAAAATGGATTGGCCTGGAGGATATTTGCCAGTCACAGAAAATGAAAGGTCATATGTTTTTCTCATATGCAGAAGCCAAGGAGCAATCTGTATATATAGGAATTTCAGATAATGGAGGAGAAACTCCAGGGAATCCAGGGAGGTAGTCTACCAAAAGGAGGAGTGTGTGGGGTGGGGAGAAGAATCAATGGAGAAATCACTTTGATTGACATTATATACCTATGTGAAATTACCATTGTCAATCTCAGTGTCCTATATGGGGAAGGAAAGAATGCAAAGTGAATTGAGGCAAAGAAAAAAAAAGTGCTCTGTACATGTATGTCACTATCACTATAAAGTACATTATGAACTGAGACTATAATATACCTATAAAATATATTTAAAAAACAAAAAGAAGTAAAGTGTTATTCTAGTATGTGTGTTAGAATTGTTAATGTAGTGTTTCATTTGATGTTCATTCATTGCTGATTGACTTTGGCAAAGCAGCCACCCAGCACCCAAAACTAGCTTAACTTTACTAAGAAAATTTCCTAATATTTTTCTGTGTTTTATAACCTTCAAGTATTGAATAAACCCTATGACATTGTGGAAACACACACACATAGGTGTGCAGGCATACACACACAAAATATATGTGTATGTGTCTATGTGAACAATAAAATGTAATTAAAATGAAAATATTTTATTGTATAAAATATATTTCATTAATCCCAGCCTCATTTTATATATTCTATTTCCATTGGGATTTATTATTATTTGTTTCTATTGATGGGATACCCTATTGACTCCATCACAGAAGATAAACCTGGTTAGGCTTTCCTGGGTTCCCTCAGATTATCTCCTGCCTTAATAACCTCCATTTGTTTCTGCTGAATCCTTTTTAAATTAAGCGCCACCTGTCAGTAGCAGGACACTCCATGTCAAAGTACTTGAGTGCTTATCTATAGAGCAAGATTAGAATCATACCTTTGAGTTGACATCACAGTTTCTTTTATATGGTCTAATGTCCTGTGAAGAGTACAGACCACTAGGTTGATACCATGAAGATCACAAGAAGTATAGTTGCCTGAACAATGACTTTGAATCTCATAGAGATGTAAATTTCTTTCATAAAACTGAGTGAGAAAGATATTTCTTAGCCACTGATTATGACTCCCATTCATATATAAGAACAGACTCGAAAGATTGCTGAGTTTTAATTTGAGATTTTTAATTTAAATTTATTTTTAACTTATAAATATTTAATATTGTACACATATATGGGGTATCATATGAGGTTTTGATACACATATGTATTGTGTAATGTTTAAACCATGATGAACAGATCTAGCATTTACTTTTATCTATGGTAAAGCATTCAAAATCCTTTCTTTTGAATGCTGGGATTATAAGTGTACGCAACCACGCCTGGTGGAGATCGGTTTGTGGACAGCCTCAGCTACTTAGTGAGGCTCCCTGCAACTCAGTGAGATACTGTTTCAAAAATAAAGAATAAAATTTAGGGCTGGGGGTATCACTCAAAGGTAGAATGCCCCTGAGTTCCATCCCCAGTACTGCAAAAAATATCCTTTCTTTTAGCTTTCTAAAGATATGCAATGTTTTATCATTATTTATAGTCACCTTCATGTGCAATCGAACACCAGAATTCCTTACTCCTATTCTAACTGTAACTCAGTACCGACTGGTCAACTTCTTGCCATCTTTGTCTCCTCACTGCTGTCCCTGGCCCCTGGCAACAACCATTCAATTCTCAACTTCTATAAAATCAACTTTTTAGATCCTCTGTATGAATGACATCTTGCAGTAATATCTTTCTGAACCTGGCTTATTTCATTCAACATCCTGATTGCCACTTCTATTCAGGTTGTCAAAAATGACAGGATTCATCCTTTTCTTGTGTCTGAATAGTATTCTTTGTGTATTTGTACATTTTATTTATGCATTCATCAGCTGATGGACACTTAGGCTCTTTCCATTTCTTGGTTATGAACAGAGCTGCAATTAATTGGGAGTACAGATGTCTCTCCAAAGATCGATTTCCTTTCCTTTGGACAATACACCCAGTAGTGGAATTGCTGGATCATAGGGTAGTTCTGTTTATAAATTTTTTGAGGCAACTCCACAAGATTTTCCCATAATGGCTATACTAATTCACATTCCCATCAATAGCATGCAAGTTATCTTTTTTCTCTACATCTTTGCCAGCTCTTATTAATTTTAGTGCTTTGATAATAGCCATTTTTACTAGAGTGAAGTGAGTTAGGATGGTTTTAATTTACATTCACTTTACTTCTGTGTACTTAAGTGTTGGTCTTAGCTATATTAGTCTGCTCTGTTGCCTTATACTAAAATAACACATTTTTAAAAATCAGGTGTTAAAATTATATGAGCTATATTTCTGTATATTGAATATCATACATTTTTGAAGATTTAAAGAAGTTTATTAAAAAGATAGAAATACAGAAGATAGTTACTGCCCCATGCCAGAATGACATGGAGGGAGGGTTGGTCCGAGCCAATTTACCACCGCAAAGATACAGCACGTAGACAGGACTTTTTATACCCATGACCTCCATCTTGTTTACATAATTCTGATGTAGTGAACATTCCTGTAAGGTACCTCCCCTTACCCTGTAAGAGTACCTCCCCCAGCAAGGTGTGGCAAGGTGTCTCCTTCCATGAAGGTCAACCCCTCCTCCCATCCTAGCTAGCTTATCTAATCGTGTAGATCTGTCTTTAGACAGAGAAAGGCCTAGTTCTCCTCTTCTATTGACTCGCTAATTACTTTTAGCTAAGTCAATCTAAGTTTCAATAGCTGTTTGCTTCCTGACCAAAGTCAAGCCTTTCTCTCTCCAGGTCTGCCATTTTGACACAATTTTTTTCTGAAATATATCTATTAATAATCAGAGCTTTCTCATATCTTCCTAAGCCATTCCCAATACTGTTATATTCCCCCCTCTGCCCTCTGTCTAGTAACTTCCTGGCACATTTTTAATGTCAAAAATTCTAGAATTTCTGATGCTTTATATTACTCTCTTTAGTATATTTCTACTTTAAAATTTGAGATCTTGTCCTTCACAAATATGAAAAAATATAATTCTTCATTTTATCATTCTTCGTATCCCACTCTATGTCCAACCACTGCCACCCCATTTTCAATTCCACAGGGAACCTGTTGGGGTACCTCACTGAATATGACCTTTGAATATAGCCCTTGCTTTTCCTACTCTCCAAAGCTGCATTTAAAAATCATGTATATATTTTTCAAAAAATTAATTACTGATTATCCTAATAATTTAAATTAAGCTAAGACAGTGATTTTAGTAAAGTGGTAAGTCTTTGGCAGGTTATGCATAAAGTTGGTTCAAGAGTAAAATCAAAGTAAGCACAAGATTAGTGGGGAACTGAGTAGATTTTACTTTATTTATTTATTTGTATTTATTTTGGGTACTAGGGAGTAGGGAGTAGACCCAGGGACATTCCATTTCTGTAATATACCCAGCCCTTTAATATATATATATATATAATTTTGTTGGTGTAATTATACAACATAGAGAGGTTCAAAGTGATATAAACATACATATACACAGCACTTAGTAAATTTCAAGTAAAGTGTTTTAATATAACCTGAAAATGTATGAAGTTGATGCTAAATTATTGATAGCATAAATAATAGGTACATTTCAGATAAAAATTAGTTTCCACTCCCATTAATAAATAGTGTTATTGGTCAATATGCCCAGTAGTATCTAAATTTCTCGCTTGGATTTCTGATATATTTCTATTATCTGTGTCCAATTGTTTACCAATATCCCTTCAGTGCATGAAAAACTTATTTCCATACAAGAAGATTAGTCTCCAGTCCTATTATAGCAAACTGTATCTGATTATGGAAACTCAGCCATTTTGTCCAGAGGAAGATTCCTTTTAGAAAACTTATGAACTATTCAAATATCCACATTCTAAAACTTCAAAAATTTAATTTGCTATGAACTTTAATATATTAATCTTCCCAAATGACATTGCATTTTAAGAAGGGATTTGAGAGGACTGAATAATTTGTGAGTTATGGACCATGAGGAAAGTATGTGAGGAATGTATATTTGAGTAAATTGCTCACTTTCCAACACTCACAGCAGGAATTGTTAGTGATTTTTATAAACAGTAAGAACCTGTTTGTAAGAGAAAAATGTCAGTCTCTCTGTATGTTAGAGATCTTATTTATGTACTTATTTCATAGAAGTGAATGAAATATATGTATGTACTTATTTCATAGAAGAAAGAAACATCACTTTCATAGCATGCTACATTCATAGAATTTTAAAATTGAATTTTAGAAGAATTAGAATTAAGAGAGAAAAGAAAGAATATGTTCCAAAAATCCTCCATCTCAGAGAGAGTAGCTGTTGAAGGGCACAGACAATATTAAGACATTACAATGTAGGACCACATTATTATATTAGTTCTCTTTTCTTTGCATAATGACATCTTGCATGTTTTAGTGTGCAGAAATTAAAAAGCCAGGTGATTTTATTTTCCTGTTTTCCAAGAATTATTCAGAGGGATGTTTATGTTTATATTCTTGGTGTTAATGACAATGTCAAGGAATACACTGGATATTTCCTCAAGCAACTTGACCACCATATAGCCTGTATTGTACATTATTTGAATTGAGAGAAAAGTATGACTAATGCAGCATGCATCAAAATTAATCTGTCGCAAACTACTCTGTGTGAGTGAGTCATAGAATTCACAATACTGTATTTAGAATAATAATAAGACAAGGAATAATGGTGTCCTAAAATTTAATGAGGTAGTTTAGTTTAAATGTACATTGTTAGTTTGTGTCAACCTACCGCCCATTGCAAGCAGCACATTTTTTTTAACAACCTTGTGCAATGGGGCTGTAAATTTCTATAATTAAATTAAGCCATAACCTTATCCAGGCAATATGATGTGTTCATACTTTGCTTCTCTCATCATAATCTTCTCAGGACAGAAACCACAGAGAAAAAAATCAAACAGCATAATCAACCATATTGTTCATAATTTTTCAAGAAGAAAAGAAAGCTCTTTATTTAAAATTACCCCTCTTTCAGATAAGTCATCATATATTTATTGATTCAAGTAATTATCACTGAACACATCTTAAACTGGTTGGTAAATATTAGAGCAAAGGACAGTGGGGAAAGTAGTTTGCCTTAAGCATATCTACCTATCTTTCTGCCCTTAGAATTTTTTCCAAACTCATTTTGATGACAGGCACAAAAAGAGAGAGAGCTAGTTTGATTTACTGGGGTAGAAGAGATTCTGATACAGAAAATTATGAGTTTTGGAAGCAAAACAAAAGAGTTAGTTCCTTCTTGTTGTTTCTCTCTTATGGTCTTCATAAAATTTGTGTTGAGTTGGACTATTTTACATCAGTTATTTTATTGAGTATGTGCAAGCTTCCCAAGCATAGTGATGGGAGTTATTTAGAAAGAGGGTCTGATAGCCAGGTGTGGTGGTGCACACTTGTAATCCCAGCATTTGTGAGACTGAGACAGGAGGATTATGCAGGTTCGAAACCAGCTTCAGCTACTTAGTGAGGCCCTTTGCAACTCAGTGAGACCCTGTTTCAAAATAAAGAATAAAAAATAGGGCTGGGGGCATAGCTCAGTGGTAGAATGCCCCTGGGTTCCATCCCCAGTACCGAAAAAAGAAACAAACAAAAGAACTTTATATGCAGAGTGCTGGTTGTAAAGAAAATTCAGCCAGTGTGTTTAAGAGTCAATCAATTTCTTTGGAACATTTTGGGAAAAAAAGAAACAAACAAGCCAAGTCCCTGCAGAGTAGGAATCAAGATGCTATTGTCAACAATTAAAGAGACTGAGGCCCAACAAATAGTTCTAAAAAGAATTGCGTACATGTGACTAGGGGTTGTGGAGTTTCCTCCAAACAACAAAGAACATAAGAGAACCATGTATTTGTCTTTCTAATAATCCTTGTTCATGTTTCATTGTTTCCTTGTTATCAAATTGATAGCTAATGGTTTATAATGTGAAAAAAATGCACTTAAGCATAAGTAACCAATTGGTTAGTAGTGGCATTATTTTGCTTTGTACAATTGTTCTCCTTTGTGGCTAAATAGCAAGTAGTAATACCATTAATTTCAGCCATGTGAGCTTAAATGAATCATGATGTACTATTTATTTTTCTTGTCATCAAATGTCATGCAGGAGGCTAATTAGTTTGAAAATCTCATTTAGAATATCTTCTAGTTTATAATCCCTCAGCATGGAAATTGACAGTATTGAGTTAAAGAGAACACAGTGCAATTCTGTTAGGAAAAAAAAAAAAAAAACCTGTCCTTATATTTTTCTTCCTGTAAATGAAGGCAAAGGGTAAGATTCCATTCTGTCTAATCACTATGTTATTTAAATTTAATTATATTTTATAAGTCCTAATGATCTTATTTAATATTTAGTAGAGGCTCTAGACAAGAAGATGTTTTCTATAAAGAGCACATTTATTTTTTTAAGCAACCTAATTATTTCTTATTGTTTTTATTGGGTATATACCAATTTGCAAGACATAATTTTCTATATTTAGAAATTTCTGGTTTCATTACTTATATTAATATTCCTTTAAATTAATATCTTTAGGGAAATATTATTTTGTAGAAAATTGTGAGCTCTTATTCTGTGTACCAAGCACTAGCCAAATGCTATTCACATGTCATTTATTAATTTTTAAAATTAATTCATATTTGCACTTGTGTCCATTTTACAGATAGGGAGATAAGGGTCAAATGTTAATGAGTAGTGGGGAAGGGATTAGAGCCCATTAGTACCATTCCAGAAAGGTAACCTGTGTGATAATATGCTCTACTTAGAGTTATGTTTTGTGTTTTGTTCCTGATTTTACTACTAATGTATCAAACCAACAATAGTTTAACCTTTTTGAATGTCAGTTCTATCATTAATAAGATAGGTTTTTTTATTTTAATCACTTCAAAAAGTAAATGCTTCTAAATATTGTATCTGTTTTTGTGCCAGTACAATCCTGTTTCTATCACAATGGCTTTGAGTATAGTTTAAAGTCAGGTATTGTGATTCCTCCTGCATGGTTTCTGTTGCTGAGAACTACCTTGGCTGTTCTGAGTTTTTTGTTGTTCCAAATAAACTTAAGAACTGATTTTTCTATGTCTATGAGGAATGACCTTGGTAATTTAATGGGCATTGCATTGAATCCATAGATCACTTTTAGAAGTATGACTATTTTGATGATGTCAGTTCTGTCTATCCATGAACATGGAAGACCTTTCCATCTTCTAAGATCTTCTTCAATTTATTTTTTCAATGTTTTATAATTTTCTTTGTAGAGGTCTTTTACCTCCTTAGATAAGTTTATTCCTAAAGTATCTTATTTTGGGGTTGGGGGGGGAATTCTGAAGGGAAGTGTTTTCTGGATTTCTTTTTCAGTGGATTTATGGTTGATGTACAGAAAAGCTTTTGATTTTTTAAGATCGATTTTGTATCCAGACACTTTGCTGAATTTATTGATCAATTCTATAAGCCTTTTTATTGAGTTTGTTGGGTCTTCTAAGTATAGTGTCATGTCATCTGCAAATAGTGAAAGTTTAGTTCTTCTATTTCTATTTGTATCCCTTTGATTTCCTTTTCTTGCTGTATTGCTCTGGCTAGAGTATCAACTACTATATTGAAAAGAAGTGGTGATAATGGACATCCTTGTCTTGTTCCTGTTTTTAGGAGGAATTCTCAAAGTTTTTCCCCATTTAATATGATGTTTATATGATGTTGGCTATGGACTTACTGTAGATTGCCTTTATGATATTGAGGTATGTTCCTTCTATTGCGATTCTCTGCAGTGCTTTTAGCATAAATAATGCTCTGAGAAAGGCAGTGTTATATACTATATTTGGACATGAACTTAAGAGCAATATGAAAATATGAATCAAGTTTCTTTTTGTTTATGCTTGTATTGGTGCATTATAACTATACATCTCATTGAGGTTCAAAGTCATACAAATAGACATGCACACAGGTCTTGGTGTGATTCCCTTCAAGTCCACTCCAGTACCCACTCCTCTGCACACATAACCTTGTGATTGGTAGTGACACCTTCATACATGTGCACTAGGTGTCAGTCAAGAGATGAAGAGATATAGAAAATATTTTAGACACAATGGAATTCTACTCAGGAATAAAGAAGAGCAAAATTAGGTTATTTGCAGGAAAATGGATGAAACTAAAGAATATTACACAAAGTGAGGTCAGTCAGCCTCAGAAAGTCAAGGGACATGTGTTTTTTCAAATATGTGGAAGCTAGAGAGAAATTAGAAAGGAAAAAAGGCTTTAGAATTTAGAAGAGATTTTAGTAGAACAGCAGAAGGGTATGGGGGAAGAAGGTGGGAAAGGGAAAGGAAAGAAATGATGAATCAAGTTTCTTAAAAGTTGTTATAGTCTTTTTTTTACCCTGTACCTCCAGAGAAAATAAAGTATCTGGAAGAAATGAGAGATGTGAAAGATTTATATTTAGACTATTACTATCTTTAAAGGGAATGTTCGATAATATCAATAAACCTGAAATTTGCAAATTTCTATGTAAATTACTATGTAAACTGGTGTGACTTGACAGAGAATGTGCTCAATTCCCAGACATGCAGATCTATAATTGAGGTTAGTTACAACAAAAGAAATTTAAAAGAGTTGAATAGTAAACTAATAAATTTAAAATGTTACTTTAAGGAAGAGAAACAAGAGTAGAATCACAAGAGTAGATATGTTCATGTTTGCCTGAGAAAGTCCTTTATAATTTGGAATAAATTTCCAATAGAGAACTAGCAGTCCACAGTAACAAAGAACCATGGTGACTGGGGACCATGGAAGCCAGCGGTAATGATGAACTTAAAAAGAATTAAGTTCACACCGGGAGAAAGATGAGGCAATAGAGGTGAAAAAAATGTATTGGCTATTAGTGTAATAGAGTGTTACTGGCATTTGTAGGTTACAAAATATTTTAACACATATTCTTGATCTTCACTCAAATTTGTCCAGTAGGTATCTCTAGGAGAAAAGTTGCATGAGAGCCATTTGAGCAGAAGTCAGACTTTTTAAAACCAAGTAAATAACTTATAATTGATAAATATTATGATTGTTCATGTGGCATGGTACTATGCCTTGGTTTATATCCTAGATTTTTTTTTAATTTTGATGTGGATCATATTGGAAATGGCATACATTCAGACTGTACTTGGTGCCCTTTCCCCCATATCCTAAATTTTTTCTTCTATTTAGAAAATGTATTTATTTAAAAGTAATTGAACTTACAGAAAGGTTGCATGGATAAGAAAATAACAGTATGCCTTTATCCAGATAGACCTATTGTTATAGCTAGATATCCTAGATTTTAAATGTATTTATTATCTAAAATTATTTTGATCTTTATAATGGGATCAAATATATAATTGATATGTCCCTAGACCTTCTGTCATATTTAGTATAAAATAAACTTATTTAAAATATGTCAAATTAAAATAATTTACCATGGTATTTGAACTTAATACATATGTGTTAAAGTTCTAAAATGATCACCACAAATGAAAATAAATATATTAAAAAATTTGTCTCTTATCAACTCTTAAAATCCAGCCCTTCTGGTTCTTGAGTACAGTATAACATACTCTGGAGTTTGCATACTCTGGAGTTTGGAAGAATAGATTATAAATCCCTACTGTGTACTAGATGAATGAGTCCAAATAGTAACTAACCTGTGTTAGCCTATGTCTTCATAAAAAGAGAAGTAAATCTAGTATCTATTAATAGGGCTTTTGTAGCAATTAATTTGGAAAATAGATGTAGAAGACTTAGCACCATTCTTATAACACAGTGTGATCTCTCATTAAATATTAGTTTTATTATTATTGAAAACATTTCAGCTAGAATAAAATCCTTCACACATTATTTCATTACAGTGGGGTTTTATTAAAGTACAATGAGCTAAATAAGAAATATATAAAAACATATTTCACCTGAATATAATGCTTGGCACATATTGAAGTTTCAGATGAATTGAATGTCAGTGAGTATGACAACTTTAACCTGTAGAAATGTCACAGAGTTATTTCTGTTTTATAAGAAGGACAATCATAAGAAATACATTTTGAGCATTATCTCAGCTGGGGAAAAACCCTGGGAATCCAGACTAATATAAATTGAAAATAGATTTTGTTGCAGACATCCAAACCATGTTAGACATGCTAGCATATAATTGACTGGTAATGAACATGAAGCATGTCCTCTGGGCTTAGCCTGCTAACATTACATGAACTAATTTCTATAGTTAGGTGCTAATTGTCAGTTGTAACAAAATTTTCTTTTTACAAGTTATTTTACCATTACACATAAAGATGATAATTTCACATTTCTGAGTCTTTCTACTATATGCTATCTCCTGTCGTAGATGTGTTTTCTTTAACTCCTAAAAACTCTAACCACACATTTGGTGCACCCTCCTAGAGTGAACCTTGTCTTTAGCACTTATCACTCCCCTACCCCATCCTCAAAACTCACAATTCAGCAGTCTCTTGCTTCAGGGGACCCAAATCAAGAACCTGAAATCAAGTTAAAACTTATCTTCATTAGAGACCAGGACCTACTTAGCTTCCCCTCTCCTGGCCTGGTTTCATCATTGTCTTTCATCTGTGAACATTCTCTCAAAATATCATGTTTGAAAAATAATCTGCAGCATGGTTGCCATTTTTGACATTTAAGATTGAACTTCTTTGTAGGGAGCTTATGTGCAGAGTACTCAGAATTGAACTAGGGGCATTCTGCCTCTAAGCTACTTCCCCAGCACTTGTTTAGTTTTTATTTTAAAACAGGGTCTTGCTAGGTTTCTCAAAGCCTGGCTAAGTTTCTGAGGCTGGCTTCCAACCTACAATCCTCCTGTCTCAGTCTTCCAAATACTGTGACTACAGGTGTGTGCCACCACACCTGGCTAAGACTGAACTTCTTGAAGGAAAACTTATTGTCTTACTATGTATAAATTCTTAAAACCTTGTGTAGTTCTTGGCACACATCAAATGCTATATAAATATTATTGACTGAATAACTTAAAAGAGGCCTCTCTGTAGTAGCACTAAGATGGAGTCTTTTATTTTAAAAAATCCTATCTTCTCTCTCTCTCTCTCTTACACACACACACACACACACACACACACACACACACCATAAACATTTAAATACAAGAAGGACTGTCTCATGTAAAAAAGATTCTAGATTCCCAAAATTGTTTTGTACTACATCTTTATTTACAGTTTCTACTAAACTTGGGACTTTTAATTTAAAAAGACCTCATAATCTTAGTATCATTTAATAGAGGAATAGAGGAATTCCACATGTGTAATTTGATAAATTACAACATCTAAAGTTCAGTAAATACACCCAAGACATGAACAAATAAATAATAACAAAGTGAGTTGTAAATTCTACTAGGTCAAATTATAATGAAGAAACAAAAGAATATTTCATTTTTAATTAATCACCCTTAGTCATTAAGCAGCATTAAAACCTAAATGCCATTTGATTGTCTTTTGTTTATTTTGGGGTCATATTCGTTTTTGTTAATATTGCTTTGACTAAGGAAAAACCTGTTTTTTCAATTCACATTAAATTATCTTTGGAAAAGATAAAAACCCGCATTGAGATGAATAAAATAGAAAGGTAGGAGAGATTCATCATAGGAATATTTTCCTGAAGCTATTTTGTTCTTACTAACATTATAAAAATACTATACTTAAGATTTTAAATATTTCTCTCTAATTGCAATGGAATTAATATTCTACAGTCATTGGTTAATTCTATGCCTTATGATAATGTTATAATAAATGCCTATTAACTATAATTGACTAGAAAGGAGCAGGCAACCAGCATGTCTAATGACTAATTTGGGTGTTCTGAGCAAGTACTTATATATTTTCAGTAATTTTGTATCCAGATGACAACATTTCGGAAGAAAATCAAGTACACTGACTGTCACAAGCAATAACTTAGGGGTAGGAATTTATTTCTCATTCTCCATCTTATTATCCAACTTTAATATCTGCAGTTTTAAAAGGAATTTTTAAATCTAAAATTTAAATCTAAGATGTTTGCTTGTATACTTTCAAATATTTTCTGACTCCAGTGAGGTAGAAATGTTGTACTTTTTTTCTCTGACCATCCCCTGCCTTAGAGAAGTGCCTCTCAAAGTCTAATGCGTATGAATCACTCAGAATCTTGATAAATGCAGACTCGCACTGAACCAACTTGGAGAGGTATGTGAGTTCTTGCATTTCTAAGTTCCTATAGGGCTGCTGGTCTGGAGGTCATACTTCCAGAAGCAAAATCTGAATTCTGAGCTGGTTAGCCTTTGTAGTCCCAGACTAGCTTTTACACTAAATATTTATAACTAAAAAGAAATTGGACAGATCCCAAGAGATGATGACTTTGCAGAATTATTGTGACCTGTTAGTACAGACATTCATACTAGACTGCCATTTGGACCACAGGCTTTAGCATTTTAGATCCATCTCTGATTCATTTGGCTTTCCACCAGGCACAGTGTCAAACCATAGAAAATTTCGGAGTAGCAAGCTAACACATGTATCCTTTACAGCGCCTTTATCAGATGTTGGTGAAAGTTTTTGGCTATCAAGAAAGTGAAGTTGGCTCAATGTATAGAAACTTCATGATGACAAGAAGGCAAGATAGTAGCACTTTGACAAGTCTCTCTGCATGAAAACAAATTAAGATGACTTGACAGCACTGAGGAAGTTGTTCTTTTAGGCATTTTTCTCTTTCAGCATTCTCTGAGCATGTTATCTCCACTTCACGAAAAGCTACACTTAGAGCCCAGGAATTTCCTCAGTAGCCAAGTCATCCCTCAAAGTTCTGTCAGTTGTGAATAACCCTGGAGAATTTTTACTCCCTTGTCAAATGTGCCTGCATAGTGTTCCAGTAATCAGGCCTTTCATTTCAATAAAACTCTTACTTTGTCAAGTGATTTCACATCCCTGGTCTTATTTCATCTTGTCTTCTTACTGTAGCCATGTTTTTTTTTTTAATTCATTGACACAATAAACATTAATTAAGTTCCTGCTACAGTCAAGGCTATGGTAGGTAACAAGGAAGTTATAAAGAATAATAAGTCATGGCACTATTCATGGAGAACCTATAATATAGTACAGAGATAAAAACATGCCCAACAATTGCAACATACTGGGGGATAAGTGCTTCCAAGAGTTATAAATCACATAGAAGGAGAATATATCAAAGCATGTGATGATTTCCAGCCTGGAGCAGTGTTTGGGAGGGAAGGAAACACTGCAGTACAGTAGTTTCATAGATGTATTTTGAATAATGAGAATATTTTTTATTTTAACAATTATTTTATTGAACATAAATAGTATACATTTAAACTATATTTGGTGCCCTCTCCCCCCACCCCCATTTCCTTCCCCCTCCCACCAATAGTTGTCCAGGTTAACCATGTCTTATTCATAATTTTACACATGTTCAGATATATAGACCCTCATTAATCAAGATCAGCCTTCCTCCTCTCCTATCTTTCCATTCAAACTTTGCTGATATTTCCCCTCCATTATCTGGAGTCCCACTGGTATCCTCTGTTTCCTAGTTTGGGCATATTAGAGGAAACATATGTACCTTCTCCTTCTAGAAAGGGGGAAGTGAGGACAGGAGCCATAAAAATGCATCATGGCACTGGAAACTCGGGGTTCTGCTTGAGGACTATGTAGCATAATTTTTCATTGTGCTTGTAGCTACTGTTATGTTTCACAAATGAGGAGAGTAAGTTGGTCCTAGACTATGGATGGGTTATATTGGAAGTATGAGGGTTTAGTTTGTACTGAAATCCTCAAACACCTTATTTACATTTGAATAAAATGAGGGAGATATAAGGACTGATAAGGGGTCAGAACAATCCTAAGCGGCAGTATTGTAGCTACTATCTACTATCCAGACTCCTAGTTCTAGCCTCAAGATGCTGATGTTCTGAATCTCAGCTCTACCCACCTGCTCCTTGAAGCCAGAGGCCCCCAACCCCATCCAAGTGCTCAGAGGGAGGGAGACAGAATCACTTCATACCCCAGGGACAAGATGGGAAAAGGCAACAGGTGACTGGTTTTAGCTGAAAAAAAGATAAGATGTAATTCCACACTCATTTGGTTTTCTTTAAGAATGTTTTTTAATAAAGTATCTGGATTTTAGGCAGCCCTTTGGATGCATTTTGTTTTGTAAATATACAAATTTTTTATTCTATACTTATGCTTCAGGTGCATCTCTTTTTACAAAGATATATGACTTGCCACTAAAAATTACAAATGTGCAAATTGCGTTTGGCTCTCTATCATCTTTAATTTTTTTCTTAAACTGTGTTATTACCTCCTAGGCACTTTCTGTAGCACATTTGTTCAGAATAGATAATACATCATCACAGCTTTTCACAGCAAAGAAGGGAATTTTAATGAAAATGCCACTTTTAATAAGAAACCTCAATAATATGTAGTCTTGGTTTTTCCAACTGAGATATTAATGCCTGAAACATTTTTTTTGCCAAAAATATCAGTGAAACAAGATAAAAAAATTTGGTTTGAAACCCAGTGCTAAAGAAGTAGGACAAATATTTTTTAGATAGGTCACAAATTGTGTATTAAGTAAAATTCTCAATATTTCTTATGCTATATACTATTTATTGTGTTTTCTTATTTCTATCAAGCCCCCAGACTTAAGATAAATCACCTAGTAGTTGTCAGACAAATTTTAGCTAATATGTTTCTGCTTTTTCAAACTTTGTGGCTTTAGATTTCTTCCTACAGTAAAAAATTGACAAAAATAATTAAACCATGGTGTCTTATTCAATAGCTGAGCATTTCTAAATTTACACATAAGAAACTCCAAAAATGTATCTTCCTACATTCTTCTCTCCCAATCACCATAAAATGCCTTTATCAAAAATTCAGGAAGAATGTATATATAATTGAAAAGGAAAAGATGTATAATAAACCTTCCTATTTTTTTAATTCTAAAAGAAGCAGAATACAAGTAAGTTTGAAATACAAAAAAGTTTCAACAGTCACTTATTCATTCAAGCATTACTGAGTGCATGCTTCATGTCTGGCCTCGTGTGGCCTGAAGGCTGAATTGGAAAGATAATCAGAGGCATGCGCAAAGGGCCTTGTAGCCAAGCAAGCAGATTGGATTGTGTGCTTGGTCTGGCTCCCTCAGAGGACAGAGGACAGCAGTGCTCTTGACTATTTATAAAGGAAAGGACCTGGAAGGAAAGGATGAGGCAGATGTGAGCGGGAGGATGGCATAAGAAACCACTGAAACCAGCAACATTGAAGCACACAACACAGTAGTGTGTGCTTAGCCTACTGATTTTAGGCAAGTAGAAAGATTGTGAGTTTCCAAGATAGGGTCTATGCCTGTGTTATTTACTGTTTCCATGTTACCAGAGGAGTTCATGGAGATCTGGCAGACCATAGGCACTTCTTAAGTGATGTCTTCTCCTTCTCTCAGTTTCATAGTTCTGTACTTGTTAGTCTGAATGTTTTTACTATAGATTTTTATAAATGTAGTCCACTTCGAATAGCTCTTTGTTATACCATACTTTGTGCTACATTTAATGGTGGACATGGCCTGTGTACATGTGATATATTGGATTTGCATTGAATCAGACCAATGAAGAAAAAGAAACAGAAGCTATTGAAAAAAGAAATCAAGCAGAATAATTCTGATAGTTCTGCCATAAAATTCATATGTCACAAAATCTCAACACACAAGTGGAGTTGTTTTTAATGTAGGACTTAAACATAATCCCAACATAATGACCCAGAAAGGAGAATAAGTACATCTACTGGGTTATATTACAACTTGCAAAAATTCCTACATTGTAAACTATAGATCACAGTCATCTTAGTGCCATGATAATGCTAAAAATATTGTAATTTTGTCCAGACAAAAATTAAAGGAAAATGACTGCCTTCTTGATAAAAGATCGTTTTATAATGTTCAAGATTATGGTCAGAATGTGCCATGTGTTTTATATACTGTGAGTAGTACTTAGGACATTTTTGGTATTTAAAAAATACTTTAAAGTCACTTGTTCCTCTGTGAAAGTACTGAAAAACAGATTGTAATTAAAAGGGTAATATATAAACAGTGAGTAAAACAAAATGTTTACATCTTCTACTAACTAGCTATTATGAAGTAGAGTCTTTGCATAAAAAATATTGAATTTGATAATTACTTAAGTCTTTTTAGATATAACAATTTTGGGAATATAATTGTCAATAACTTTACTATATTTCTCTGATGTTTCATGTACACACAAAAATTTATGCTACTGATCCTTGCAGATAGGACTTATTGGGAAATGTGTCTCATAGATCATGCAAACATACAACAGAAAAATCATCAGAGAAGTTTAGACAAAGAGATTCATATCCTAAATAGTCTTTCTGAGATTAAAAAAAAAGTTAAAAGCTGACCTATTAGTAAATTACCAACTCTTACAAATTATATTTCTTTTGTTATTATAATAAATAAGTTATTTCTTTGGGTTTTATAACTGAAATAAAGATCACATTGTCTTCTGAGCAACTCAGAAACATAGGCTGACTCATTCCTATTAGAGCCAATAGTTGTGTTTGTAGGTGAAAGGTAGACAATTTACCCAAAGCCCAGAGAAAGCCTTTGTGCCCTTTCACAAGACTTTGAGATCCCAAAAGATAAAAAAGGTTAAAAAAATAGGAAGACCCTTGGTCTCAGTTAGATTTAAGAGTCTTTGTGATCATATCCGAAGCTCTGTGAAGATTTATATGGCATTATATATATGGAAGAAAGAAAGGCTCTCTGAGCCAAGAATTCCCAATACTGCAATTTATTAAAAAAAAAATGTACTCTGCTTTCAAGTTTGGGGCATTAATGATTCTCTACATTCTACCTATTGTAGTTATACAGAAAAAAGTATGCAAATTGAATTCTGAGTTTTGGTATGTCTTTATGAATGTATGATAAGTTTTATTTTCAAGCTATCTTTCTGAAAGTAGTAGAATTCTAAGAGATATAAACAGTACTGAATAGGACAATGTGTGGCAAGATCTTGATGCAAAATCAAGAATACAATCCATGTGCAATAAACCTTACTAACTTTATTGCTGCTATTATATTTTGCTTTTTAAAGATGTTAGAGCTTCACTGGGCGTGGTGGCGCACGCTTGTAATCCCCGCGCTTGGGAGGCAGAGACAGGAGGATCCGCAGGTTCGAAGCCAGCCGCGCGCGCTGGCTTAGGAGACCCTGTTTCCAAATAAAAATGTAAAAATAGGTCTGGGAGTGTAGCCCGGAGGTGGAAGGGCTTCCAGGAACCCCAGTACCACCAAAAAAAAAAAAAAAAAAAAAAACATGTTAGAGCTTCATGGTGAAAAAAAAACCCTCAATTTAGTCTGTTACCCTCTTAATTATTAGCATATCTAAGTTCCTAAAACACTTGTTTTAATTTGTTTAGCTAAATATTTTTCAAATGTAAACAAAGCAAGTTTTATGGAATAATTTGTGGGCCAAGTTAGCGAAATGAATCTAACAATAACCTATGCGTAAAGACATTTACATTAACTCTGTCTGTACTTGACTTCCTTCTCAGACCCCATATTCTACTAAGAATGAGAAAGGATACAAAGAAATAAAAACACAGAACCTTCTTTATAATTGAAAATGGGAAGAGTAAATGGACTGATGTGTGTTAAATAAGTCAATTTAAATAAGTTAATCATTTAATCTAAAGTGGACTGATCTATGGAAAATAACTCAAGATAATATGAAAACATATGCTGAGTTGTTTGGTACTGGATTCAATAGTTGGTGAGCTATGGGAAGAAGAGTTTTAAACTAAAATACAGGTGATCTTATGAAAATTGGGGACCGTAGGAAAGGTTTCATTTAAATATATAGAATGCCTACAATAAGCAACTATAAGGACATAGAAAAATACTAAATAACCGAAGAAAACTTTGTTGACAAGCAATAGGGAGCTTCTATACAATACAAAGAGAGAAGTGATGAAATCACTGCATTCGGCAGATAACTAGGGAAGAGTGTGGCTATTGGGCGGAAATTTGGAGTCACAGGAGTCAGAAATGACTATCACAGCAGCACTGCCGGCATCCCGGCCCACAAACAACTCCTGCAACCTCGAGGAGAGTGCTCCAAAAGTTTGCACATGAGTGCCTCTGTCACTCTATACCCCAATATAATGTAGAATTATAATGCACTGAATAAAAAATAAAAGCAATGAGAAAACTTGCAGAAAATAAAGTAAAATGATCCCTGAGCCACCAATCTTAGTCTCATATTTATTGGGCTTACTTGAAAGACTTTATGTGCTATGTAGTAATCTATGGATTATTGATTATGATATAGTGAAAGTAATTCTTTCTCACTATCCTTTTGTGGGCTTTACCTGGTAATTCTTACTCCTTTACTTTTCTTCATGAATTTTAGAATCATCTAACTCGGATTAGGAGAAAATCATGTGGTGTTACAATGACATTAAATTTACAAATTAAGCTTGGACAGTATATACATTTGTGATGTTTAGTCTTTGTATCAGCAGCTTCTAATCACTGTGGTGATAAATATCCGAGAAAAACAACTCAAAGGGGAAAAGTTTTATTTTGGCTAAGGGTTTCAGAGGTTTGGGTCCATGGTCCGCTAGCTCCAGGGTAGAAACATCATATTGGAAGGGTGAAACAGAGAAAAGCTGTGCAGCTTGTGGCAGCTAGGAAGCTGACTGAGAGGTGGTAATGGTTAGAGACAAGATATAATCCACAGTGACTTACTTTTTCTGACCAAATAGTTTCCACCACCTCCCAGTAGCCCATTCAACTATCAAGGGATTAAGCCACTTCCTTTATGGACTAGTAGTTCATTACTAAAGATGTATTCATCCAATATCTATTGTATAACAGTGAGTGTAATAGGTGGTGAAGCCCTCATGATCTGATCATATCTTAAAAGCTCCACCTCTGGACATGGATATATTGGGGACAAAACCTTCAATACATGAATTTTTTGTGAAACTTTCCATATCCAAGCAGTAAGAGTCTTGTCTTGCTATCTAAGAAAATAATGCATATTTCTATTTTTTAGTCTTCGTTTGAAGCTTTCTACAAGTAGATACACATTTCTAGGTAGTTCATCTTATTACTGAATCAATGAGGCATTTAATCAGTTATAACATTTAACTAGTGTTTTTGTATTATACTGGATTCCAACCCTTATTCTAACTCTGCTCAAGGAAAGCAATTAGCCAAACAAAGTCAAAAAGAAAAATTACAGGGATACAAGTCAAGTCTACTACCTTTGGAAAAAGCTCTTTCAGACACAGTCATAGACACACCTAAGCTAAATGATAAGAACTGCTCGTAGTGAAACAAACATAGCCCAAAAGTACCCCTAAAATATCATCTACTTACATAATACCAAGTCACTTACACAATCCTGGTCATTTTTATAAAATAATAACCAGTATAGTGAAGGAGCCTGTCTAGAATAAAATTGGCATTAGGTTGGAAGAGGTACACTAATTTTCAAATGTCCTTATGTAGAGTTTTATACCCATCAAAAGTCCCCTTCTTTCCTTTATGAATTAGTAGTTCATTACTAAAGAGATATTCATCCAATATCTAGTGTATAATAGTCAGCAAAGTAGGTGGTAAACAAAACTAAATCTGATTCAGTTACTCTTAGTGATTATTTTACATTCTTAAGAACAATACTCTAGGAAATTAGGCAAAAAGAGTTCTATATTCCTTTTCAGTGTCATAGAAGAGCATTCCAGCTGAAGGAATTTGACACTAAATAGAAAGATAACTTTGTGTAATTTACTGTTTTAAAGTGATTAAAGTATAAACCATATATATTATATATTTATTTGAGAACATTGATAAATAGCAGGAAATTTTTATTTAGGGGAGATATAAATTATTTCTAATAGAATCATTGAAATTTGTAGTTTTATTGCTTTATAAAAATATTTTAAAATTAACCTATTTTGTATTTAACTTAGAAAACTTATTTTAGCATTCATTATTTTCCACAAAGCTATATGCCTGTATATTGTATGTGTGCAGGTATATGTATGTATATATATATATATATATATATATATATATATATATATATATATATATTACAGAAAAACTAAGGGTACAGGTGACTACCTTTCTTCCTTTGATCCAGCATTGTCATCTTGCTGGCTGGTTCTTTCTTAGTAAACTAAATAAGTATTTGCTATGCTTACTATATTTTTGTATGGAATTAATGTTTTTATCTTCATTAAAATTATCTTTTAACAATATGTATAAACTCCATTTATTTTCCCTTTTCATACTTTGACTAATTTCCAATGCTATTGTGAGGGAATGATGAGACTTTGAAGAAACTTGACTTCACTTTAGCATTACAGTGGTTATAAGATATTTTAAAATTCCTTTACAGCTTTTTTTTTAATACAAATAGCAGAAAAGTAACTCATCAACAGCACACTCACATATTGTTTTCCAACACTGAATTCCAAAACGAGAATAATTTAAATTATTTTGAGCACAAGCCAGTTATTTTCCAAGTGATCAACTACGCCTCCTCTTACTAGAATAGTAAAAACCTGGATTCAGGTTAATCAAATTGGAATTTTCAGCCGGTACTATAGACAGCAACAGTGGGCATGTACATCTCTTTGTTCATCAGTATTTGTATATAGACTTTTTATACTATAATTTGCTCTAGAATAAGCCTGTCACTGAGGGACTGCTTGCTAAATCTGCTTTCCAACTCTGAGAGTTATAATGCATTGAACACAGAAATGGAGAGAAAGGCTTTATAAATTCATTCCTAAATCTACCATTACATTTCAGAATAAAATTCATACAAGGTGGCCATTAGATCCAAACTGAAAATGAAACTTAGGTCAATGGTTCTGAAATATTCATTAGAAAAATAAAAAATAAAAGAAATCTCATCTCGGGATTGAGACAGAACAAATGGTTGTGCTTAACTGTGTTTTATATTCAGTGAGTGCACTACAGAATGCTCTGCATTACTGCAGTCTCCTAATGTACCGTTCAAGTTCAAGTGGTATTTGGCCCTCTTCACTATGGAGAACTCTGTGTAGTTTGTTTAACCAATCAATGTTTTTAAATGAAAATATGTGATAAAGCCAACTAGGAAAAAGACATTCAAATGTATTTTAACATCTGAATCTTTCCCATCAAATTTCAATTCATAATTGTGGCAGATAATTTTAGTTTTATATGGAAAGATTTAGCGAAAATCATTCCACACTGAGACAGATTTTTATTAACTTTAGAAAGATGGCTCAAAGGTCATCACATGATTCTGGATAGTAAACATGTGTTTTCATGATTATTTGTTTCATATATCAAATATGTGTATATATTCTATTTGATGGCAGCACTGGAGATTGAAACCAAGGGCATTATACTTTTGAGCCGCACCATCATCCTTATTTTATTTTTCATTTTAAAATGGGGTCTAAGTTATGACACATTGGACTTGAGCGTGTGATCCTCCTATCTCAGTGAGGCATAAATTGGAATACAATTTATTCTGAAATAAATTTAGGTCAAAATGCAATTTCATTCTGTTGTTGCCTTTTGAAGTCGTGACTAGAATTGAGAATGAAGCATTATGCCTGCAAGTGGGTGGAGCTTAAGTCCAATTCCTGGAGTACGATTCATACTATTCTGGCCTTCTTCCAGCGTTTCTAACAGGATCTTCCTTTGATAATCTGCCTTCATCTAACATTTAACTCCTCTGCTGACATCCATAGTCACCCATGCTTGGGGTTGTTTCCTTCAAGTATGTTTAGGTATAAAGTAGAATGTTTTCTTTCTCTGGTATGGAAGGTGCAGTACTGAAAAGTTTGTCTTACCTTTTTATATGGCTCCACTTCTGAAATCCATCCTATCAAGTTCAAATCTGGAAGTGGCCGAAGGAAGTAGTCTATGAAGCTACTCTGTTCAGAGTGCAGAGCGTTAAGGGATGAACAAGGGCACCTTAATCCGCACATCTCCACAAGAGTGACAGTGGACTTGCTAGCCCCATAGGGTCAGTGATTTGAAGCGCTATTAGATTTGCCAGAATGGCCCCAGTTGAGCTTTTTATACCTTTCTTCTCTCTCAGACAGTAGAATTTAACTCAGTGATAGGAGCCAAATTTAACAATGTTTTTAGGGCAATTGCCAATGAAAACTTTCCTAGAGCAAAGAAATAATGAGGTATAAAGCCCAAGAGACATTGTTTTAGTGGAACTATTTTCTGTGTAAACTACTGATACCAGAATTTTCTGTAGGAAGAAAACAGAGTGAGAAGGTTAAGAAATAAATGTATTTCCACTAGTGATTTCTCCTTCAGAGGCACACATCCAAAGATATAACTTGGGCCTTTGGTGAGGTATTTTGGGCAGTGACCTAAAATTGCACTGACATTGGAGAAGTATCTCCTTACCCCTGCTGCAGATGCCTAGCAGAGGCATCGATGTCACATGGAAGACAGTCAAAAATGCAGAATCTCAGGGGCCACAGCTAGACTCCTGAATCAGAATCTTTGGTTGTTGGAGGACAGAGTGCTGACAGGCCAGTCAATAGAGTCTGAGCTCATTCCCTAAGCCCTTTGTTGCATAAAGAACAGCAAGCTGTTCTCTGGAGTTCATTTTAGGCCTTGTTAGTCAGGCTATGTTTAGCTTAGCATGTTTGTCCCCCAACATTCGGTCTCAACCAGAGCTTCAGGTAATTCATGTGAACATTAAAGTCCAATGATCCCTGGTTTAGACGGCATCAGTCCCCTGCTATTAAAATACTTGCTAAAGTTAATACCTCCAAAGATATAATAATAAGGAAGACAAAAAGTCTTTTTAAAACTTTTTGCACAGATTATCAAATTGCTCTTTGAAAATTTTTACTGATACTGTTTGTAGCAGCAGAGTATGAAAGATTATATTTCATTATATCATTGATTACTTTTTTGCCATTATTAGTTTTTTTCCCCCACTAATCGCAATTGAACCCAGGGGCATTCTACATCTGAGATATACTTCCAGCCCTATTTTTTAGTCTTTAATTTTGAAACAAGGTCTCACTAAGTTGTAGAGGGCCTCATTAAGTAGCTGAAGCTGGCCACAAAACCAGAGTGCCTGTCTAAGCCTTCCAAGTACTGAGATTACAAGCATGCACCACCACATATGGCCGTTGTTAGTTTTGAAATTGTAAAATTTGCATCATTAATTCAAATTATGAAGTGTGAGGTAAAGATATACCTTTTCTTCCCAGGAACCAATTTTCTCAGAATTAGTAATCTGTGTCTGTGTTGAAATGGTATACTACGTATACTACATTTGTCTTCTGTTTCTTTTAGAGAGCTCTCAAACCTTGCATTTTCCCCATGGGTATGTCTTTCTATTCTTAGATTAGCATTATGATATTTTTTAACTATGGTGGCTTTTTGCAACATATGTACTTTTATTTATTTTTAAGGGTATTTTATTATTTTTAAAGCCTTTTTTGTTTGTGTTTTGAAGTGCTGGGGACTGGGGATGGAACCCAGAGGAATTCTACCTCTGAGCTACACTCCCAGCATTATTAGTTTTTTTATTTTTATTTTTGCAGGTCTAGGGATGGAACCAAGGGGCATTGAACCTCCAAGCTACATCCCCTGCCCTATTTTTTATTCTTTATTTTGAAACAGGGTCTCATTGAGTTGTAGCAGGCCTCACTAAGTAGCTGAGGCTGTCCACGAACCTCCCAAATGCTGGGATTACAAGCGTGCACCACCATGCCCGGCACTTTTTTTTATTCTATATTTTGAAATAGAGTCTCACTGAGTTGCAAAGGGACCTAATTATGTAACTGAGGCTGTCCCCAAACCGTGATTCTCCTATTTCAGCCTCCCAAATGCTGGGATTACAAGCAAGTACCAACACGTCTGGTACTTGTAATAGTTAACTTATCTGTCTTAAACTATATTTAACCATTACTATTGTACTTAAATAAGTCCTTATACCACTTTATGCATGTTTTCATTATAAAGATAAATATATAAGAGGATCAGCTTTCTATAGGACTTTTTACATACTTGTAATAAGAAAAAAGAAACTAGATCTCTCAACACTCAAATCCCCACATTAGACATGGTACCTAGCCCAATGACATGTCAAAAGGAATTTGAAATGAGGAAAATTAAAGCAATAGAAGTCATCCACTCTTGGATTGCACGATAGCTGAACATGTATGTTGTATTTAAGAAAGACTGAACAATTTAGGTTAGATTTAGAATGCATACTTAGACATGTAAAAGCAGCCAATTGGGCTGAGAAAATAAAATGAGCTTGCATTTGTTTCAAGGGTTGCTATAACAAAATGCCATTTAAATGACAAAAAAACTATTCTTACAAAATCCTGAGTTTTGAAGTTTAAAACCAGGGGTCTTGAACTAGCCATATTCTTTTTCCTCATTTCTTGGTTTTGGGTTTTTCTTGGCTGCAAGCTGCATAATATAGTCTGTCTCCATCATCACACAGTCCTCTCC
The DNA here is from genome assembly GCF_963383645.1 of Muscardinus avellanarius. Classification (NCBI taxonomy): domain Eukaryota; kingdom Metazoa; phylum Chordata; class Mammalia; order Rodentia; family Gliridae; genus Muscardinus; species Muscardinus avellanarius. Next base: position 77,950,620 of record NC_137794.1, read on the forward strand.
TTTCTGTGCATATCTCTTCACCTGGCCTTCTCCTCTGTGTGTCACTTCTCCTCTTATAAAGATACCAGTAACTTTGGATTAAGGAATCATCCTTCTCCAGTAGGACATCATCTTAATTAATCTCACCTGAAATTTCTCTACTTAAAAAAAATAATGTCAAATTCTGAGGCCAGTTAGGACTTCAACATTTTCTTTTGGGAAAACAAAATTGAACCCATAAAAATGTTTTTTAAGTCAAAGGAATGAGTAAGTAACACAACAGGAACAGTGTAGGATAGATTTCCAGCCCCTGTCCCCCACCAGCTGATGATAAAGGGAGTAGCTTTTATTAGGCAATCAGCTTGGAGATAGTTGCATGACTGATTAAGACTCAGGAGAATATGCTGTTATCAACAACTGTTAGAAATGCCAGGTGAAGGACAGAGTTCATCAGGACTACAAAGTTATGATCCTGGCCAGAAAGAATACAACATAAGGGGAGTCATCAAGAATGTACGCATGTATGTCATTGTTAATATGATTTATATTATGATGTGAGACTATAACACACCAATAAAAGCACAAAAATCTAAAAAATGAAAAAAGACAATACAAACTATTTGAATAAGTAGTACATTTTACCCATGACTTTACTGAATATAGGTTTCTGTTTTATTCTTCTAGCATAATTAACAGACTGCCTTATGATAGGATATTTTTACATAATTGTTAATCATTTTTCCTGTAATTTATCTTCCTGTTTGAAAAATTTATTATGTTCTGCCACAATACTTGCCTTTCTGACCAAAACGTGTTTTGTGAGCCCATAACTTGTCTGACCATCTACCACTCAGGAAATTACCACATTTACATAGATACCTACCCAGTAATTTGTGAGCAAGAAGCCAAGGTGCTTGATTAACTAATTTTATCACATCATCTTTAAAATGACCAAGATGCAAAGCCAGGCGTTTTTTTCTGTTATCTTCTAAGTCTACATTCCTGATTTTGTCTGATTGTGTAATTAAACACAGTTCTAAAAAGCAGCATTACAAAAACATATCATAAAAGATTGGACTTTGAGAGGCTATGACCATATAGTTGTGGAAACTAGACTAGACATTTATGTTTGTTTCGAAATGAGTACCTAAGTAAATGGAAACATGGAATTTGAAATTGTTCTTTTCAGTTAGAAGAAATATTGTCTAGCTACTTAGGCGTGCACAAAGGGAGATTATTCTAAATCTATTCAAACCAAAAAATTCTTTAACACATGAATAATTCCTTTAATTTCTGTCATTTTCATTCTGGTCCCCAATTAAGAACAATGTTTTCACAGTAGTAATCCCCACAGTTTTTAAAATTTGGTAAACCTTAATTCTTTGGTAAAAGAAATGATAATATTTGTAGCAGTCTTATGCTTAAAATTTATGAAGCCAAGTTTATCTTCAAAGCAAATCTTCACCTTGTTATCTAGGAGAATTTTAACAAGATCTTATTTTCCATGTTTTTTTTAAAACTGCTATGATCACGTCACTTGAGTCTCTCTTTGAGCCAAAACCATGGTAGAATCTGCTGCGTGACATTCTGACTTCTCCACAATCAATCAAGAGATGTCCAGTGTAATTCTTAAGTGCATGCTTTCTCATAAATGCTAGTAAGTGACTTAATTCCTCCAAAATGTTAGAGTCTGTATGTCATCTTCATAAAGTTAAAAGATTCATGCTGTCCTTTATGCATTTGATATTTACAGTTGAAAGGCCTATATCGTAAGCAATCTGGTTCACAGTTAGGTGTCCAACTTGACATTTTGTAAAGCATGGATGTCTGAGTCCCCGATCCTTTCAGCTTGTTTCAAGCTAATTGTGAATTAAATGGTGTGTGTGGAAGTTATGCATGATTCTTTAACTAATAGCTACTTATGTCATAATTACTTTTTCTGGCTACTCAAAAACTACATTTTATTAACATTTCTATTTTACCCATCCATAGAAAATATTTTGGGTAATACTTTCTCATAATCTATTGAGGGTGAATTTTATGTATGTTTTTGTAGTATTTCCTATTAGTAAACATATACAAAATACATTTTCAAAATATATATCTTTGATGATAAAAATTCCTCTCTAATACATATAATGTGTTCTTGGAAGACCTGGAAGAAAATTGCCACATATATTCTGATAACTATGCTGCCAAGGACAGAATTGACAGTACTAGTTTCAAATGAGTCACAACCAGCAATAATAAGACTGAAAAACAGAAACCAATTATATATCCTAAGTCCTCAGCAAGAAAAATATTTTTGACTTATGGGGTTATTTCCAGAGATTGGTTCTAATCTGCAAATTTATATCTATTACATATCTTGAGTATCTTAGTTCAGAGAGTATAAATGCTGCTTTAGATAAAATAGAGTGAAAAACAGGCTAAAACCATTTTTTTACTCTAAGCCTAGTAAACATGATGCATTCTACCCTCAGAGCTATTCTGAGAGCTGACTGCTGCTTGAGTTCAGGATGCTTTTCTTCAAAAAGGAGGGAAAATCATAGGTCACTTTGTACCTCCTTCCAGAGATGCCCACACATGAGAACCTTAGGCAATTAAAAATAGGAAAGAAAATATTCTATCCACTTTGTACTCAGTCTATTCAAGATCTTCCTACACAAGTCTAATCCTTTCCCTGTGAAACTTGCTTTCATTCCATCTCTAAAAACTGTCCCAAGAAAATACCCGACAAAAGTAATTCAGTAGGTGATTGCTTAATAAATCATTACTTTTCTATGTGGTACTTTAATAAAACTCTCTGAGTTGTGATGAATTTCAGGCATTAGTATTCCATGGGAGGAAATATTGTAGTTATTTATATTTGGTGTTACCCACTAGTCAACTTGTTGAAAGAAAAAACAAGGAAGCAATTGGAATTGGTCACAAAATCATGCCTTGCTGAACCCCCCTTTTTAAGCTGTCATTTCTCCTAACTCATCAACCAAGTATGATTAAAAGAGAGTTGAAATGTCACTTCCTCACTTGACAAATGCATGCACCTCGACTGACCCTTAAAGGGACTCACCACTTTTGAAGTAGTTCTTTGGATATGTTTATAAACTTTTCCATAAATATGGAAAAAGCCATAGAGTTCAGCAATAACGTCCTTTGGCTCCCTCATTGCATTTATTCTTGAATTTGCACTATAGATGATTAATGTCAAGTTATACTTAAATTTAAACATGACCTAGATGTTAATTTGGCTAAAATAGCTACATAAAAATATTTTGTATATAATGTATTACTAAAGTCATCCTTCAGGGAAAATTGGAAAAAAATATGTATTTGAAAAATAGAGAAGTCACAGTACATGTTACAGTTACACAAAAATCAGAATTATACACACACTCTGTGGTAATGATCTTCCTAGTTCATCACTGTAGAAGGATCTGCTTCTTTCCACTACTATCTTAAATCCTTATATTTTGTTGTCAGATCAGAGAATTTAATCAAGAGTGTTGTCATTTAGGTTCTACTAAAAGATAATGTGAATCGATGGAGGAGCAAGACCTGTAAAAACATATATTAAATGACTATCAGTTAGAAAGTGGAAAGAAGTAAAAATAACAAGATATCAACAATGAGTTATGGAGAAGTAGCCACGAAGAAAATTAAACTAACTCTAAATATAAACACTAAAATAGATGCAAGTTAGTAGGCCACCAAAAAAATGTTCCTGAGTTTTACATGTTTTTGAGCTATTGTTAGTAAGAGGAAGAATAGCTGGTTAGAAATGCAGAGAAATTGTAGTTCCAAATTTGTAAAAATATAAGATTTTTTAAATTAAGAAAGTATTCCAGAACCAAAGTGGAAAGAAAGATATGTATGCTTCCCTGAGTCACCATCTAATATATTGTTGGTGGGATTACAAATTAGTGCAACTAATTTGGAAAAGAGTATGGAGGATCCTCAGAAGAATGGGAACAAATTTACTATAGGATCCAGCAATGCCACTTCTGGATATCTGTCCAAAACAATGGAAACCAAACTACCAAACCAATGCATGCGTATCTATGTTCATAGCTGCACAATTCATAATTGCAAAACATGGAACCAGCCAAGACGTCCATCAACAGATGAGTGGATTACAAAACTATGGAATATATACACAATGGAATTTTACTTAGATTAAAGAAGAACAAAATTATGTCATTTACAGGGAAATGGATGGAACTGGAGAATATTATACTAAGTGAAATTAGTCACAAAAATAAAAAAATCAGATGGTCTCTAATGAGCAGAAGCTAGGGAGAAAATGAGGTATAGGAGGAACTCTAGATGCGGAAGAAGAAACCATGAATGAGCAAATAAGGTGACCTAACTGAGGGGGGTAGAAGGGGAAAGAAGGAAATTTTCTAATGTATATGATGTACATTCACAAACATATCAATTACTAAACCAAACATGAAAATGAGGGAGGGGGAGGGAATAGGGTGGGAATTGGGGAAGGGCTAATGGAGTGATATATGCATATATGCTTCTGCCATCTTGAACTACATTAAAATGTATGACTACACTGCATCAATAAAAAATATAAAAGAAAGTGGAAAGAAAGAAGTAACATATGGCATTCTGAATCTTTTGAGGGAAATCACTTCAATGACAGGTATTTTTCTAGCTGTGGTTCATCCCCTGAGAATAAGAAAATCTCCTCCAGAAGATACACAATATAAATGCATATAAAAGAATCTTGGACTCTACTATAGTACTGTGTTCTGTCATATGGGACTTGGAAGATGAAAATGTTAGGGCCCTGTTCAAAACAGTGCTAAACCTAGCAAGAGTGCAATTTGTTAACTATGCTATATTTAAGAATTGTGTGGTGAGATATTCATAAATTAAGTTATTGCAACAGAGAGAACTAAATCTCCCACTAAGCAATAAGAACAATAAAACAAAATGTTGAAAATACGTCACACATGTGCTTGTAACTGACATGGGGGAGAGATCTATTGGTTATAAAGAAGGGATTGTGAACTGGGCCAGACTAGAGTTCTTTAAAAAAATTTTCCACCCCTCATTGTGGTAGTTTTGAGTCCCTTTTTGGTTTGGAAAATTTATTCATTGAGGTTTGTTACAGATCCAGAAGAAGAAAATAAAAGGATGGGCAATAATGACCCCTGGATTCCTGCCAGAGTTACCCCAGCAAGCCTGATAAAATCTACCACCAGATTTTTTTTTTTTTTTTTTTTTTTTAGGGCAGAGGATCTCAAACTTTTTTTTTTCAGATGAATTAACTAGAAGATTATTAGAAAGACCGTTTTCATGGCCCATCTCAGACCTAATGAATCAGAATTTTAAGAAAGTGACCCAAGGAGTCTATATTTAAAAAGCTCTCCTTGTGATACCAAGATATACTAATGTTAAAGACCCACACTGCTACTATGGACTTGTGCAGCCTCAGTCTAGAGTAGACAAATCTACAGCAGGTAGAAATTAGTCACCAGGTTTGAAAGATTGAGTAGTAAATACAACATTTCAGGGACTGGCAAACGTTCAGGCATTAATTCAGTAAATACGGAATGTTCAATAGCTGTCAAACTTGGCTCCATATAGAAATTGAAAGTAGTACTTTAAAAATTATCTATGCCTGTATCTCATGCAGAATTCTCATCTAACTAGTCACACACTTTTAGGAGCTCCTAGATCATTTCAATCTGCAGTCAAGTTTGTGGTTATTGCATCAAAACTTGGTTCACTGACCTTTTCTTGCTAATAGTCAATGGAAGATAGCAGAGGAAACAATTTTTGACAGCAAAACAAAGCAAAGAAAACATATTTTAAAAATATGTCAAACTTTATTCATGGTTAAATAGCATTTTTGAGACTTTTTATCAAGAGATATTCCTAAAGAATCTTACACTACAATGACTGAATAGTATAGATATTTCAGAGAGAGAGAGTAAAGATCAGAACATAGGATCATTATTCATATGCTATTCAAGGACACTGAAACTTTGAAGAACCTAATCAAAGCACTCTACTTTTCCTCAAGATATTCTCTTTTTCTTTTCCCCTTCTTTCCTCGTTCCTAATTTCCATTCCCCATTTTCGCTTACTTCAACTTTAGTATCTGATAACTCTCCCATCACAAAGTGCTTTCTTTTAGAGTCTTCAGTGTTCAATTAGTACACTTTTAAATACTTACTAAGCAACTTCTTGGGGAGTTGTGTGTGGGAATTTTTCTGGCTATGTGATGATCTATTCAAGTTATTCAAAAGTTATTCCATTTCTACTCTGTTCCTTGGACTGTTCTATATCCACTGGAGGAAAAAACATACAAAAAGCTTAACTTTGAGGAAGTTTAATTCTAGTAGAGAAAGGAACAAACAACAAGCCATATATGACAGTGTCATGTGCTAGTATGAACTACAACAAGCATATAAAGTATCATAGAGGAAGGGGAATTATATGGGCTGAGGAATAAGGATTTTACACAAGGTGGTTGGGAAAGCCCCCATGGAGAAGTGAAAACAGAAATCAAGACTTGAAGAAAATGCAGTTGTTTGAAGGAAGACTTTATCAGGCAATACACATCATAAAAAAGTGAACATATATTTTTAGCTGTTAATTAGGTCCTGTCTTAGGATATTAGAGTTTGTTTATTTCGTATGGAGATGATGAAATCTTAATGTCCACATGGTTATTTCTGTGTTAATGTTCACAGCCATTTACAGTTACTTTTCACCAAACACATTTATATTGCTCAGCATTACAAGGTGATGTGTGCATGTGTCTGTATGTGATTTAGTCACACAACCTATGGTGGATCCTAATGAGACCTATGCTGTAACCAATTAGACACCTGCAGTAAAATCACGGTGTGGTCCAATGTTCATTTCCTCTGCTCATTAATGAGTTCAAAGCAAATCACTTTATCTCAAGTTCATACAATTTTTTACTAGAATCTCAAGGTTTCATAAGAGATTGACTCCTTGGCTCAAACAAAATTTTATAAATAATTTCTTATACATAAGAAAGCATTAGTCTTAGGACTAGGGATGTGGATTAATAGGTAGAACAGATGACGAGCATGTATAAAGCAGTGGGTTCAATCATCTGCACTGCAAAAAAAAGAGTCAATCTTAACATTTAACTAATTAACTCATCATTCCTACAGCTATGCAATGGGAGGGTCATAGTTAGATTTTTTTGGCACCCAGGATAGGATTTGAGTCAGAGTTTCATTCTGTGTATTGTAAAGAACAGCTCCCAATCTCAGTTCCTGGTGTCTCAGGAGGCTTATTGAGATTAGATTTCACATTAGATTTTCTTGGTAATTATGTCTTAAAGCCCTTAAGTTCAAGTGAAATTCAAGAAGTCACAGGTGAGGCAACTAAATGATTGGTCATGAGTGAATATATAACATTCAAAATAAATCTTGTAATGTCTCCAGTAATTAGAAGTGGTCCTTTAGGGAGTCATTGAAAAACTGAAGAGGGAGCAATAATATAAAACCGTCTCTAGGGCAGAAAAATAGCTCAATTTATAGTTCTTTTTAATTCGATACAGTAACTGAAGAACTGTAACTTCCCATATACACACACACAAATCTGATCTTTATTCCTCACAACAACTCACTTTTTTTTTATTTATCCTCAACTTACTCCAAATGATAACTTCCAAAGTAAAGCCTTTCCTCAACAGTAGTACTCAAGTTTGTTACTTGGGGTTTGAGGGAACCAGCTGGAAGCAGCACATACAGGACCAGCAAGACCTCCATCTCCTATCATTCTCATCCATCCATTTTGGGACTCTTAGACAAGCCTTGATTTTCCTGCTATATTCACCTAAAATGGTCATGAAACTGTAAATTTCTGTATAAAAATATTTTCTGAAAAATTATATGATATTTGAATCTGGATTTTAAGAATGTTAATAAGACTAGTCAGCTGTGATTGTAGATACCTGGAATCCCAATACTTGAGAAGCTGAGACAGAAGAGATCCCAGGTTGAAGGACAGCCTCAACAACTTAGCAAGGCCCTCAACAACTTAGTGAGACCCTCTTTCAAAAGATAAAAATAAAATAAAAATGGACTGGAGGTGTAACTCAAAGGTAGAATGTTCTTAAGTTCAAATCCCCCAGTATGAAGAAAAATGAAGAAAAAAAAAACACTGCTAAACAGCATTTCAGCACTATTTTTAGAAGCCATTTATTTATTTATTTTCTCATTTATTTATTGTGTATATGTGTCCGGTACTGGGGATTGAGCCCAGGGAAATTCTACCTCTGAGCTATACCCCCAGATCTATTTTTTACTTTATTTTAGTGTTAGAAAGATGTGTAAATTTGTTATTGATTGTATTAAACTAAATTCTAATTTTAACATAAATTCTTGTACCTATCAAGCTAGGTCACAGAATGCTGTTTCTTTTTTGAAGCTTCAAATATGACTCATTTATATTCAGTGTGATATTAGTGAGAAAACAAACCAGGCTACTGTCTTTGGTTATTGCATATTTATCAAGGATTTCTTTTGTTTCAAAAAATCTTAAATAAAAATTAACAATATACTAGACTTCTGTGTACTATGTGCACACATATTCCTATCACTATAATATGTAATTACAATGCACCAATAAAAGTATACTTTAAAAAAATAGACTCCTGTAAAAGTCCTCTACTACTCAACTAATGAACATTGGTAACGAGTACAAGGTTATTGTACTCATTTTTTTAGGGGGGTACCGGGGATGGAACAGGGACATTCGACCTCGGAGCTACACCCCCTGCCCTATTTTTAATTCTTTATTTTGAAAAAGGGTCTCACTAAGTTGCGGAGAGCCTCACTAGCTGGGTCTCACTGAGTTGTAAACTGCCTCACTAAGTAGCTGAGGCTGTCCACGAACTGCGATCCTTCTGTCTCAGCCTCCTAAATGCTGGGATTACAAGTGTGAGCCGCAACACCTGGCTTGTATTCTTTATTTCTTTGATTCTCTTTGCATTCTCTATCATTCTCTTTGCATTCTTTTATTTTTCTGTTTCTTTCAACATTCCACAACAGATGGCTCATAGCATTTGCACACACATAGAATAAATTTAAAAAAATATCTATGATGCTGTTCAGAAAACTAAACACAAATATCTGCAAGATGTATCATTTAGCTGGGCATGGTGCAGCAGGCCTGTGATCCCAGTACTAGGTAGGTTGAGACAGGAGGATCACAGGTTCAAGGCCAGCCTCAGCAATTTAGAAAAAGCCTTAAGCAACCTAGTAAGACACTGTTTCAAATAAAAAATAAAATATAGCATGCAGTACTATGCCTACCTTGCTTTGCTCCTTTTAAACATTATATATATATATAATCTATCACTGGCAATTGAACCTAGGGGAGTCTACCTCTAAGCTATTTTTTGTTTGTTTGTTTGTTTGTACTGGGGTTCCTGGAAACCCTTCTACCTCCGGGCTACCCTCCTAGACACCTATTTTTTATATTTTTATTTGGAAACAGGGTCTCTTAAGCCAGCGTGGCTGGCTTTGAACCTGCACGCTCCTCCTGTCTCCGCCTCCCAAACACAGGGATTACAAGTGTGCACCACCATGCCTGGCAGCTATTTTTTTTTTTTTTTTTTTTACTTTGAACCAGGGTCTCACTAGGTTGTGGAGGGCCTTGTTAAATTGAAGAGGCAGGCTGCAAACCTGTGATCCTGCTATCTCAGCCTCCAAACTACTAGTATTACAAGTGTGCGCCACCACATTTGAGTTTGGAAGCCATTTAAAACACTAAAAAGGAGCTGGGTGTGGTGGCACAAGATTATAATTCCAGTTCTTGGAAGGCTGAGACAGTAGGATCACAAATTTGAGGACAACCTTAGCAGGCAGTAAGACTCTCCTTAACCTAAAATGACCCTGTTTCAAAATAAAAATAAAAAATAGGGCCGGAGGTCTACCTAGATGTAAAATGTCGCCGAGTTCAATATCTAGTACCACAAAAGATAAAATGAAATAAAAAAATAAAAATGCCTGGAAGTATAGTTCAGAAATATTGTGTTTAATCTAAAGTACCCCCACCAAAATGTTAATAAGACTAATTTAAAAAGCAAATTCAGAAATATTGTGTTTAATCTAAAGTACCCCCACCAAAATGTTAATAAGACTAATTTAAAAAGCAAATGTGTATTGATATACAAATAAGTGTTAAATTACTACTGTCTTATATTATTTTCTATAGTATTTTCCAGAGGGAAATACTGCCAATGTTTATTATATTTAATTTTAAAGCAATTTTTAATGAAAAAACTTTCTAGGAAGTACAGATAAAACCTGATTTGAAATAATTTAGACCTTCATGTTAAATTGACCACAGTTTTATATTGTTCAATATTTTAATGGATTAATAGAGAGCAAATGCACTGCAGCAAAATTTATTTTGGTTTTAAATGAATGTGATCTAAAACACATGTTGACTTTTTATGCCTTCAAAGAATTTTCATTGTATCATGAAAGCTAAGTTTTTCTTAAAGAAATGGTTAATTTTATTATGCTATTAAATTCATTATGCTATCTATAAAAGCAGAAAATAGTTCTCTTTGCGTGTTTTGTTAAGCTGGCCATATTTGTATAATTGGCAATATATAAAAATCCATAAAAGTTAAAGCCATTGCAGCAGTAATCAGTGCAGACTCTAGTTAAAAAGAAAAATGCCTAATACCTTAACTTATAATGCAAAAAATACTTAGATTATTCCTAGTAGTGTTATGTATATGTATATATATATATATGTATATATATATATATGATCTGCCACTGGTCATCTTAATGATATTGATTGACTTGAAAGAGAATAAAAAATAGACTGAAGAGACTTTGAACGCTATCACTTATGATAATGTGATAGGAACGCGTTTCTCATCTTAGGTACTTTTGAATGTATTCTTTATAAAGTACCATTCATTCCACAAACGTTTAGGCATTTCTAAATGCAAGTGAATTGCTCTCTGACCAAGAACCGGGCTAATGGAAGAAGTCATAGATATTTGGGAACAAGACAACTAGCTGAAAATTAAATTGAGAAATGCAGAGCAGAGACTGAGAGAAGGGAAGTCAGCTTTTGTGAGGTTAGTTGGACAAAAATCAGGAAACTAATCCCATTTCTGTCTAGCATGAACTAGAGATGGGCCAAATAGGCAAAAGAAGCAGTGTGAACAAAACGAGGGTATGAGAGCAGCAGAGTTTGACCCCAAAACAGAAGCGATCAAGAGACCAAATAGTACGAGAGTTATCCTAAGAAGGAGACTGGTGTGCGTCTCAGAAGGACTTCGTAACTAGTTGGCAAACAAGGGCAACTGACCATACACTGATAGAAATTTGTGAAATTTAATGCTTGGATTTGAGTCCAAAGCCATAAAAGCAGCACACAGATGGACACTGTTAGAATTTGTAAGATTTGTAGCTCTAAGAATTATGAATCAGAATCTCCTATTTGAGATGTAGAAATGGTAACTTTGCTTTCGGCAGGCATACTAAACAAGGGTACTGTAGCTAAGCAACTAAAACTTTCCAAGTAAGCATAATCATCCTTGCAGATTTTGAAAGCTGAAACTAGATTCTAGAGTCTGAATCAAGAATGGTTACAGTGTTGAAAAATTAATAAGTACCTATAGAGAAGATGAATGTCACACTCATAAAGTTTTAAGAATTTTGAAGGAATTTAGGTAGCAGATTTGAAAGTCAGCAATTCTATTTTGCAAAGACATACAAGAACAGATCTACATTTACTTTTCAATGTTTGCATATCTTACTAGTTTTGTGTAGACCATGAAAAGAGGAAAATTAATACTAAAACCTGGAGAGGTTTTATTCTTTACCCAGTACTATACTAGGTTATATTTATGGATACCATTCTATTTAATCTTTATAATACTTCTAGTGAAATGACTACTGCTGCCCATTTTAGAGATAAGAAAACTAAGGCTTGCCTTGGTGTAGCTCTGTTGAAGAACCTTTGCCTAGTGTGTACAAGGCCCTGGGTTCAATCCTGAGCACAAGAAGGGGAGGAGGAGGATGGGAGGAAAGAGGAATAGGAGGTATCTCCAGAAAAGAGAAGGAGAAGGGGAAGGAGGAGATGACATAAGATTTCCTGTCTGACGTTAGTCTTTTAACTACCACTTTAAACAATCTAGGCAGACAGAGACAATTCCTGTAATATGTTTTAGGATGCAAAAACACAAAAAGACTTATGCTCAAAATTAATAATGATATGGTTTCTATCCTTATAACCATGAAATCAAAAATAGGAAAAATATTTGTCCATGTGTCCAATTATTTTCTACTATGTTCAGTTATAAAGGGTATATTACGAACCCAGTACGTGTACCATACTAGAAACTATACAAGCACAGAGACATGTGCTCTTTCATTAAAAAATGAAATTTAGACATGTGTGTGTTTCTCAGTATGTAGTTACCCATCTTCCTGTTTCAAAAATTTCTGATATTCTTTTGTTGAGCCGATTTAAGGTTAGTTTTTTATACTATACTGTTGTTTCTTAAACTTTATTTTTTTGAAAATGTAATTATTTTTAGGATGGGCCATATTTAGTGTGACTATACTTGGCAGGATTTTTTTCCCCCTGCTGTAGGGTTCATTTTCATCCTTTTCCCCAAGGACTCAGTAATAAAAGAAAATGAAGACACATCTCATATCTTTACCAATATACTAATGCCATGAGGTAGTTGAACTGTTTCTTGACATCTACTCTCTTCTTGACTTATTTTCCCTTCTCCCTTAGTAGTCAATGGTTCATAGTAGCTTTTATTTGAAATGATGGATTGTTTTTTGGAATTGCTATAAACCATTAAATGACATTTTTCTGGTTCAAAGTTCAGTGAATAAAATCATTAACATATATTTATAAAGTCAAATTTTATTCTTTGGCAAGAAAGATGCTATATTAATATAAAACTGCTTTCATACAGTATTGAGTATGTCAATCATATATGATCTTCATTATACACTGCAGCTATTTAGTGTAATTATAAGGAATTCTTATAAAAGAATTTGGCGAAGTATCTTTTGTGGCATGGTAAGCATTTTTCCCCATGGGTAGATATCTTAGTGATACAGATTTGAATGGGGCTGTATATGGGAAGAAATACAAAATGTTTCAGTGAATGGAGCATTGCCATTGAGTTTATTCTCCAGCTGAGTACTATGATTTTCTTGTCAGCTTATAGTGTCACCTGCTTAAGTGACAGACAACCTGTGGTTTTCTCTTATTTGCTATTTCAAATAGAAACCTAGAAAGACACAAACTACCCACAGATTTTATCTTGAATATTATTTTCTGGTTCTGTGGAACTACATTTGATCCCCATGCCGTTTCCTTTCAGCCCATTAATTTAAAATACATGCTTTCATTTAAATAAAAATTTAAAATCTGTATTGATAGCCGGGCATGGTGGCGCATGCTTGTAATCCCCGCACTTGGGAGGCAGAGACAGGAGGATCGCACAGGTTTGAAGCCAGCCGCGCTGGCTTAAGAGACCCTGTTTCCAAATAAAAATATAAAATAGGTCTGGGAGTGTAGCCCAGAGGTAGAAGGGCTTCCGGGAACCCCAGTACCGCAAAAAAAAAAAAAAAAAAGTCTGTATTGATAAAATTCAATTGCTATTACTATTTCAAGGTAGAAAAACATATAAGTTTTTTGAGGTTTTTGGTCTTTTGTATGTTAACATAAATTATCTTTAACCTCACATTGTTTTGTTCTATCTAATTACTCATTATCATAATCTTATTTGTTGATATCCATCTTATATATCACAAAACAAGTATAGAATTATGTTTCTAGGATTTACCCACCCTATGGAATGGAAATGAATGGAACATCCCCTTCCACATTTTCTGGGACATGCAGATAATTGTAATTGTACTTTTTTTTAATCCATGTTGTTGTTGATTTTATTTATTTGACAATATCATTGTTTTTTTGGATGAGCCATACTGTATGTGACTATACTTGTCAGGATAGTTTTTGCTGTGGTAGGTAGATGCCATCTTTATACTTTTTCTAAAGAATTCACTAATAAAAATCAAATATGAGTCAAAATGGAAAGTTACAGCAGAAATTAAATAAATATCATAGGCATAGTAACAAACATCTAATCACTTTATCAATGCAAATACTTACAGTGATTCAGATCTTGGTAGAATTAAATATACTTTACTGAACCTTTATCTTTTTGATGTATAAGAGAGACCACCGCAGGGACATTATGGAGAGGACAAACAGGCTCTATCCTCTCTGTACAGCCCGGCCAATGTCAGTAAGGGGTGGGAGGGGAACAGGGTTTCTAACATTTCAACATGTAGTATTCACTCAATATCTGTATTTAAAACATCCCAATTTAATACAATTTTAATATTGTGAGCCATAAGCAATAGCCTGGCTATAAAAATATTAATTTCTGGCTTGATAACAACTCAGTCCAGGATAAGTGGAATGAATGGAAGTCTATTAAAAGTCTGGGAATGCTATGCTTCATTTGGAATGTTCTATAAATGACGACTTATTTAAAAGAGCTTAATAATATTTCCACTCAGCAGTTACTGCTCTTTCAGCTGTAGTATGTCAAAAAACTGGAAGTCTGCTTGACAATGCAGTATTGATCTAGATGAAACAAGATCAATAGGTATTATAGTTACTCAGTGACTAGGTTAGAAAAAATGAGGAATTATCCTACTGACAAATAAACAAAATTTTACTTAAAAATGCTCAAATTTGTTCATATGCTATTGTTTATTTTTAAATACAAAGAATCCCTTCCCTATATTATCAACTTTATTTTTCAAACAGCAATGTTATACATTAGAAGAAATTATACTGATCTTCATAAGGACAACTTTACATAATTCATTTTCTATAACTTAACACTGCTTAACATATAGAAGGTAACTCCATTCTGTTCACATAATTTGAAATGTAATATATTAATACTTCTATTTATATGTAAATCTCACTGTATATACTTGTCTGTATCTTTAAATATATTTTCCAAATATTTCAAATGCAATGTTGCATACAAACCTTAGTAAAACCCTAAGAAGAATTAGGGTATGTATCTTTGTCTAAGCAGTACATTTGTGTGATAAAAATTCAAGGAAATTTTCTAAACTGACAGAGTCAGTTGGTGACAGACTTAGACAACTAATTCAATTTCTTGAATTTGCATCTACTTGTCAGATTCACTAGCTTTTAACATCTTACTTCTACCCAAGATGATTTTCTGTGCTTATTGAATAAGTATAAATTTTTGCACACAATGGTGATTACCATAGACAATTTTGACATTATTTGGCGTTCTGTAGATGTAAACTGTGTGAAGACACTAGAGTCTGAGGCTCCACTTCCAAGATGCTTCCAAAGATACTATACCTATCCACTCACATGCCTTCCATGTGTGGATGCTAGATAAAATCCACAGACATGCAAGATGGCACCAGCAATCCCAGTGCAGTTAGTGTATATTCCTGAGTGAAATGCATATGCCTTCTAAACTTGAAAGATGAGATTGCAGTCAAATGACACAATTGGTTCCTAATGAAAAAGGCTGAGCCTCTTCTCAGCTTTGTATCTTTTGTAGCCCAATGAACCATTGACAGAAACAGAGACAATAGCGTAGAGAAAGATAGGAAGGAGAATGTGAAGAGACTATAAAAAAAGGTCAGCAACAAAACCTTGCACATTGTATGTGTGTCTCTCTCTGGAGTCAAAATTGATTTTTCCATTAATTATAACTGTCCATTTATCACATAGGCAATGGGATTTTAAACATTTTTTATATGAAATATAAAAATTAAATTCAAATGAAGTGCTTTCTGATAAAATTGTATATTAATAAGGTAGAAAAATTTTATGAATATAATATTTGCTTATTTCATATAACATAGTAAAGAAAACAAGATTAAAATCTAGCTAGAAAGTGAAAATATCTTTTTCTACAGCCTTTTTGCTCGTTGACTCTAACAACTTAATCTAAGTCATAATGATTTGGTGAGAGAGATAAGCAATGATGGAAAGAAATTTGTATATCCCAGGACATTTCTCTTTAAAGAAATCTAATTTTTTAAACATGGATAAAATAACTTCTTAGCCTTTTGGCTAAGATCAAGTGTAGCAAAGCATGGATAAAGATGTAATTCTTTGTTGTAATAATACAAAACCAGTGGTTAATTTTAGCTGTTCCACCAAAATATAAAGATAAAAAAGTACAACTCAGAGTTTTATTGTTATTGTTTCAATTTGTTTTAAAATATTAGCTTACATCAACAAATATTAGATTATAATTACAGAAAAGACAATTACAATTGAGGACTTAGATGGACATGGTGGCACACACTTGTAATCTCAGTACTTGGGAGGCTGAGAGAGGAGGATCACAAATTCATCACCAGCCTCAGCTACTTAATGAGTGAGACCCTGTTTCAAAATAAAGAATAAAAACAGGGTTGAGTGTGTAGCTTGGAGGTTGA
Source organism: Muscardinus avellanarius (assembly GCF_963383645.1). Taxonomy (NCBI): domain Eukaryota; kingdom Metazoa; phylum Chordata; class Mammalia; order Rodentia; family Gliridae; genus Muscardinus; species Muscardinus avellanarius. Next base: position 77,967,121 of record NC_137794.1, read on the forward strand.
GTAACACTGGGTTCAAACCCCCGTACTACAAAAAAAAAAAGTGAGAATTTAACAAATTACTATAGGTGCTCCCTAGGTGATAGATGTTAAGGGCTTAAAATCTATGACTTTAAATTTGGAAAAGCTTTATAAATTATATACTGGGAAGATAAAATAAATAAACAGGAAATGACTTAAGAGGACCTATCAAGTTCCATATCAGCAGGTGTAGATCAACACAGCACAAAATGAATTCTAGGGCACTCAGAGCATGAAGACATATGGCAGGAGGGGAAAGGGATGGTTGATGAGATGCAGCAGGCTTACTGAGTAGGTAAATTTCAGCTCACATGTTGAGGAAGGCAATGTATCTGAAGAAGAATGTGTCATGGGTATATTTATATTCTAGATACAAGGAATAATAATATGTACAAAGATGTAAAAGCAGGACATGGTAAGCAATGTGAATTAGATCAACAAAAGAAGCTGGGACAGAAACGTGGTTCAGAGAAAGAAGTTAGAAATACAGAAGGCCAGTGTATTTAGCAGGACAAGAAGTGGGGAGAGTAACAATAGACTATACATTAAGTTGGAAAAGCAAATTGTAATTAATATGGTAAGTAAAATGAAGCCTTTTTGAAAAATCTAAAGCAAAACTATTGCATGGGTTAACTATATCTTACAGGCTATATATATATATATATATATATATATATATATATATTGTGTAAATTGGAGACACATGAGGATATTTCTTTCTGCCAAATGGAAATATGGAAATGTTGAATGTTTCCAGGCCTTTGGCACAATTACTACTGATGTATGAAAGGCCCAAAAGAAACATAAGAAGATATATCTCAGAGACAGTCCCCCCAAAAAATAATAAAACTTAATTATTCATTATATCTGGTAAAGTCAGAGAAGATAGAATAGTTGAAAAATTAATCCATTATTTTTGAAGCTAAGAGAACCAGGAAGAAGCTGCAATGGAGAATAACCAGAAATGATGACTCTCCCAATCAATGAAATTGAATTAAGCACTATCTTGTAGAAGGCATAGACCCAACATTATGCACAAGTCAAAAAAAATGTAGGGTGTGTACTATTTTTTTACATGACTATCAGGGCAGTGGGACTGGTGATAGTATATGTAATGAATTTATGTCAACATGTAAGAGCAAATACCAATAAAACAGCAAAAAACTGTATCTCCAGTCCCAGCCCTGGGTTCAGGAATTCTTTTCTTTACTAACCTCAGTTATTGTAGGAATCGGTTTTGTGTACTTTGTGCCCTAAGGACTGAACTGCTTTAACTACCATGTTACCTGGAAACTAACACCATACAATACCTTCCTTTAGATAATTGAAATAAGTACCAACCCATAGCTATATATTACATAACCTAAACTTAAATGTAATTAGAATAAATAGACAAATCAATATAAGGCTATGTATGTACAAAATCATGGGATGCATAGTCAATATGGTTTCTTATAAAAGGACAAATCTCAATGACATTTTGCTGGATTTTATATAGCTTGAATTATTATTTTTTATGATTAATCTGGCAAAATATGTTACATTTAAGAATGTCATATCAAAAATAAGATTTTTTCCCTTACCATTGTGTTCTTATTGTAAGTTTTGTTCAAAACAACAACTCTGCAATAAGTGAAGTGTCTGAAATGTCACTAGCTCTGCCTTGAGAAACAGGGTACACTTTTCTGAACATCTTTAAATGGTAAATGCTTCTGAAGGTATATCATTAAAACCAGAATTTGTTCTTTATATTTGTCTCAAATTATATACTTCATTATTCCATGGTAACAATGGTGGATTCCCATTCATTTTTTTAACTACTTGCTAAAATCAAATTATTTGTTTATTCATAAGTTTAGCTACTGATTATCCAACATATAAAATAACTCATTTAAATAAATATAACATGCAACTATGTGGTCATATAAGGGAGGCAAACAAGTAAGCAAAACAATAGAGCTTGATAAATGTCATGATTGAGGTCTACGAACAGCTATTGGTACACACAGAGATGTAAATAAATCTCCTGGTTCTGTAGCAGGAATTATAGTTTTCCTGTCTCCTCCAAATTCACACTGGAATTTAATTGCCATTACGATGGCATTCAAAGGTGAGACTTCTCTTTCTCTCATGTGCATTCTTACCATGGGATGTCTTCCACCATGCTATGATGCTGCATGAAGGTCCTCACCAGATGTCAGCTCCAAGTGCTGGGACTTCCCAGCCTCCAAAACCATGAGACAAATACACTGCTCTTCTTTATAGATTATGAGTCTCAGATATTCTGCTATGGCAATATAAAGTGCATTAAGACAGCAAGGAAAGCAGAAAATCACCATGGAAAGCCACACATACCCCTAAGCTGGGTCATGTCGGGAGAGTAGAGTTTTCCCAGTTGAAAGAAGATGGAAGGACTTTGCAGGCAGAACAAAGAACATACGCAAAATACTCTCTGATTAGTTATATAACTCTATTATTACTTTGATATAGTTGGAGCCTAGAACATAAGGCAGAGAGTGGCAAATAATGAAATTGGAGAGCTCAACAGCCATCAGATTATTAAGTACCTTGCCTCCCATGCAAAGGAGTTTAAACTCTATCCAAAGGGTGCTTGGTGGTATGATTAGCTTCACGCTGGGGAAGATCAGCAGCGATGTGAAATTCGCTTGGAGGAAATAAAGGCTGGAGTTCTGGGATCCATTAAGAGGCTATTAAAGCAACTCATTAGAGACAGGCTGAAAGCCTGAACAAAGATTGTACCAATGGGATGGAGACAGAAAGATAATAGATGGAAAGAAATGAGAATCAAAGGAAATCTGGTTGTTTTTACCATGCAGATTAACTTATTCATTATACTTTAGCACTCTACTTTTCCTTGTGTTTACTGAATGTTCCCTTATTTATGCTGATACACATATAGTCATGTTGTATGCAGGTTTTAGTGAGAAATGACTCAAGAGTCCAAGGGAATGCGCCAACTGAAGCCTTTATTGGCTGGCCAGTGGTGGTACCCTCAGTCCAGAAACCTGATGGAGGGGCCCCCTGATTGGCCAGGGGTAAAGGCTTATAAGGGAAAAAACCAAAATCAAACAGGTTTACAGAAGCAGAAATTGGCCTTTAGCTTATCTAGTATGCAAGGTCCTGCTCCTCTGGTCAGGTGCTGGGTGAGGCCTGGGCTACACCCAAAGTCAGACTTTTGGGAGGAATTCTTTACTTTAGCACAAATCACAGGAATTTCAGGTGGGGAGATAGGCCATTATGATTTTAAAAGTATGGGCCTATTGAGTACTATTGCCTAAGAAGGGACAGGCCAGATGGGCTACTGTGATTAAAAATGTGGCCTATGGAGGGCTTTTTTCTAAGAATGAAAATAATTTGCAGGGTATTTTCTCCTTTCTTTCCAGTTTGCCTCCTTTTACTTTAGCTATTACAGTCTGCTTCTATTCAATAATATTGAAAATATTGTCTTTTTAGGTAAATATTCACAGAAGTTTGAAACCATGCATAAATGGGTTATTTGCTCACACAAAGCAATTCTTTAAATATAATACACTGCCATTGGATTATTTAGCCAATTGTTTTAAAAATATCAACTTTATTGTTATAGCTTTAATAAGTGGGATTACCACATATAGAGAAATATTTTCAATCCTTGGTATAGAAATATTTTCCAAAATCAGTACATTAATAAACTTTAAAGAAGCCAAGTACACAGAAATCCTAAAAAAAAACAATTAAAAAAATTCTTTCAATTTTGCCTCCTATGTAATCAAGTACAAAGATAAATTAATTTTCATTATGCAGAACCTAGCAATAAAATAAACAGAACCAATAAAAATTTAAACAAAAGATGTCTTATAGCGTAAATTAAGATTAGAATCATAGAATTCTATATCTAGAAGGAACTTTGAAATAATGTTTACAGATAGAAACATTTCATGAAGAGCCAGGCATGATGGCGCATGCTTGTAATCACAGAATTTGGGAGGCTGAGACAGGAGGATCATGGTTGTCGACAGCCTCAGCTACTTAGTGAGGCCCTTTGCAACTTAGTGATACCCTATTTCAAAAATAAAGAATAAAGAATAGGGCTGAAGGGTGTCGCTTTGAGGTACAATGCCCCTAGGTTCCATCCCCAGTACTGAAAAAAAAAAAAGGAAGGTAGGTAGGTAGGAAGGAAGGTAGGTAGGTAGGTAGGTAGGTTGGCTGCATGAAGAATATGCAACAAATTTGTTTGAGTTTAAAGGTCCAGGAAACTCAGAAGACATATACCCTCTATGCTCAAGAATTTAACTTGTCATGTCTTCAACTTTTAACTTGATTACAGTATATTTTGTTAAGGGTCTCCTTGAATTAATACTGTTAAATATCTATTGAGCTTCCTGGATCTGGATATCTATTTTCTTCTTCAGGCATAGAAAGTCTTCTACCATTATTTCTTTGAATATGTTTCCTTTTTTATCCCTGTCTCCTTTTAGAACTCCAGTAATGCATGCATTGTTTCACTTTATGATATCCCATAGGCCCCTAAGGCTGCCTTTCCACTTTCTCATACTGTTTCCTTTTTGCTCCCCATATTGAATGATTTCCAACGACCAGTCTTCAAGTTTGCTAATCTTTTCTTCTGCTTGAGTTTGCTAATGCTTTCTTCTGCTTGATCTCATCTGTTGAACACCTCTATTGAATTTTTTAGTTCAGTTGTTGATTCCTCAGCTCCTTGATATTTTTTATCTCTTGAAGTTCTTCCTTTGTTCATGCATTACTTTTCTTACCTCAGGGAAGAATTCCTTGACCTGGAATTGAAAGTCATAAAAGCTTTATAACTTTCAATTCCAGGTCAGGTAAATCATATAACTCCTTTTCATTAGGGTTGGCTTCTGGAGACTTATATTGTTATATTATTTGAAACATATTCCCCTATTTCTTCACTTTCTTCTCTATGCTTCTTCACTTAACTCTAGTGTGTGTGTGTGTGTGTGTGTGTGTGTGTGTGTGCATTAGATGAAAGAATCCCTCTTCCATTTTGTTAGAATGGTATCCTAGAGTCCTAGAAGAGATTTTCCTTCTCAAATAACCCCACTTCTGCAACTCTATTCTTATCCATTGTACTGTCTTTAGTTTTAGTGGCCCTACTAAAAGTAAACAGTATCAAATCATGCTAGAACCTTGAGAGAAGGACAGAAGCCAGTCTCTTGTGATACAGCTAGAGGTTGGAGTGTTAGAAATGTGTTCTGGCTCTTTCTTTCCTTGAAGAGAAGCTAAGAGTAGTTTATCACCTACTTATTCTGACCCACACTATGATGAATGTCTGAAGAAGTTGCCTTTAATCTTAATCCGGGGAGATGGCTGATGAATGTTTTCACATTTAAAAGTGTCCTTCTGTTTTCTGTGGTTTTAGAGACTTAGGAGTGCAGAGTTCTGTCAACTCCTGGATTTAGGTGACTTAGGAGCCAGTCCCAAAGTAAAGGCCTACAAAAATTGAGACATTGGATGGCTGCAGAAACTATTTTCAGGGAGAATCTATACATCTGGATTTACTGCTGGAACAAGGAAGAAAAGAATCTGTGAGTTTCATCCAATGTTCTGTTTGGCAAGAATTTGCAGACCTTCTAGCAGAGGAAACTTCTGGTCTGAAGTTATCACTGAAAAAATCCATGGAAGAAAGGGCAGGAGCACCCACTTTCCCTTTCAGGCATGGTGCTTCCTTCAAATGAGAGCTGCAGGACTGGATCCCCAAGTGCAAGGTATTGTCCTTTTGTTCATGATGGTGGAGCCCCAGAACCTCTTTCAATAGAGAATTGGCAAATTTGAGATTATTCCTGGACCAAAGTGCAGAAGAAGCCATGGGAAATGCCATTTCTCCTGTTCAAACCAGTAGAAGTCTCACATCTTCCATGCTGGAGGATCCTTCTGTCTGGAGTTTCTACTGAAACAAACTAGAGAATAAGGTACAGGATTATTCACTTTCAACATCACAGAGAAATTCCTAGTATACCTCTAATGAGGGATTACAGAACATTATCTCTGTAATAAGATAGAGAACATACTTGGTGTACCAGACCTCCTATTCTTGCTTGCAAAGGCTTCCAACCTCTTTTCTCAGAAAAAAATTATAGCACTGGAATTGTGGACAAAACAGCCCAGGGAAGAAAGAAGACCTATGGAGTTCTATCTCGTATAGGCTCTAGAGAGTTTATTCTTTACTTGCTAAGTAGGACCCCAGATACTCAATTTTTAGGCATCAAAACCACAAGTAACTGCTGGAAAAACTAGAAAAGCATGGAGGCAAACTCCTCTCAAACCGTTGGAGGGTAGGCTGTTTTCAGGATCTACTACTGCTGGTGAGGTTCTAAACCTCCTTTGCCCTTTCTGCTTGAGCTTACATGTGTACTTGGCCCTCAAGACAAAACCTAGAGTTGGAATTTCTTTCCTGCCTATAAGCTGCTATGCTCAGGCAGCGTTTAGTGCCTGAGTGTATCTCACTCTCCCTACATCTTGTGATGCAATATTTTCTCAGCTGTCCAGTGAGTTGGTATCTTTTCAGTGAATTCCATCTTCCTCTTGGGGAGAACTGATCACTGCGTGGGTGATGACTCACTGTGTCTATTGGAGGAAGAATAGTCAGGAGCTCCCTGTTCTACTGTTTGGCTGATGTCATTCCAAAAATATTAATTCATTTTTTGTGTGGTAGGTACCAAGGATTGAACCCAGGGGCATTCTATTTCTGAGTTATATCTCCAGCCCTGTCTTTTATTCTTTATTTTGAAACAGTGTCTCACTGAGTTGCAAAGAGTCTCATTAAGTAGCTGAGGCTAGCTAAGAACTTACATCTTCCTCTTTCAGCCTTCCAAGCACTTGGATTACAAGTGTGTTCCATCACACATAGCCCCAAAAATATCAATTTTAAAGCTCTATCTGATTAATATATATTTATTTGGAGGGAGGTGGTAAAAAGTTATATCCTTTTCCACTTCCCATGTGTGCGTGATACTAATTGGTATCTTAAGATCTTTGTAAGTGGATCTAAAGGTGTAGATTTAGAATGTCCCCCTCAAGAGCCGGGCATGGTGGCGCACGCTTGTAATCCCCGTGCTTGGGAGGCAGAGACAGGAGGATCTCACAGGTTCAAAGCCAGCCTCTCTGGCTTAAGAGACTCTGTTTCCAAATAAAATATAAAATAGGTCTGGGAGTGTAGCCCAGAGGTAGAAGGGTTCTATCCACAATACCACCAAAACAAACAAAAAAAAAAAAGAAGAAGAAAAAGAAAAAGAAAAAAGAAAAAAGAAAGAATGTCCCTCTCAAAGAAACCAGGGAGTCATGTTGGAGGTGAAACTTGCTGCCAAAGAAGGGTCCCTGGGGGTGTGGCCTTTGAGATTATATAAACTTCCTCTTCCCCTTGTTCTCACTCTTGCTTTTGGTTTTATAAGAAAGCAGAGCCTTGCTCTCTCTTTTTCTTGTTGCTTCCCACTGCCATGCTTTGATCTCTACATACTTGGCCTGACATAAACTAAACCCCTAAAATCTCTGAAAACTGTGAGCAAATAAGTCTTCCTTCTTCTGACAGGTGTGGTCAGTTGTTTTAGATTACATCAGTGAGAATGCTGACTGAGACAGTACTTAACTGAGAATGTAAAGGATAGATAATGTGCATGAAGTAATTAGCCAGCATTCACATATACACTCAGTATTCATTTATGGATTATCTAATTTGCTCAGACTGTACTAATAAACTATAATATACTGGGTGGTTTAAACAAACACACAAACAAAAACTTGTACTTCTCACAGTTTTGGATGCTGGGAAGTCCAGGAAGTCAAGTCTGCACAGGCAGACTCAGTGCCAGGTAAAGTACCTCTTTCTGGTTCATAGAAAGCCATTCTCTTTCTGTGTCTTCACAAGTTGAAAGGAATGAGGAAAAATATGAACTTTGGGGAGATAAACATTTCAGTCCATCACATGAGTCATTATTATCACCCCTAAATATATATGACTTTCAGCACTCCTGTGGTACATACATGGGTTTGTTTTCTCTAACACATATCATTAAGTTTAAAATAGCCCAATGTTCTTTGGGGATCAATGCTGTTTACTAAATACTTGTGATTCCAAAAGTTGACATTAGATTTCAGGATACCTTGGTGTTTTGTCAAAGAAAGCAAACTTCAGAATATGTAAAAAACATGCTTGGATTTCATTGATATTATTGCTTTTGTTCAGAGAGCCCTACATTCCTTAATTTGGTCCATTCACCCTCTCCTTAATAACAATCTCCTTTATGACAGTTTCTCCTTTTGTTTTGCCAAACCCGTGTTGATACCTCTTGGTCTTACTGCACTTGAAAATCTTGCCATAAATTTTGACTTTTTTTTCTCTAAAACTTTACCTGTACTAATTGTGTCTTTCCAACAAAATTTTAAACTGCTTTAGGGCATGGATCACATCCAATCCATTCTTTATCTAGGACAGCAGTTACCGTACTGCTTAGTTTATTTCAGGCTCTGAGAAAAGACAGGTAGGTTACTTCTCTAATTAACATTGAAATTTTGAATTTGTAGATCAGTTTACCCTTTTATTTGCAGCTCAGTACCTCAGTAAGTAGTTTTCTTTTTCAACTATACCGCTGGTCTTTAAAACATGACAATTATTCTATAAAACATGTGTTGTGGTATGGGATCTCTGAATCGTTCATTGAGATGAAACAAAACCAGTGACTTCCTTTAATTAGAAAGCTTTTGAAATTGCAGAACATGAATTACCAGGTTGCCCTTAAGAAACACTGGGTTTCTGCCATCTCAGTGCTACAAACCCAATACTTCATTAGCTGTGCTGTCACTTCCATGTGTCTGTTTACACCGAGGAGCACAATGATAACTCCAGTGACCTGAAATAATTGTCATGTAAGTTCGCTTCTGATGAAAGTTCAGTTCTTGCTGAGAGATGCCTACAGCTCAATGTGCTGTACAGACAGCAGCCTGCAAGTTTCTCTTTTTCTGGCCTAGTAAAGAGGAACCAGGAAGACAGGCCTGTGAATTCACTTCCTTCTGCCTCTCTGCTCCCTTTGGGCATGAAGCAACAATTCTGCCTTCAGGAAGAAATGAATCATTATTTTACTTTCCTGATAAGGCCTGGGATGCTGGTGAGAACCTGCTGACGGGCAGCTGGTCATAGCAGGTCAGCGAGCAGGCCTGGGGAGACTGCCCTTCAGTGAAAAGACTCAGCAGAGGGCAAACGAGGACTTCACAAGCGGAAAATAGCCACTGAACTAGAAATCGATCAATAAAAAATTTAAACTCCCCCATAATGACTATTGAACACAAGAAATACACAAGAAGCAGGGAAATGAGAAAGAAGTATAAAAATGCATACATGAAATGGTTCCTCTTTAGCAAGGCTTCCTCAGTATTTTATGTCCTGGGTATCTCTGCAACTGAGTCCTTATTGTGCACGACTTATTTGTTCAGCAGGCCGGCCCTAGGCAAAACTCCTAAAGTAGAAATCAGAGTCTCCAATGTCCTTCCCAGCTCCTCTCTCAGGACTCATATTAAGCTTCCTAGGTGACCTCATGCTGCCTACTGAGTACTCACGCACTGTGTCAGGGTCTTAATAGCTGTGCTAGGTGTCCCAGGCCTTAGCCCTGGGCTTGCTCCTGACCCTTACCAAGCATGTCAGTCCGATTCCCTTTGAACCTGCCTGAATTCATTAGGACTCCCCCAATTGCTACTAACAGAAAAATACATTAGCTAGCTAAGCCGAAAGGAGAATTTATCATAAGGATGCAGAGGTGTTTCATGCACTTCAAGGGCTCAAGGCTGCTTGGCTTCAAACACAGACTGGAATTGCAGATGATCAGACTCTCACAGGCTTCTTTGCTGCTTCTCATAGGATATTTGGTTTCATTTTCCCTTTCTTTCTTGCTCTCTTGTTCTCTATCTCTAGGAAACGTTTTCCTCTTTTAGGCCCATGTGGCAAATAAACAAATAAACAAAAAAGAAAAATGAATGCAGAATGAAAGCAAATAAACATGACTCACACAAAGTCCACATTGCAAAGCCAGCAATCTGGGGTGATATTTGTTTATTTGAGATTTCAGCTTTATGAGCAAAGACTGCTGTTTGGACAAGCTTTAATCATAGGGTCCCCTTCCCCCATGAATGTTAACACAGCTGCTATGCTGTGACCGAGTGGAGGGGGAGCAGCAGTTTTTACAAAAGAAGGGCAAAAAACCAAAGACGTGTCCACTCTTATTCCTTTTCCCCAAAGACACTGTGTTGTTCTCTTCCCCGTGCTGGGTCTCTCCAGCTTCATTCCTGTGGGCACACCATGGTTCTGAGAAATGCTGGCAAAATCTCCTGAATTGAGAATTAGAGCTGGTGGCAGAGGAAACTAATATTCTTTAAATCATAACAAGTTGCTTGAGAGTTAGTCTAATAACCCTGAATTTAGCTTGTTCTTCATTTCATAAAATTGATTTTAAGTATTAAATGCCCATAAACTTTTTTTTTCCCTTATTGGTGCTAGGGATTGAACCCAGAGGCATTTTACCACCAACCTACACCCCAGACTGACTTTCTTTCTTTCTTTCTTTCTTTCTTTCTTTCTTTCTTTCTTTCTTTCTTTCTTTATTGAAATAGGTTCCCACCAAGTTGCTACAAGCTTCCCTAAATTGCTGATGCTGGCAGTGAACCTGCAATCCTCCTGTCTCAGTCTCCCAGGTACTGGGATTATAGGCACCAGTGCTATATGGGCTTCTCTGTCCTCAAATCCGATTGTTGGTGTCTGCAATTATATGACCCCATGAGTTTTTCATTATTACATGAACTCCATTGCTAGCTTCAGTAAATGTTTTATTTATACATTTTTACATGTAGGGTACAGTGATTTTAGAAACACACACACACACACACACACACACACACACACACACACACAGTATATAAGTATATATCTCCCTTGGGGATCAACCAGGCTTCTTGTTCAAATCAATATGCTTACTATCTTGTATGTGTGCTTGAATTATCAATTTCTGACACTACTATTATGGATTTGTTTATTGCTTTGTCAAATCTGCTGGATTGTTCCTTCCTGTTTCTCATCCACCACCTCTTTCTCTTATTGATCTATAATTTTAGATACAAGTTCATTTATTACGATGATGTGCCTTGGGAGTATTTTTTATTCCTGTATAATGGGTCTATTTATCACCATCAATATGTTTTGCTTAAATTCTATATTGACTGAGAATAATATTGCTTCATGCTAGTGGCTGTCATGTACTATTGTTATAATTATTTGCCTGATAAATATTTTTAGTTATCTTTTATATCTTCATATAACTTTGTTTTTTAGATATGTATTGTCTAGACAGTGCATGCAAAGTAGATACCTCATTTAGTTCTCTACTCATAATTTCTGGTGTGTGTGTGTGTGTGTGTGTGTGTGTGTGTGTGTGTGTGTTTGATATTGGGGATGGAACCCAAGGGCATTCTACCTCTAGCTTCACCCCAGCCCTATTTCTTATTCTTTATTTTTGAAACAGGGTCTCACTGAGTTGTGGAGTGTCTCACTAAGTAGCTTAGGCTGGCTTAAAACTTATTCTCCTGTCTCAGCCTCCCACCAAGTACTGGGATCCCAAGCGTAGGCCACCAAATCTGGTTGGAACTCATTTTTTGTCTTTAAAAAAAACTCTCAAATTGTTACTCATGTCTCTTAACTGCCTTTTAGTGTAATGTTAATAACTATGATTTTGGACTCAATCCTCTGAATTAATTTTATATTACTACGGGTTGATATATTAATTTTCTCACCAGCTGCGTTTTTATACATAATTAGTTTCGTTTTGTTCAATGAATATATTTTTCTGTAAAACACTTAATTGCATATTTTTATACTCAACTGTTCTTATTTTATTTCTGCTTGTTTTGGTTATATAATATTGTCTCTTTTTTGTGGTACTGGGGATGTAACCCGGGGGGGCATTCTACCTCTGAGACATACCACCACCCCAACTTTTTATACTTTATTTGGAAACGGGGTCTCACTGAGTTGCAAAGGGCCTCACTAAGGAGCTGAGGCTGTCAGTGAACCACAGTCCTCCTGTCTCAACCTCCCAAATGCTGGGATTATAAGCGTGTGCCACCACACCTGGCTTAATATTGCCATTTTTTAAAGGAAGTAATTTCTTTTTTATGACATCAAGCTTTTTAAACATACTTTTACATAATCTGTGTCAGCTTTGTCATGAAATTAATTTTCTTTGGAATTAATGATTAATTAATTAATTAGTTTATATTTTTAGTGCTGTCGCAGATTAAACTCAGAAGTATTCTACACCAGATACACCCACAGCCCTATGCTCTTTTATTTTTTTATTTGGAAACAGGGCCTCACTAAGTTACTGAGATCCTTGCTAAATTGTTGAGATGAATCTTGAACCTGTGATTTCTCTTGTATCAATTTTTCAAGTACCAGGATTGCAGATGTGTGCCACCATGCCTAGCTGTGTTTTTACTATGTAGCATATGAACGCATTTTGTAGAAATTTGGAGAAAAATGCTTAGCAAATGAGTCATTGTTTAATTTTTGTGCAATCAGAAACATTAAATATTTGGATTTTCAAGATTATACAGTTTAGTACTACTCTTTTGCAATGATAGAAGTACTGATATTCAGAAAAAAATTGTGTCTGATCTTTACATGGAGCTCACTCATAGCACAGTGTCCCTCACTGCTTTTTTGATGTTCTGCTTCTAGATACTTTCTTAATTCAATCATTCAATTTATGCATTGATATAAGTATGCTCACAATCACTTTAAGAATTTTCCTTTTGCATTGTAAAAATCAATCGAATTAATCTTCTGGAATAAATTCTCCACATCTGATCATATTTTATAACTTGCATTAAGTCTAGATAATGTGTTTATTACTTTAAAATAAACATCTTGTTAAAATTCAGCTAGAACAATTTTAATTGTTTTAATTAATCTATGCAATTATTGGGATAAATATGTTTAATAGTGATTAAAGAAAGAAAATAGCAAAATCCATCATAGATGTTTAAGCTATATTCTAGTTAAAATTAAAGATGTTATTTAAATGCCAAGGTTTTTAAATATTTATGGATTAAATATGCTCAGTGTCTTCTGTAACAGAAAGGATGTGGATTTTATATTTGATCTCTAGGCAAATTAATGATGCAGCCAGAGAGCATAGCTGGATATAGTGGGCTATAAAAAAAACCAATTTAAGTAATTTGTGCAAATACTTTAAAGTTTTATGAATTAAATTTTAGACAAATTCCCCATGACAAGGCAGCTTCCTCACAGAGCATAGCTCCAGTAATTTTGATGTACCGATAGGCAATTAAAAAATTCAAATTAAGAAATTAAGTCTCAGGGGTCTAAATCAACTGATTTTGTAATTTACTTTTTTCCTTAAAAAGTTTCCATGAAATAAATATACCAGCAGTTATAAAGCTTTCTTATTCTCTGTTATGTGTTATCCACTGATAATTTTCACATATTCATAATGATCCACATTTTACTTTTTTAAGAAAATACCAGTTGTTGGGTGGTTAAAATGTATGTATCACAGTCAGACAGTTCTAGTTTTCAGTCCCAGCATATCAATATACTAACTATACAAACATATACATTATATAGCCATTTAAGCTTCCTTTGACATGTCTGTGAACTTGGGATAAGAATATACTCTTCATAGTGTTATGTAAGGGAAATACAATAATGGGTGGTAACATATTTCTTTAGTACTCAATAAATGTTACCTAGCCCTTCCAGCATTAATTTTACTTTTAAACACACACACACACACACACACACACACACACACACACACAAACACACACACACATACACATACACACACGTATGACACAGGTATCATTCTATATTTTTAATAAATGTGTATTGTTAGTAATAATTATTTAAAATACTTTGTCATATTGACTCCTTAAAAACTTCTCTATAGAAAAACTATGTCATATTTTAGCCTGATGGCTTGTATAATAATTTGTGTATGAAGACTTTAAAATCATGAGCATTACAATTATATACAAAGGATGAGATATAGGATATTGAGAGTATATAATTTAATTTCACTAAGTCCAATGTACTCATTTGCACAACAGAAAATATGATGGAATTATATAAGTCTCTGAGTGGATCAATTAGAATAAAGAATTATTCTAATGTATATAGCATATTAAGTACTCAGTTAATGTAACCTATAATCATGGCTATTATTATAAAACATACTTTGGAACATGTATACAGAAAAATTCATTTGGGAAAAGTATACATTTTGCTTGATATTAGAGTTAATGCTTTGGCAAATGTCTTTAATACTGTGACATTCAACTGTGAAAAACAATTATTACTCAATTAGAAGCCTCCTCAATTAGGGAAAGACTGGGTCATGTTTTTAAAACACCCACCAATATTTTCTGCCATTCCCATCTGTGACACAAATTAGAAAGACCCCAGTTAGCAGTTGTTTAAGTTATTTTCTTAACACTGGCATCCGTTTCCTTGGAGACATCCATCAGAGACTTGTGTTAACATCTTTCAAGTTGCATCTGGAGAGGACCGATATGTGATTGGACTATGGGTACATTTCATTTATAAACACTATGGTGTCTGTTTTCTATCCTCCCTTTAAGCTTGTTAATAATGTATAAATACTGTAATATGCCCACTTTGTAATAATATAATTATTAGGACTGAGCATGGGGAATGGAAAATACTAGTAAAGAGACTACTATCTATCTAGCAATTTATCATCATTAATTTATCTTTTGGGTCTAAGAGACTTATTTTAAAAATAAATTTTGGAACCAGGTATTGTGGCCCACTCACTCCTATAACCTCGGTATTTGGGAGGCAGAAACAGGGATGACAGCTTCCAGACCAATGTGAGGTAACTTAGTGAGACTATTTTAAAATAAAAGTTGAAGCCGGGTTTGGTGCGCACGCTTGTAATTCCCGTGCTTGGGAGGCAGAGACAGGAGGATCGTGCTGGTTCAAAGTCAGTCTAGCTGGCTTAAGAGACCCTGTTTCCAAATAAAAATATAAAAATAGGTCTGGGAGTGTAGTCGGGAGGTAAAAGGGTTTCCAGGAACCCCAGTACCACCCAAAAAAAATTTTTTTAATTAAAAAAATAAAAATTGAAAAGGGCTGAGGATGTAGTTCAGAGTTACAACACTTCTGGGTCCAATTCCTAATACCAAAAATAAACATATTTTAGGTATAAGTAAAAGTGATTTTAAAAATGAAAATAAATGAATAATTTAATGTAAATTTTTATTAAAGGAAAATGAGATGATAGACAAATATTAACTTAGGCAGTTTTGTTTTGACAATTTTAATATGTAACATGTATATAATATGTGATACAAATTATGCTGGTGGGTTAGTGAGAGAAACAAAAATATATAACCTTAGTATGCAATTTGTAGTTTTTGCGTAAGTTATTTAATCTCTCTGAATGTTTGTTATTTTTAGCCTACACTAAAGAAACAGATTCAGATACGTGTCTTAGTCAACTTACAAATGTCATAGTGGAAACACAAACTCAGGTCTGTGTGAAGACCTTTACAACTTCCTGGTCAAAAATAATATATAAACTATGAGTTTAGTTTAGGTTTAAGCACTTCTCTGTCTTAAAATCCTCAGAGCGTTAATGGGATTGCTTATCAATAATGTCAAAGGCAAGAGAAATGATTGCATTATCTTAATGGGGTCTTTATACGGCCGGGATGTAACTCAGTGGTAGAGTACTTGCCTAGCATGGGAGAGGCCCTTGGTTCAATCAATAATATGTTCTGTTCTCTCTTTCTTTCTCTCTCTCTCTCTCTCTCTCTCTCTCTCTCTCTCTCTCTCTCTCTCTCTCTGTCTCTCTCCTCTCTCTTTCTCTTTCTCTCACACACACACACACACACAGTCTTTATAGACCTAATATCCAGTGAACCCCTTGGCTTTGGAATTCTTTATTATATGTATTTATTATAAATTCATGGTCATGAGTATAGTACAATGATTATTAAAATATTATCTTGAATAATAAATAAACTAAAGAAAAAGCTGATTTTAAAAGGATAACATTCATAAAATTTTAACCTTTTAAGAATAAAGAAAATTAACATAAAAAGAAAAATGTATTCACAAAACATTTTGATGAGTAATAATCTACATTTCTAAATAGGTTATACTAGATTGGACCCCTTTAAATATTTTGTGGCACTTGATAAGCATTAAATTAGGGCTTGCTCAGCATTGCTAGCTTTGTGAATATTAAATAATAATAAAATCAAAACACCACTGTGAAGTCAAAGGAATCTTTCTTTTTACTAGATATTTCCCATGTTTATTCATGTAATAGAATTTAAATGGTATATACTTTGAATAGCTACTGTTTAAAAATTAAGAAATGTGATAGATGTTTTGTCATCTTAACCAAAATTTGCACTTAATTTTCCTTTGGAAGCTCTACATAATGTTATAAAATGAATCCTTTCACTACCTAGCCAAGTAATTAATGCCTTTACAAGCAAATCATAAAACATAGATTAATAACTAATTATATACTTAATTTAAATACTAATTACCTAGATGCTTAATAAGCTCTTCATTGTAATAACAGAACTGATGTTTATTATTATGAGATATAACTTCAAAATAAAACACATTTTATCAATCTATGACACAATTTGATATTTCACAAAAATTATTTAAGAAAAGTCTTGCCATTTAAATAAATATTGTATAACAGGGTATTAAATTAGAAATTTTGACTGATGAACAAAACACAAAGATGCTGAGTTGTAAAATGGTACAAGACTATGTGTTAAGTTTGCTAAAGAAGTTGTGGATAAGGACATGTGACTATGAAAGTTGAGAGAATGATGAAATAGATTTGGGCAGAGAACTACAGACAGGAGTAATGTGCCATTCCCTCAAGGGAAGGAGTGTGGCACCCCCAAAGAGAAGATGGACCTTAACTGGGCCCGGTGGATAACTTGAGCTATAAGCTCTGCAAATAGGGAACACACTCTGCTCCTACTTTCTCCTGCCTAGAAATCTAGAAGGTAGAAATCAGCCAGGTAGTGCTGACCAAAGAGTGAGATGTGTTAGCATTGCAGTGGGATCAGCCTGCTTTTTTGGCATTTGTGGAAGCAAAATACACACACTTGTTTCCCAAAAAAGTGCAGGCAACTTGTAAGAGGAAGAGCCAACTGAGGATCATATTAGAACCTATTAAATAAGTCCTTCTAAAGGCTAACAGTTCTTTTTTTGTTCTGTGTAGGTATATGATACTGGGGATTGAACCCAGGAGCATTCTACCTCTGAGCTACACCCTAACCCTATTTTACTTTTTATTTTGAAACAGGATCTCCCTACATGACTGAAGCTGCCCTAGAACCTGCAATCCTCCTAGCTCAGCCTCCCAAATTCTGGGATTATAGGTGTGCACCACCACATCTGGCTCAAGTTTAAGAGTTCCTGATTAAAAAAAAGGAAATGCAAATAGATTATTAGATACCTGGAGTGGGATACAATCTATTTGTACTGATCAACTGGATGGTATCAAGGTAGACACACCTAGCCAGGAGTGGTGGCGCATACTTATAATCCCAGCATTCGGGAGGCTGAGACAGGAGGATGGTGGTTCACGGACAGCCTCAGCTATACTTAGTGAGGCCTTGGCAACTCAGTGAGACCCTGTCTCAAAATAAAGAATAAAAAATAGGACTGGAGATGTAGCTCAAAGGTCGAATGTCCCTGAGTTCTATCCTTAGTACTGCAAAAAAAAAAAAAAAAAAAAAGACATACCTTCAGAAAGCCAGTTACCTCATAATAACAGTCAATCTGCCCCACAGTTTAGTTACACAGCTAGAAAGATTCTAGTTAAGTAGAAACTTTGCAGCCTCCCTACTTCTTCACTTCTCTCAAACCCCTCACCTCCAACCAGATGTCTGGCAGCAGATGGGTCTGAATTCTCTACAAGGTAGAGTAGAAGGAGCTGTGGAATAAGGACAACCAGTCCCTCCATTTCACCTTACCAGCCCCAGGTTCTCTGCTTTCGTAGACACAGCTGTGGAAAATAGAAGCAACAGAAATTTTGAATTAATGTGAGACTTTTTGAAAGTTACATGTAACTCGGCATCTCAGTTAGGAAACTGAATTTGTGTTTTAACATTTTTGACCATCTTTTTAGTAATTAACAGACACCAGTAATGTCACAGAATATCCTGTTCTAATGTGGGGACAGAGGTGGTTTCCACTCCTCAATATTTTTCTTTTGCGGTACTAGGGATGGAACCCAGGGGCATTCTACCTCCGAGAGACACCCCCAGCTTTATTTTTATTCTATATTTGGAACAGGGTCACACTGAGTTGCAAAGGCCTCGCTAAGTAGCTGAGGCTGGCTTCGAACCTGCACGATCCTCCTGTCTCAGCCTCTCAAATGCTGGGATTTCAACTATGCACCACCATGCCTGGCTCACCTCAATAAATTTTAAGCAAAAGTGAGAAGAAAAAAATTGGTTGTACCTGTTTAGGTAAATAAGCCCCACCTGTTCAACATACTGATCACAGTTATTTTAAAATTTTTGAAGAGTAATAGGTGCTGATACTTTCAAAGTTTCTGAAACTCAATACCCCATATTCATTAAGTACAATAAGATGATAGAACCAACATTTTAAACTGTGATTTAAATTCCAGTATCCTCCAAAAGTTCTTTTGTGTATCTCTAGGTGAAGATAAATATCATTTGTTGACAACTAATCGCTTCAGTAGACTTCTTTACATTTGCAAATGGTAAATCAAGCAAGTCATGAAGGAATCAATACTACTTCTCCAGGCAATGACTTAAAACTCTTTCTTCTATTAGGAATCTGTAAGAACTCCTCACTTCATTTGAAGAGAAGGAGTAGTATTCAAATTCCACACCACACAAATCGCCTCCAGTCGTCAGGGACTGAATGTGATTCACTCAGCCACATTTTGTGTAAGCAGAATTGCTCCAGTGCTTGCCTTGAAAACAGCTTAAATTTGAAGAATTTGTTCTTTAAATGGAATTTAAAAAGGGCTTGAAAATAATCTCAAGCACTTAGGAAGGAAAGCTAGGTCCCATTCATTAGAAACAATGAAAAAATAACATCAGAATGTCATCCTCTTCTCTCTGCTGAAATTATGGCTCTTTACCCTTAACAAGTAATAGATTAAATCCAGGCAAGAGAAAAGATCATTGTCAGGTTAACGTCAAATATATTTCACCAACTTGGCTATTTATATTAATCAAACTTATGGTGAGATTCTTTGGACAACTAATATGATTTACAGCACAGTTTGTTTGGCTATTTGTTAAGTGTTAATTATTTTCCCAAATCATTTAACATCTTTTCTCCATTTCTCAAGTTCAAAGTACTGCAGGAAGTGCACATCTCCAGAATAGATACATATATGTATATATATATATATATATACACATATATACATATATACACACATATATAAAATATGTTTTATACATTACAAATAATTTATATAATATATACAACATATCTAACATAATAAACAACATATATTATAAACAAAATATATAATGTATATGTGTGTTGTTTTATTATTCTATTTTATTCTCCACCTTGATGTGTGCCATCATCAAATGCTAACTACTTTATTTGATGACACTAATATAGTTGTTTATGTTCATTGTACTAAATGATGGCAACATAATTGGTAAAATTGGCTTTCACTTATGCAATACAACTACAAAATGAAATGACACAAACATTAGTCTCAGGAATTCTGCCATGAAATTTGATAATTTGATTTTGTGTTAGTGACAGATACTGTATACTCTAATGGTGCATTTGAAGCAAAGAACGACATTCAGAGACTGCTATTTCTTTTTCAAGTACTGTTAGAGTTCTATTTTGAACATACATTCCCAGAAAAAAAAATGCAAAGAATACCGATTTTTTAAATTTCTTTTTAATTCTTATTTCTGGTTAAAGTTTTAATGCTGTATAAATGAAGAAATGATGTCCTAAAGAATAAAATATGGGCCGGGCGTGGTGGCGCACGCTTGTAATCCCCGAGCTTGGGAGGCAGAGACAGGAGGATCTCACAGGTTCGAAGCCAGGTGCGCTGGCTTAAGAGACCCTGTTTCCAAAAGTAAAATAGGTCTGGGAGTGTAGCCCGGAGGTAGAAGGGCTTCCAGGAACCCCAGTACCACCAAAAAAAAAAAAGAATAAAATATGGATAAAGGTGCAACCCACACTGTTATTCCCATATTTATATTGATTTTCTGATTTATTGAGCCAAAGAATATAGAATTTAATAGAAGCAAGGTTACTGGTGTGGCTTTGTCAGTCCCAGTTTCATTAATTTGGTCCTTTAGCTTCCAAACATGGTAAAAACAATTG
Organism: Muscardinus avellanarius; assembly: GCF_963383645.1. NCBI lineage: Eukaryota > Metazoa > Chordata > Mammalia > Rodentia > Gliridae > Muscardinus > Muscardinus avellanarius. Next base: position 77,987,585 of record NC_137794.1, read on the forward strand.
CTGGTGACATGTTCCATGCAGATATTGCCCATCAAGATTTAAGAAAACAGCTAAACAGTTACTTGTTGAATAACTGCTCTTTATTTTACAACAAAGTCATGCTCTTAAAATTCAGCTTAGTGTCCCTAAACAAGACATTCAAGCTCTCAGGATTTATAAAACTAATACCCCCCCAACTTCTCTGTTTATTTAGATTGTTGGGAGACTACAATATTACATCAGATATAGATATGGTTTCACCCTCAAGAAACTTGTAGCCTACTGTATTCGTTTTTAATCACTGAGACCAAATTACCTGATGAGAACAGCTTAGAGGTGAAAAGATTTATTTGACTCATGATTTCAGAGGCTCAGTCCATGGTAGACAGGCTCCAGAATAGAAGGATCATGTCAGCAGGTTGTGGGTAGAGGATAGCTATATTGCTCATGGCAGCGGGAAGCAGAGAGAGAGAGGAATGGGCCAGGAATGGATACAGCCCTCAAGGCCCTGACCTTAGTGACCCTTATCCTACAGCCATGCCTCACTTCTGAACCTTGCTCTACTGGGGAGCAGGCTTCAGCATGTGAGCTTTTGAGTGGACATTCCAGAGCCAAACCATAGCACTTAATAAAATCTTATGAGAATATATGCCGTTGTCAACATGATCCACATTGTGATGTGAAACTATAATGCACCAATACAAAAAAAAAAAAAACTTATGAGTAGAAGGACCCACTGTGACTCAAGAATTCAAGTCAGTCTTTCATACACAGGAAATATTTAGACTGAGTCTTAAAGAAGTAATGCTTTTTGTTGTGAAAGGGACCTGGAAGTGCAGGGAAGCAGGTAATAATGAGAAAAAAGCATCCAGATGGGCAAGCAAATAGAAAATAGATAGTTCATTTAAAAAGTTCCTAAAAGCATGTTCTCAACACCTCAGTTCTGATTTGTTGAGCACTAATGTACAGTAATGTAATCATTTCTGAATGTACAGCCAACCTTTCATTCCCTAATAGATAAGTCAAACAATTCAGAATCTCTGAATATGGATGAATATCTGGCAAGTTATAGAACCATGATATATGAACATCACAGTTTGTTCCAGATTTCTTTTGGAAATAGAATATGTGGTTCTTTTTATAAAAAAAAATTGCAAGAAGAAAACAGTGGGGTTTTTTTTTTACATTTTAAAGAGAAATAAAGTAAGAAATAATACTAGAGAAAACTAAGTGTCTATAATGCATTTGGACAAGGATAATATAATTCTGCCTTTGCTGAAATTCTTGATTTATAACTAGTTCAACGGAAGTACAAAGAAAGTATTCTATTGTTTTTTGATGAAACTGTATAATATCCACAAACTAATTGAATGATATGAAGTCGTCACGTCTGTAAATTATGTTTTACTAACACATTTTAGAGATGTAAAAACATTAGTAAGACTTGACCATTCAATTATAAATACATACAGAAATTACTTTAAAGCTTGGAACATTGCAAAACAATTATCCTTTATATTTCTTCAACCAGCAGCTTAAGAAACTATTTAGAACAGCTGGAGCCCAAAACTGACATTTATAATACAGGGAAGCCCTAGTTTTAAAACTACACTAGAGAAACCCCAGTTATATGCCACATTTTTTAACTATTTCTGTTTTATGTTTAATCTCCCAAAAATATGGTTTGAATTTTTTAAATTTATAAATCATGTAAAAGACCCCAGTCAGGTTCAGTGGTTGATCTTAGGTGGTCAAAGCGGTGTCATGTGTCTGTGGCATTTGTCCCTTTCTTTTCATTTACAATTCTCCCTGCTCAACTCTAATATGATCTGAATTAAGCATGGTAGTATTGCTTCCTGTTCCCTCTGTGTCCCCCTCCACATATCAACATAAGCACACTGACAGCTATTTATGTCATTGCAAAATCATGAATTTTGTTATGATATTGTCATAAAACTATACTTAATATTACTTAGGTTCAGTATTATTGTGTGAAATTTGCATTAAAATTTCAAAATGGAAACTAAGCAGTCCATAATAACCATGGGATATTCCTACTTTCTTATGGAAGCAAAGAAATGAACATATTGCCACATTTGTTCATACTTTTGTTGGTACATTGTAAATGTACATCACAGTGAGGTTCAGAGTAATAGGAACATACATGCAAGCAGCACTTGGTGTATTTCTCTCCAGATCTCGTCTGTTCCCTCCCCTTTTTCCATACATGTTATTGAGATTGGCATTTGATAATTTCTTATATGTACATAGCACTACTTTAACTGTTCCCTTTATCAATTCTCTCTCTGATCTCCTCTCAACTTCCTTTATCACTCAATTGGAGTTTCCCTTCTTTCATATGAAGTACCTTTTATTTTCAGATTTCTCTCTAGATTGCACATATGAAAGAAAACATACAACCCTTCACTTTCTGAGACTGACTAATCTCAGCAGATTATTCTTAAATTCCATTCATTTTCCTGAAAATGACATAGTTTTGTCTTTTTTATAGCTGAGAAAAATTACATTGAGTGTATAGACCACAGTTTTGCAATCCATTTATCTCTTGATGCATACCTAGGCTGGTTCCATAATTTGGCTATTATGAATTGTGTGGCTATAAACATGCATTTGCTTGTATCACTACAATATTCTGACTTCAAATCCTTTGGAAAGATATCTGTATTCAGCCACATTTCTTAAGCATAACTTGCCAAGGAATTGATCTGATCCAGTCTGTATTATATCTACAAATGACCACTTGAAAAATAAAATATAATCCCATCCTTAAAATAAGTATCCATTTGTACAGGAATTCTACTAACTTGTGCTATTACCAGGTTCCGGCTCTAATTATACTAAGAAGGAAATGTTTCTTTGAATTATAAATGAAGCATCAGGCAGTAGTAATATAATTTAGTGTGAGAAAGTCTTAATTAGATTTGGCAGATATTATAATGCAGATTTCCCAGTGGCATATAATATTCACTCTAGAAAATAGAGAAAGAGTCAGACTGCTCTTTTCTTTTCACTGAAATGTAAGCTTGGTGCAGCTATAAAATATGAGGTCACAAAACTTACATCCTATGCTTCCCTAGTAAATTCTTGCTAAAGAACAAAAACAGAACCCTTCTGTTTTGGTCAACACTCTCACTGCTGTTTCTGGTCACACAAGTTAGAGGAAAGATTTATTTGCTCACGTGTTTTGGAGATTTCAGAGTTCAGTCTTTGTCAGATTGGGGTGGCGGAGCTCAGAGCATGGCAGTAGGAAGCATAGGGGAAACAAACAAGAATTCTGTTCTCACGTTATAAAGAATGGAGGCAAGAGAGCAAACAAGCAAGGGGATTCAAAGACACAAGCACAGTCCGCAAGGCCTCACCCATGCAACCCACTTTCTTCAGCCACACTCCACCTGCACAGGTTACCACCCATTGATGAGATTGCAACCTATATGATTTAATTAATTTATTCTGAGCATTGATACATGAGCTCTTCAGGGTATATTCTACATCTAACCATAGCAGCCGCCAATAATCAAAAATTTTCACCTTCAGGCAGGGAAAGTAAAGGTCAAGACTGAAGATATAGGTACGTATGTAGCCTTTAAATTTCTGGGAAGGGCTAAGTGAATACAGGAGCCAAAACAGAGAGAAGAAGGCAGCTAAGGACTCAGTTCGGCTTTATAGCGAGTAGAATGCAGAAGAGGAGATGAAGAAGGATTCTGCAGCACACTGCATAGAAAATCAGGAATGTGTTGATATGGAAGCCAAGATAAGACAGTGTTGCCAGAAGGAGTTACCAGCTTTGAAAACTACTGAGGATGAGATGTGGAGGAAGCTTGGAATAAAGAAGCTAGAACCATTTATGCTAAAAAGTACCTGGTCATGCCAGGCGTGGTGGCGCACGCTTGTAATCCCCGCGCTTGGGAGGCAGAGACAGGAAGATCACGCAGGTTCGAAGCCAGCCGTGCTGGCTTAGGAGACCCAGTTTCCAAATAAAAAAGTATAAAAAATAGGTCTTGGAGTGTAGCCCAGAGGTAGAATGGTTTCCAGGAACCCCAGTGCCACCAAAAATTAAAAAATTAAAAATTAGAAAATTAAAAAAATAAAAAGTACCTGGTCATTGACAGTTTTATAAAAAGAATGAAGATCAGAGCCTGACTGAAATGGTGAGGAAATAGGGAGGGAGGTTAAGAAGCAAGAGTCAGAAAACATAGACCACCATTTCCAGAGCTTTTCTATAAAATCATTAGAAGAAAATGTGCAGTCAAGTGGCTGTCAAAAAGTTCTTATTTCAAAGTAATTTCAGATTTTCAGAAGAATTACAAAACAATACAGAGAATTTCATATACCCTTCATCCATCTTGCTCTTATGCTAATACCATATATAACTGAAAAGAATTTATCATAGAACCTAAAAATATTAGTCTTGGTACAATACTATTAACTGAAGCACATAATTCATTTAGTATTTCCCCCCTAATATAGTTTTTCAGCTCCAGGAACAAATTTAGAACTCCACAATTCGTTCACTTGTTGTAAATTCTATTCTCAAATCTGGTAGTTTTCCTCAGTCTTCCCTCACCTTCCATGACTTTGAAGCTTTTGAAAAGTACAGAGCAGTTATTTGCTGGCATGCCATTCAGTTTGGGTTGGTCTGATGCTTTGTCTTAATTGAACAGAGAGTGTGAATTTACAAAAAGGATTCTGTATTGTTATTTGCCCATCTTGGTGCTTTATATCAGGGATCTATGATGTTAAAATGTATTACTGATAATGTGACCATGATTATCTGGCTATGGTAGAATCTCCATGCTTTTTATTGTACTGTTACTATTTTTCCCATTATAATTGATAAATGTTTTGAAGGATATATGTTGAGACCATGCAAGGATCCTATATCTTTTTATACTTTTGCCCATGAATTTTAACTCGACTGATCAACCTTGCCTGAGGCAAATATTACTTGGGCACTCTAATGCTAGCTTCTATTTTCCTCATTCTCTCTATTTTTATTACTTGCAATTATTCTATCAGAAAAATGTGTCACTTCTTTATTTCTTTTTAGTTAGAAAATATTTATTTAATTATTTAGTTACTTATTTATATCAGTACAAACTCTTGGGTATTTATTATATTCTTTTGTTTATAACCCAATAGTATCAATTATTCTCTTGCCCAAAGATTTAATTTTGTCCATTGGAAGCTCTTTAGTTGTTTCTGTGGCCCTATAATTATGTGTGTATCATTGTGTGTGTGTGTGTGTACCTGCTTGTGTGTCTTTGTGTATATGTGTATACTTGTACATGTGTACATTTTCTTACTTTCAGGCACCTCATGATTCTTATCATATATTTTTCCTAACCTGACCATGGAATTACCCAATTCTCCAAAGGATTCTGGTTATTTCTACTGAATAATTTAGAAGTTTCCATCTATGCCTAGGTATGCTCAATTCTACTGTAGCATTGTTGCTTCTAACCACAAAGGTGACTCTTAAGATGAAAAATGGGAATCTATGGATGTTAGTGGTAATTATTTAAAAGATTAAAAACTATTTATGCAGGACTAGTAATACTTTTAGGAACAATGTTCTTGAGAAAGTAGTGATGAACTTCAGAACACAAGCAGAGTGGTTCAACTTCCATAGAAACTTGAACACAGTTTATTATAGCAGAACAAAGAGAGATCATGGTTCAGATTCAAATAGATTTTCTATTTTGGTAAAAAATAAGCTCTTATTTGTTTTCTTGGTGCTACTAATGAAGTACAACATTGAAGATGACTAGCTGAGAGTGAAGAGAGGGAGAATGATGGAAGTTTAAGGAAAGAGAAAGTATTAATTTGCAGAAAACAATATTGAAAAAATGAAAGTATTTTTAGACAATCATTGGTGGGAGGGAGGAAGGGAAAACGGGGGCAGGGGGAGAGGGCACCAAGTATAGTTTTATGTATACCATTTATTTTCAATAAAAAACTTGTATAAAAATGAAAGAATACTTGTTAAGAATCAAGGATTGTCATTTGTAGATTTTTCAGTCACAAATATAAAACATAATATTATGATGGTTTGGAGCAGTCATGGAGTCAGCAGATAAATTTGATTTACCTGGAACTGAGATTTTACCAGGTGACTCTAATTGAAAAGGAAATAAAGTTATCATAAGTCAGCGTTTGAATATTATAATATGATAATGTTTTAATTCATGAAATTAAACTGGATAGGGGACAACAAAGTTAGGATTGTTAGTTTATTGTTAGTTTATTATCCTAAGACAATAATTGGGTTTTGTTTATACCTATGAATTAATTTATATAATTTAGTTGAGTACAGTGTAACTCTAATTGAGAAGAATTATATAGTGTCATGTACTTCTTTATCTTTTAAATTGAAGTCACACCAGCAGTGTTGCCATTTCTCTTATTTTCTATCTTTTGACCTTGTCTTTCAACCTCTGACTTCTTACCTGTGTGGTCTCTAATATGTCTTTTCTGCCATCATCCTTCTTTTCTACCAAATCACAATATTTTAATACCATTTTTCAGATGACAATACAACCATTTCCTAAATCATTGAAGCAAGCAAATATATATATATGTATATATGTCATATATATATATATATTGTGTCATATATATATATTATTTATATATATAGTTTATATATATATTATATATATATATTTTTTGTCATTTACTTCAAACTACTCAAAGAAAGAAAGAAAGAAAGAAAGAAAGAAAGAAAGAATATATATATATATATATATATATATATATATATATTGACATTTCTGCTTTCCAAATTACAGATCTCCCTCATATCCAAGCTGATGTGGGAAAAGGTGATCTTAGACTTAGGGGATTATGGTTAGCTTCCACAAGGTCACAAGAACAAGAAGTTTTAGAATCACTGAAGGCATCATCACCATCTTTTATCTGCAAGTATTTTCTCTATCCCAATCAAGGTCATATAAGTGAAGCCAGAAAAGTAAAAATAAAACCTATTCTGTAGGAGACTCCATTAACTTATTTGAAAACAAATTGATGAGGGGATGTGGTTTAATTTTTCACTGGTCAGAGTCATTACTTTTCAAGACATGTTTGGTCACCTTTGATGTGTCAGCTAAATGGCTGTTTCTAAAATTACTGTGACCATTATTCATGAGAGTGTTAGTAATTACTCAGTGGTTAATGAAGTTGGTTTCCAGTTGATGATCATTAGAAACCGAGCGTGACCCATTGCACAACAGCATATTGAACAGAAGTTTCAGATTTATCCACCCTCTATTCAATAGACTTGGTTTTAACCTGAAAATACTGTTAACAACTCTGAAAAGAGAATGTTTTATAACAGAAACTACTCCTTGACATCCAGCAACTCCAGTTTAAATTACCTATTTGTGAAAATACTGGTGTCATCTTCAACTTCTCTTTGTGCTGTCACCAAATTATATCTACTCAGGGTATATATTAGTTTAGATCTACTTCTCTCAACTCAAGTTCAAAGCCCATGAGGGTAAAGACTACTTACCTTGAATTTCTGGAGTCTGGCAACTTCTGGACATATTTCAGGTATTTAAATAAGAGCAAGTCAGGCAAGTACTTCTATGATACATGAAGCTAGCCAAGTTAGAGCGGTTTTCAGCACATGTCCTACTTAATCTAGTTGATTGCCAACTCAGACCACTTCTTTCAATACACAGATAGGTCTAGGGAGAGTCACAAAATTTTATAAATATGGGAGAAACATTTAACTCCATCTGATCTGGCATTCCCTTTGCTGCAGAGGAATAAAAAATGATCCAAAAAGGTTAAATGAATGTGCCAATATTACATAGCCAGTGAAGTAAAGCTGGTGAAGTCACCAAGTTAAGTATTTAGGTGAAAGAATCTTTTGATGGCCCCTTGTCAAGTAGGATGAAAGGTGCTCAGAGAATTGGGGCCTATGGATTAAGCAGTTAGCTTGATAGAAAAACAGAAACAACAATAACAACAAAAACTTATTTTTCCAATTTATAGAATAGAGCTTAGCATCACAGTGGTTAAATATAGACATAAAAGTTGATCCTCAAACATATTCATCTGACTAGCAATTCATAACAATTTATAAGAAATACAATTTATAAGAAATACAACTCTGACACCATTATTTGAATAATGTTATTTTTATTGTTATTTACTTCAAACTACTCGAAGCAAGACTACACTGTAGAAGTCAAACAGAAGGACTTCTTTTATTTATTTATTTATTTACTTATTTATTTATTTATTTATTTTTGGTGGTACTGGGGTTCCTGGAAGCCCTTCTACCTCTGGGCTACACTCCCAGACCTATTTTATATTTTTGAAACAGGGTCTCTTACGCCAGCGCGGCTGGCTTAGAACCTGCGCGATCCTCCTGTCTCCGCCTCCCAAGTGCGGGGATTACAAGCGTGCGCCACCATGCCCGGCAAACAGAAGGACTTCTTTTAAAATCAATTGTTTTGTTCTCCTTTGTTGAAAGATGCAATCAAAAAGTTCTCCTGGAAAAGTTTTTAAGGTATCAGAAATGTTTATTATATAAACATCTTAGTCCTTCCTATGTGATAAAAATGTTTGATAACAATACAGAAGAAATCTCAAAATCTGAGTTTTCTGACAAAATATTTTTACTTTAAGCAATGAATCCTTACTGGGAAAAACCTTGTCAGGATTTCATAAATTTTGGCCAAATTGTGTAGTGGTAGATAAGGAGGAGAGAGCTAGAATTTATTGATTATCTACTTTTTGCCAAACACATAAAGAGTTTATATGCTTTTCTAATGTGTGTGTGTGTGTGTGTGTGTGTGTATACTATTGGGTCATTCACCCCATTTTGCAGCTGCCTTGACATCATGGAAGTAAATGTAGAACTTAATTCAATTCCTAGTCTGTCCAATTTTAAAGCATTACCCACACATGGTAGAAAAATGTCCAACCTTGTTGCCCTGGGGAAGGTTTGGGGAGGGAAGTATATTTTGAGAGATATTTTCCAAAACAGTATCCCATTAAATTAAGAGGTCATCTTCTCTTCATCCTACTTTTAACCTGTTGCTTTGAGTTGTAAGTATGTGCTCTTCCAACAGGAAAATGGGAAGAAACGTATTCTCCTTTATGTCAGTGGAAAAATTATGCTGTCACAAATCTGGAGCATCCTTCTGAGATAGTTGGTCTTAGTATATAGGCACAGACAAAATTAATAGCTCAGCTTTTTGCAAAACTAAGACAATTATCTTTCCTAAGTTTTCTTCAAAATGTAATTGGTAAGTTCCAAATAACTCTGTCAAGTAAGTGGACTCCTTATCTCTACAGGAGTACATCACATCTACCTGTTTCTGGCAAGCATGCTGCCAGTCGGTCCTGCTCAGCACCACACATTCACCGGAGCCCTTGTGGCAGTTTTTCTGCTACCAATGTGGGAGACAATTCCCACAGTGTGATGTGTTTCCAAGACCAAACCATTTCTACTGTGTTCTCTGGTGTCAATGTGGAGTTGCATTCAAATATTTACCTGAGATCCTTAACTGAGCTGAACCTCTTCCTGGAGAAATACCCTAGGCTGCCTTGAAGTGACCAGCTAAGTGCTCCTGGAGAAAGGATGAAGAGGCCCAACTGTCCCAGAGTTGAGAACCTGCTGGTTAGTCTTCTTGAGTTCTCAGAGTAAAAATTTTAACCGCATAACCCAGATGTTGTACAAAAATATAAAATTATTATTTGCCATAGATGATGCTATCTTTCTTCATGAGCCCCACTAAACATTCTATCTGCTTCTGTAGGAAGGAAAATAACTTAATTTAAAATTTCCAGTCAATAGTGTTTTGGGTTAAAAGCAGTTTACATTGGGTTGGATGTTTGCCACTTCAAAATTTGATTCAGTATTAGCACTGCTTCTCTTTCTTCTTCTATCTTCTCAAGCCAGTTCCTAAGCATTAGGGAGGCAAAGTTCAAGGTCATCAGGTATGCAGGCAGGGCAGCAGGAGGGCAGAGACTGTGAACTTTGCTCTGGTCCCTGTGCTGGTCTTGGCTGCAAGGCCATGGGATGGCCTTTCTATGCATCCTTCCAGGCCTCTGCTCAGTCTCTTCAGCTAATGTACTTCAGTAATGTACAGAGTTTCCCCTCTGCCTTCAGGGACACTTCTAATCGCCTCTTGTTGCCTATACTCCAAATTCCCCTGGGCCTGACCACTACCAGGCCCCTAGGAAGTCCACAGTGAATCATTCAGTGAAACTTCCTAGTACTTTCTCCAGCCAAATTTCAGAATTTTATGAAATTTCAGCATTTCAGCTTCTTTCTAGACCTCCCTCAGGCTATATAGGAACCCCCAGATCACATCCATGTTATGGAATCTGTTGGTGGAGTGACAGTTTCTGGATGTCCAGCAGAGAACATGGCAAAAGTCCATTTTCATTTAGTTTTCAATTCTGTCATATACCTATCTTTTGTGGGACTTTGGACATGATTAACAGGCCTTCTCTCCTAACTATATCTTATAAACCCTAGAGCTAAATAAGTGGAGTTTTATCCCTCCAATCCAGTATTCTCTTTGCCTCTGGTGTACAGTAAAAATCCTATGATGTACTCAGCCAAACCTGGCTCTTACCGTGGAAAAAGATAATTAAAAACAATTTAGAATATCCTTCTCTCTTTCTGTAAATTGTAGATTTAAAGGGCTCCTTTTTTTGTCTTTTTGGAGCCAGGGATCAAACCCAGAACACCACACCTGTAAAGCAGATGCTTTGCCACTGAGCGACATCCAGACCCTAAACTGTAGATTTAAAAACTGCATGTTTCTGTGACTCAATGTTCTTCCTTCAAATATCAAACTTTTGCTATTGCCATTTTGTAACTCTTTTCATTTCTGCTTCAAGTATCCTCATTTTTCCAAAGGCAAATGGATGATCCTGATTGGCTAGAAAGCAAATCAGATGAAAGACCAAATATGTATTGAGACATTACAATATTATTACACTTGTCTGATTAAGACAACCCTATCTAACCTGATTTACAAATTATACAGACTAATATGTTCTTGCTAAACGAACAAAAATTACCTTCTATTTAGCTTCTGTCAAAACCAAACTGAGAAAGGAACTTTTTATCATGTTAAGTGAAGGTTTGTGTCACCATGCCTCTAGCTGTATCTAATGTGTTAAGTCAAAAGCAAGTTGAATAACATTCAGTTTAACCTTTACCGAGTTGTTTAAATGGTACCCTTGGCTTTTATCACTAGTAAAGTCATTAAAACCTACTTCCAATTTTGATTCAATTATTTTTTTCTATTATTAAGTTCACTATGTGAAAACTGAGAATATGATAATAGGAAAGGATCTGCATCTTTTGAAAAATCAACTGATGTTTAGCCTACTTCCCTCTCAACCTGTTAATTATTCTGCATTCTTGTTACTTTTTTCTACTTCCATTTATATCCTGACTTGCAGGAAGCTTAATGGACAATGTGATTCTTGATCATTTGCATCTTTCTTTGGAAAATATATTAATGTTACTGCAGTATGTCCTTAGCTGCTGCAAACTCTTGAGCTACAGGAAGAGTATAACTAATGGAATTATATCCCACAAAACCCCTTGAGTTAGGTATTTTTTGCTTTATGTATTAGAAAACTGTAATTTATGAGATATGATACTTTGTGAAGAAAGGTCCAATCTTTGATAATTTGTGAGACTCGAGAGGGAATCTTGCTTTCAGACTATACTGAGTGCTCCTTCAACTCCACCAAGAATGTTTCCATTTTAAAACAAAATGAATCTTTATTTGGTCAACAAAACATTAGTGATTTAATTTGTCATTTTAAAACTATGACTAAGAAATGAGTTTTTAAAGAGCAGTTTATATGATATAAAGCTGTCTAAATCAATGCTTCAGCGAATGAGCTTTGGTAAACACTAGGATGAAGATCTTGTTACTGTTACTTCAGACATTACTCCCAAATGCATATAATTGTACAGTGAAATGAAGAAGATCCATACATGATATTATCAGAGGCAAATATTGATCACTTTTCTTATGCTATTATACATTGTTATCAATAAATAATGGTAAGAGCACTCCCATTATGAGAAAATGCCTCTGTTCCTTAATTTATCAAATAGTGTATAGCAGAAATATAATCTTAACATTGGGAAATTTTATATTCTGGGTACAATGAAGTAAAGATTTTTCTAAAAAAGGCTTGCCTTTTCCTAGAAAAAAACCATTTTGAATTACATTTCACTTTAGAGCCCCATGATTAAAAAGACACATTTCTTTTAGCATAGGACTCTTAATCCTTAAAGAAATAATCCTTCTTTTCCAATTGTGTTTGTGAAGGAAGGTACCATTTTTGTTCAAATGATTCTGTTGGTTAAGAAAAACAAAACAAAGTCCCTAAGCTACTATAATTGGGATTTAACAAATTAGTACTGTTCCAATACATAATACAAAACATGATAGAAAAAGGATGAGGAATTAAGGAGCATTATCAGTGGCGTTTTTCCATCTTGGAACTTTTGCAGAATTCTGTGTAATTTAGGCTTCTACTGTTTACTTTGCTTCTCCTCTGAGAAATCCTGCTTTATTTGAGGTCAGAGATAAAGCATAATTTATGATGTCTAACTCTTTTAAGAAAACTAGAAGCTTCCTACATTATTCTTTTATGTGTCATAAGCTTAAAGAAGAGATTTTCTTATTAGAAAGATTCTCCCCTCCTTTGTTAACTCTTACTCAGTACTATTAGACTTCTAAAGTAATTTATTGTTTTTTTGGGAGGCAGAACTAGGAATTGAACCCAGGGACATTCTACCTCTGAGCTACACCCCCAGCACTATTTTTTATTCTTTATTTAAAAACAGGGTCTCACTGAGTTGCAAAGGGCTTCACTAAGTAGCTGAGGCTGTCCGCAAACCACAATCCTCCTGTCTCAGCCTCCCAAATGCTGGGATTACAAGTGTATGACACCATGCCTGGCTTAAAGTAATTTTTTCTGATGAAATAAATGAAGACATAAATACATGTGAGTTCATGTATTTTAATTACCCATAATATGCATGTAATGTAGTAACCCATGTAAGAGAATGCATTAATTTTTAGATCAAACAAAAGATAGTGTACTTGCTCTATGCTTCAAAATCCATTAACTCTTCTATTCTGTTCCACTGGTCAGTCTGCCTATTGTTGTGCCAATACCATGCTGGTTTTGCTACTATTGCTCTATAGTATAATTTGAAGTCTGGGATTGTGATGCCTCCTGCCTGGTTCTTGTTGCTGAGAAATGCTTTGGCTATTCTGGGTCTTTTCTTCCTCCATACAAAATCCATAACTGATTTTTCCAGTTATGAGAAATGTTGTTGGTATTTTAATGGGGATTGCATTGAAGTTGGTGGGAGTGCAAAGTAGTTCAGCCACTATGGAGATCAGTATGGAGATTCCTTAGAAAACTGGGAATAGATCTACCATTTGATCCAGCTATACTACTCCTGGGTGTCTTTCCAAAGGGGTTGAAATCAGAGAACTACATTAACATATGCATACCCATGTTCATAGCAGCACAGTTTGTAATAGCCAAAATATGGAACCAACCTAGATCTCCATCAACAGATGAATGGATTGCAAAATTATGGGAAATACATACAATGGAATTCTATTCGCCATAAAGAAAAATAAAATAATAGCATTTGCAAGAAGATGGAAGGAACTAGAGAACATTATGTTAAGTGAGATTAGTCAAGCACAGAAAGAGAAGGGACATATGTTTTCTCTAATATGTTCAAGCTAGGGAGTAGTGGTAACACCAGAGGGATTCCAGATGATGGAGGGGAAATCTCAGCAAAGCTTGAATGGAAGGATAGGAGAGGAAGAAAGCTGAGGTTGTTCAATGGAGGAGCTACATACGAATATGTGTAATAGCATAAATACAACAGGATTAACCTGGACACTCTCTACTTGGGGGGAGGGAAGGGGAGGGGGAAGGGCATGAAGCACAATGTAAATGTACACCACTCTCAACATGTTCCACTTATAAAAAATAAAAATTAAATAAAAAAAATAAAGGTATAAACCTAAACAAACAAATAAACAAAAAAAAAAAAACAATGCCCAGGGTACAAATTTCTATAAAAAAAATCCATTAACTCTTCTCTCCCAGGAGAATGCAATCTAAATCTGAACCTTTCTCTCTACAGTGTATGGTGTGATAGGGCTTTATGGGAATGGAGGAGGATGATAATAAATAATAAAGCTATTTAGAGAAGGCTAGACATAGTGCTTTTGTTTTTTTCCATCGAATTTGTCTGGTTTATGATTTATGTGCAGTATATGTAGTTACCATGAAGTACATAAGCATGGAATACATTATAAGCATGAAGTATATAAGCATGGAATACATAATCAAGACATAGGAAAGATCTCTGGTTGAATAGAAAGCTATAAACTGGAACTTATGGCAATATTTTTAGGTCCCAAATTATTCATCTGACCTCCAGCCTGTTCTTTCTACTCCATGCCTCCCCCTCTATTCCCTTCATTTTTCAAAATTATTTATTTATTTATTTATTTATTTATTTAATTTTTTGCAGTATTGGGGATGGAACCCAGGGACACTCTACCTTTGATCTACACCACCAGCTTTACGTTTTATTTTGAAATGGTCTCACTAAGTTATAGAAGACCTCTCTAAGTAGCTGAGGCTGTCCTTGAGACGCTGGTATTACAAGTATGTGCCACCACACTCAGCTTCTATTTCTCTTTAAAAAGGCCACCTTCTAGCTTTCTCAGACTCTATCCCTATCAAACCAGGAAAGGTTGACTTTGATTGATATCGATAAGTCAACTCTCCAAGATATTTGTCTTTTATATCTTTAAGATCTACTTAAATAGTAACAAATCTACTCTGCTGTTTAAAATGCCCTGAGAGTTGATAGGAATAAAAAAAAAAAAAAAAAAAAAAAAACTTCTCTTGTCTCAAAACATATGCTAGGCTTTGGAATGGCTGACTGAGAAGATGAGAAGATAGGTCTGTTTATTCATCTAAGATACTTAAAGGAAACTGGCTCACAAAATGTGTCATTGTTTTTTTCTCTTAGTTTGGGAAGTATTTATTTAGTGGGTTAATAAATAGGTATTGGGCTTATTTGAATCTTGAACTATCAATACATGTGAGATGAAGGATAATTGAATGCAGCAGTGACCACAACAAATTCATTCTTTGCATTTTGATGCATACATAAAATACTATAAAGGAAAATAAATAATCACAAATATAATATATGAAGAAGCATGTGTTTTGAGAGTGTATAAGATACTTTGTAACCTGGTTTGAATGATCATAAAAGTTGTGTTAAAGAAGTGCTGAGCTGAGACTAAGCTGACTCACATCTTCCGTAGAAGATGGTCCCTTGACAACTGTGTTAGTTTCCTGTTGCTGTGACAAATACCTGGGATGAATTATTTTAAAAGAAGAAAAGGCTGATTTTGGCTCACAGTTTCAGAGGTTTGCGTTTATGACCACTTTTCTTCATTGGGCCTGTGTTACAAAAAATATCATTGTGGGAATGTATGGTGGAGGAAGCAGTTTCATGGCAGCCAGTAAGTAAAGAAAGAGAAGTAGGGACTGGATCCAAATATCCCTTTTAGGGCATGCCTGCAATGACCTAACATCCTTTCACCAGGCCTCATCTCCTGAAGATGTCACCGCCTAAAATTTCCATCTCCCAATCACGCCACAGGCTGGGGACCAAACCTTCAACACATGGGCCTTTGGGGGTTACTTTGATCCAAATTAAAGCACTGTCTCAACTACCCCTTCCTCAACCTCATGAATCAGCCATGATACTTCTCAGGACTGTTGACCTGGATCCTAACACTTTCTTCCTTCTGAGCACAGGAGAAGAATGCCCTGCCACACCCCTTCAGAGGTAATGGGAGAGGGTTATTCTCCTTGACCAGAAAAATTGGAGCAAAATTAACATGCATCACCTCTGTGTAGAAGATTTTATCCATGGCAATTGTTCTGGTACATTCTTCCTTCCTTCAATTATGCTGCATGGAGTGAATTCCAAGTTCTGGGATGCCCTATCTTCTGGTATCAGGATAATGGCAATGTGGAACAGAACCCTGGTTAGTCTATGATGGACATAGGCCATAAGTAAAAAATAAACCTATTATTTTTCTTGAGCCATAAAGGTAATGGAGTTCTGATATTATAGTTAAACCCCATCCTATCCTGATATATCTGCCCATACTCAAGTACCTTAAGTACTCTAGTATATTAGAATCTATTCAAAGAATCTAGAGGTAAAAAATGAGAGTAATGACTATGTGATATTACAAATGTGGTCATATATTTTTGAATGTTACATTATTTGTTGGCAAGGCAGTATAGCATTGTAATAAAAAGAATGCAATCTTTGCCAATATGAGTATGAATCTCAGGTATTATATTTATTAGCTCTGTGGCTTTAGAAAAGTTATTTAACTTCCATATGTCTCAATTTGTCTTTAAAATCAGTATAACAATGATAGTCACCTGACTATTAATATATGCACATGTAATAATTATATAAAATATACTACACAATAATTACATATGTGGTATATGATAATATATAATAACCACATACAACATATAGTAACATATTATATATTTTACAGATTGTGAGAATAGTGCCTTTCACATAGTAAGCATGATATAATGATTAGCAATTATTATCATAATATTTAATTCTATATGAAAAAGTTCCACTATGTTTAGTATAAAATATAGTGATTCTGGCTATTAAACACATTCTCCTTAAGTATTGTTTATTAAGTCAAGAACTGAAAAATGACAGAAACGGAGTGTATCACTAATATCAAGATCACCTAAACACATCTGCATCCTGAATGTGGCTGCTTGGGAGAGGCTTAAAAGGTAGGCTGATGATTAAGGCATCAGGTATCTAGCCAGGTGCAACAACTTTCCAGACCTAGAGGTGATAGGAGAACAAGAATTTCTGAGCAAGTCACCTAGAACAGGCCAAGTTCTCAGCAGTGCCCTCATCCACCCTAATGCGAGTCACTATCTTGCTTCAGGGAGCACAGCAGGAGTGATACAAAAATGACTAGAGGCCAGGGGTGGGGGGGCAGACCTGGAACAGGGAAATGATGCTGCCCCAGAAGGCCTTAGGGTCCTAGGTTCTTCCAGTACAAAAAGTCATTTCTTGATCCAGATCTGTGACTTAAATAATCTGTTTTAACACATTTGCTTTAAGCAGTTTAGCCAACATATCTATACAGTATATGTAAATACCCCCCAGCCATTCATCATCTCTTTCCCATGACATTTGCAATCTCATGTTTTACACAGCCAGTTATTATGTTAAACCTGGCGAATTTTGCATTTAAGTGGCGTTGTGAAGTGTCATAGCATTTGATGGAAATGGCAAGATTGTAAATCGCAATCTGGTCTGTGCGAAAAAATATTTTAAAAACATTAAGTCTGTTTTAGTTGATTAGCTGACTCTTCTTAATGAGGCGTAGAGAGAGAGAGAATTATTCAGATGTCATTGTTTTGTGTTTTTCTTCATGTCTAGTAAAAGATTCACACTGGAAATTAAGACAGGTGGGGTTAAAATTTTTTTAATTCCATTGTGTTATTTTAGTGGTAAATATATCCTAAAAGGAGATAAGCCTTATAATGTTTCTGGCGAAACGGCCCATGCGTTAAAACATACGGGGAAGTTCCTTTGCACTTGTGAACTACTAACACAAGCAAGGTCCATCCAAGGCTGTCGGCTTCCTGGATAGCAGTCAACAAATGCATAGCCATGAATTCTCCACGTAATAAGTTAAAGCAATACAGACAGTGCTTTACATTCAAGTGAGCTAACTTTAATCTGGGCAGATCTCATATTTTATATCTGTGCTGTTTTACTATCTGTCATTGTGAAGAAATTTACCGTTAAGATTTAAGTCCTCGGGATCTGGTACCTTTGGGAGTTTTCTGAAAGCTCAGTTCATAGTCACGTAAATGTGTAATGACTTTTCAAGTTACTTCTGAGAGTCTAACAATCAACATAAATTCTTTTAAATTTCAGCAGTTGGAAATTCACATAGTACTGTGGAATGGATGCAGGATATGCTAAGTCATCAAAAAGAGAAATTTTCCTTTGTAGAAAGAGTAAAAAGGCTTTTCCCCTCCATACTAGCGCCATTGAGACACCATTTCATTCAAATAAAATGAAATGCAAGTCTGTCAGTACTTTCGGACCCTCTTTGGTCCACTGTCTTAGCCTAAAAGAGCTAAGTCACGCACATGAAGCTATTTTTTTCCCATGGTTTACTTTATTTTGATAGAAGAAAATAAATGTATGGTGTCAAATATTGAAAACTTGGAATAGACCAGAAGTTTCCTTTTTGTTTTCAAAACCTCTTCTTAAAAATTATTGAGGATCTCAAAGAGCTCTGGTTTATGTGGGTTATATCGATTGATTATCTTATTAAAACTTAAAACTAAAAGTGTTTTTTATTACTATTTAACAATTTATTTAAAAAACAGAAAGACACCCATTACAATTATAGGCAACATATTTTCAATAAAAATTACATTTTTCCAAAACAAAAAGCATTTACAAAAAGAGTGGCATTTGTGTTACCTTTAGAAAATTTCTTTACTGCCTGGTTTAATAAAAGATAAGTCATTTTAATAATATCTGCTTTTGTATTCACTCTGTTGCATTGTCATGCATCATATAGCTTCTGGAAAATATCTTCTGTATACTCAGGAGGGAATAAAAAGGCTAATGAAATCTTAGTATTACTATAAAAATAGTTTTGTATTAAGAGACTTTTCCTAATACTTTGAGTTTTCTGAACTAGACTCTATATAGATTTACAAATTTCCATTCAATTTGTTTTAGTTGCTTAGCACTTTTACTCTTTTTTCTCTCCCTCCTCCTCTTCTTTATATGAGGACTTAATGAGAGGTTATGTCATGAAAATACGCTGTTTAGTATTTTTCTTCATTTTTAATGATTAGCAGATGCACCTTGTAAGTGGGGGCAAGTAGAAGAGATGAAATCTTATTGTTGTGGAAATAGTTTCTCTTAAGGAGACATTAACTCCTACTTTGAGTTCATGGATGATTTGTGAATATTAGTATTATTTTGATTAGTTGTAAACTGAGTCCTTGAAATAATAGCAGCACAAATCAAATCTTATAAAATATTTTATTAAAGTTTATTTATTTTTGTCTTTAAAATTTTGTATCTACTATCAGTTCACTTTTGCATGTCTGAACCTTCTCTCAGACTACACTATTTCTCTTTCATACCTTTCTTTTGCCCTTCCTAGGAGAACTTTGATATTCCTCAATGTTCATGAAATATTTCACAACTAAATAGAAGCAACATTGCTGTGTTTACAATGAAGAAAATGATTGCAAAAAAAGTAAAACGTGAATCTTTTTAGAGACTAATTCTCCACTTTAAATTGAGATAAATTAAATAAGACCAAACTATTTTCACTGCAATTATTGTTTTCTCCTCTTACTTTTCTTAAAGTTTTATTTTTAACAACTATGAAACTTCACAGTTTACTACCCAGATCTGCTAGTCCAAAGCTTCCACATTGCCCATTTCTCCAACGGTTACCTTTAGAGCAAGAGCAAGAGATTTATCTGTGATTTAGGGTAGGAGGAGGCAAGCACTGAACTCAAAGAGCATCCTACAGGGTAATATAAGCTTCCTAACCAAGCCCTGACCCTCAGCTCTGCATGTTCATAAACTTGGATTTTTGTGTGCTAACTTGGCCAGACTCATTGGAACGTTTTATACTAGCCTTCTCAAAGAGGTTGGACATAAACCAGAATGTCAATGCATTCCTTTTACTGAGGAATAATACAACTTCCAGAGAGACTTACTAATTTAATTAGCTGGTTATGACATTTGCTCACTATAATACGGTTCATATGAGAAGTCAAAATTTGATCAAAGCAAGGTAAATCAATGGGGTAGTCTAAATGGGTGTTTTATCAGACATTTATAATTTTTCATGTCCATTGCCTTTGCTTTATTCCGTGTGAAGCCATTTAGAGTTCCCTGATTTTACAATGCTATTTTATAACGCTATTAGAGATGTGGCTGTATTTTTTTTTTTTTTTGCAGAATTTGCTAGGACCCACTCCCCTTAGTTTATGTAGATTTTGATACCCAGAAAAGAAATCTGAGATAAGACAGAAAATTTTCTTAACAAGGATTGGATATAAGATTTCTATGGAAAGGTGTTGAAATTGGATTCCAAAGGGTAAACACTTCAGATTCCATTTTTAAAAGAATGAGAAATGCCTCTAACATGTTTTACTCAATCTTGAAACACTTAATTTCACTGAGAGCCCCTTTCTTACAATATTAATGATAAACAAAAAGCATTATGTTCAGTAGTAAAAATATATTTGCTGTGCTAAGCATTAGGGTCTACATGTTTGATCAAGATGGGAAGAATGAAAGATTTAGTAGCCATCTCTGGAGTGTGGCCTTTCAGAGAACACGCTAGTCACCTCTAAAGTGAAGATTCTCACATTTATGATTGCACCCAACATTTACACTTATGCCAGTCAGTGGTTAGTATTACCCTGTGTTCAAGAATTTTAAACTTAATTATAGGTACATCAGTCTAATTCAAGTGCTCCCTCCTCTGCAAAGCATTTTCTTATCTTCTACTTGGCCCCACCTTATACCAGTTAACAAGTCTAAAAAGACAAAGGTTTCATTGTCTGTAGAGAAGTCGGCGTAGACCCATATGTATTCTGCGTGGTGATTTTTCATTTTGCTTGCTTATGACTATCTCTCTAATTAGCTTATGAACAGAGATAATACTGTATTCCACCTTGTGTTAAAGACATGTAGCAGGGGTACAGAAAACTAAATCAGTGAATAAGTTGTTCTTCTTTTTGGCTCCAAGAATTCTCTTTTCCTCCTTTGACACACTGTTTCTGCAGGTACTTCAGTACAATTTATTAGCTGACATCATTGTTTACTAAAATGGTTTCATTTGTAGGATATTAATAAACATTAAGCAATAAAATGTTTGGGGTTTTGGTAGTCAGAAGCCTGTGAAATCTGAGTTAAATGAAGTTTTAGAAGATTTTTATATAGGATTTAATTCTAGGGTGAGGGACTGGGATTCAATCCAGGGGCATTCTACCTCTGGGCCACTCTCCCAGCATTTGTTATTTTTAATTTTGAAACAAGAGTCTTACAAAGTTGTTGAGACTGACCACATACCTGAAATCTTCCTAGCTCAACTTCTCAAGTACTAAGATTATAGGCATATGCCACCACACCTATCAAAACTTAAAATTTTAATATACTAACAAACATTGTAAAGTAGGATGAGTTCCTAGGGTGACATAGTTGAATATAAAGAAAACAATAACTATTTTACACACACACACACACACACACACACACTTCCAAGAAATAAATGTACTCTAATGTTCAAAGAGGAAGAAAGAGAGAGCAAGGAAAGAAACAGAAAAGGAGAAAGAGAGACAGAAAGGAAGAAAGGGAGGAAAAGAGGAGA
Organism: Muscardinus avellanarius; assembly: GCF_963383645.1. NCBI lineage: Eukaryota > Metazoa > Chordata > Mammalia > Rodentia > Gliridae > Muscardinus > Muscardinus avellanarius. Next base: position 78,009,133 of record NC_137794.1, read on the forward strand.
ATTTCCATGATCAAACATGTTGTAAAACATGTATCCCACAATCATCAGTGCAAACATATAAACTCATTTTAGTTTCTTTGTGAGCCACACTCATTCAAACTGTTATTTAAATTTGAGTACTTTTAGCCGGGCGTGGTGGCGCATGCTTGTAATCCCCGCGCTTGGGAGGCTGAGACAGGAGGATCGCACAGGTTCAAAGCCAGCCTCAGCTACTTGTGAGGCTTTCAGCAACTTAGTGAGACCCTGTTTCTAAATAAAATACAAAAAAGGTCTGGGAGTATAGCCCAGAGATAGAAAGCCTCTGGGTTCCACCCCCAGTACCACCAAAAAATAAATAAATAAATAAATAAATAAATAAAGAAAGAAAGAAAGAAAGAAAGGAAGGAAGGAAAGAAAGAAAGAAAGAAAGAAAGAAAGAAAGAAAGAAAGAAAGAAATTTATGGGTACTTTTAAGCCACAAGCCTCTTACCAGTCTTCAATCCCATCAGCCCTCTTCTTGGTGCTCAGAATCTGTTCTCATTTCTATACCTCTCAACGATACGTTTTGTTCCTGTATCTTCTCACATAACATTCTTGTTCTAAAACTCAGTACCATTAGATGAAACCAATAATGTGCTTTCATTTATCTTCCATACCTCACTCTCTACCCCTGCTACATGCTCCACCAATGGCTGACCACCATAGAGTATGTAAGTGGGAAACCAGACAAAGCGTGATCCTCCACGGCCATGATCACCAGTGACTGAGTCTTCAGTGCTGTCAAAGAAGCCTGCTGTGCATTCCAATCATTTCACTCTGCATTCACTTTAGTGACTATTTAAAAAAACCAATGACCAGGCCCATCTTACTTTCAAGGTAGCCCATATTCTCTTTTAAATGCGTATGTTTTGCTTTCCTGAATAAATCTCTACATCTCTAAAAAAAAAAAAAAAAAAAAAAAAAAAAAAAAAAAAAATTCCATTTTCAACCTCTGATTTCCTATGTTCCTGTTCAAAACATCTATCAAAATTTGAATTTGCATATTTCTTTTTACAGTACTGGGATTAGAACTCAAGGGCATTCTTCCTCCATGCTGCAACCCCAGCCCAATTTTTTTATTTTTTATTTTGAAACAGGGTCTCACTGAGTTGCAAAGGGCCTCACTAAGTAGCTGAGGCTGGCTGCGTGCGAACCACGTTCCTCCTGTCTCAGCCTCCCAAATGCTGGGATTACAAGTGTATGCCACCATACCTGGCTCACATATTTTTATTTAATAACTTTCTGTCCTCCCATCTAAAATGTGAGCTCGGTGAAGTTAGGAACCATGAATGTGTCCATCCAACAGGTCTATCATTTAGCTTATTCCATAATAATACTGCAAAGTAACTAACCATGATGGTACACAGCAACACACATTTATTTCTCTCATGACTGAGAGCAGTTCTGTGGATCTCAGTGGGGCCACTCATGGTTTGCTAGTTGACTAGTTATTTGTAATTTAGACCTGGGCTTAGAAAACTTGTTTATGTTTTTGTTTAAATTCAGAGAGTAAATATGTGTGGCCTTGCAAGCCACATCTGGTCTCCATCACATGTTCTTATTTTTTAAACAACTTTTCAAAAATGCAAGGACCATTCTTAGCTTGTAAGCCATACAAAACACGATATAAGCTGGATTTGACACATGGTCATTCATTTGCCATCCCCTGATCTAGACTGTGTTTGCCTTGGTGCCTCTGCTTTAGTTGAACTTAATTGCTACAGATGGGGCTCTACTCTGCTTCATGGGTGTGCATCCTGGGGCTCAAAGCATGTTTTTCTATGTCAATATTAAAACCAGAAGAGAGCCAGGCATGGTGTCACATGCTTGTAATCCCAGTAATTGGGAGACTGAGACAGGAAGTTTGAGGACAGCCTCAGCAAATAGTGATACTGTGAGACTGACATCAATCTAGCAAGACCTCATTTCAAAATAAAAATAAAATAGGGCTGGGGATGTAGCTCATAGGTAGAATGTTCCCTGATTCAATCTTCAGTACTAGAAAAACAAATAAAAATAATAATAAAAAGCAGAAGAGAGAAATTAAAAACTGTTGTACAACTGACCAAGGCTGGGAAGTTGTGGGCTCAGTATGGTTCATTTATAAAAATGAGGCATTGAGAGGGGGGTGAAATGTGGCTTTATTCCAGCTGCAGCATGCTGCAGTAAGAGGCCCAGGCCCCCAGTACCCAGTGGTGACCAGCTGTGTACAATAGTGCTCCACAAAAGAATCTGGCAAGGGGCTTCCACACAGCTGATAGTCCAGTTTATATACCCAAACAGAACAAGAGTGGCACTGTATCGGAGCCTAGGATTAACAAAGATGCTGATGTAAACGTTAACAATAGTGGCATCATGCTAACGCTAAGAGTTGGGGCAACACGCTGTCTTTAAAGGGATGCTTAGTTACTTTTCTTATAGGATATAACATTGAGCAGAAAGGAAGATAAAGGAGTTCAACACTATGTTCTCAGGGTCCCACACAGCACATGATGCTTCAAAGGTACAGGCTTGGACTTAGATTATAGACACTTCAGCTCACATCCTGTTAGCCAAAGCAAGCCACTTGGCTGAGCCCAAAGTGTCAGGATGAGGAGGTTCTTGTTGTCTTTTAGCAGAAAGTACAGACAATCATATAGCAAAGGGTATGAATACAGGAAGTGGTAAATAATTGAAGCCAGGAATTTAATCTCCCACATCATTGTGAATTAAGTTTTTTTTTTTTTTTTTGTGGTACTTGGGTTGGAACCCAGAGCCTTTCTACCTCCAGGCTATACTCCCAGACCTATTTATTTTATATTTTATTTGGAAACAGGGTCTCATTGAGTTGCTGAGGGCCTCACTAAGTAGCCGAGGCTGGCTTCGAATCTGTGCAATCCTCTTGTTTCAGTCTCCCAAGAGCAGGGATTACAAGCATGAGCCACCATGCCCAGCATGAATTAAGTATTTAGAAGAGTACTTGGAACATAGTATACCATTGATTATTTAACAAATGAAGGAAGTGATTCTGTAATAACTGTAAAATTAACAATTGCAAGATAAAGGAAGATGTATTCCGTGCCAGGAGCCACGGAATGTAATGTTATTAAATGTAATGTATTTCCCAATTCTCACAGCAGGCATTTAGGACATCTCCGATTATTTCCACTCATGGATGAGGAAATTGAGTCCCATGGAAGTTAAAAAACTTTCCTGTGGCCAATTGTTATTAAGTTGGACCTCTATCACTTTCCAAAATCTGGGTTTGGCTATTCTAGCCCTTGATATACTTAGTTTATCATTGTCAATACATGTCAGTTTCATTACTTTTAGCAGGTCACCATAGAATGAATCAGCACAACCCAGTACAAATGCAGAATGGTCATTCAGTGGTGAAAGGTGAATTCTATAGGCTATTTATGAAAGAAAAATTTAACAGGAATAGGGAAAAAAGATCTTTGTTCAGCTTTTGTTTTCTATGATTGCTACCAGGAGTATATGGTGGTAAATTAGGGAGAAGTGGCCAGGAAAATATATACAAAATTAAGCCCTTACATATTTAAGCACTATGAAAGGACCCATTATTTCTGACCACAAGATGTTACTCTGTGTTAATCCATTCCCTATCATTTATCGCATCTCCAGTTTGGGCACCACTCCCATCTCTTGTCATGTCTGGAATCCAGGCTTCATCCTGTCCACACACCCTCAATTGCAGTCTAGAATGTTGCCTTCATTTCATTACCTGTTCTAGGGGGACAAAAAGTGTTGAATAACTTCAACAAACTATATCCAAGACCACAAAAAATCACACTAACAACTACATTGACCCTCATTGCTGCCTTCCATCTTGAAATTCTTCTCTCATTAGTTTCTTGTAATATTCAATTCTGTTTTAAAGTATGTAGTCCTCAGTAACCCTTCCATATTATTCCAAAAGCTCTGTACTAGAGATAGATTTTGTTTCTAATATCTTGAGATAGAAGCTAACTGATGCCAGGTCTCAAATTTCTTTCTACCTAAAAAACAGAAGAAATTTTTTATTTTTTAAATTTTTCCTTTATTGCAGCTTTTAAAAAAAATCTCATATTCTTCTCTGAAAGCATTATAATGTGTTCATCCATTTTCTGATCTCTCCTCACATATTATTTAAGCTTATCTCCTCCCTAGCTGTACAACTTCCCATGGACTACCCATATTTTTACCCTCCATTCTCTCTATCCTTTGACTCTTTTGACAATGCACCTACAATTGTATTCTTAATGTATAAGAGCATAATTCTCAGTCTCAGAATGCCCACAGGTACTGACTCAATCTCTTACCAATACATTTCTCAGAGGTCCAGACTCACTCCTATCCCTCTCCTCTTCTACTCACTCTGCCCTTTGGTTTCTGTCTCCATCCTGAGCTTCTGTTTTGAATATGAACAGTGACTCCCTCATCACAGGCCTCGTGATGGTGACATGGTCCTAGTTCTCTAGCTGATGGGCCTCTCACACTTGCCCCTTCTGCAGGAGAATGGTTCCTTTGTCACTTCCATTTTCTTCCACATTGCAAACTCGTGTTATTTGGACCCTCCAAAGGGTCCAAACATTGTGAGCCATTTTTCTTATAAAGTACCCAAGTTTCTAAGCATTTTGTTATGATAACAAAAATGGACTAAGACCCCTATGGAATGTCATCTAATTATATTAAAATAATTCAGAATTCATGACTCTAAAGTTTATCCCAGACTATAAGGATATTTTATAAAATAAAATTTGATACTTACATCGATTAATTACATAAAAGTCTTTTATGAGACAGAGTACCTATTTCTCCAACATGTTCTAATTAAACTATGAATAGAAAAAATATCTGTCTCACTGTAGTCAGTGGAACTGCAAAAGATGTGCAGTACAGAGGTGGTACGATACATTTGAGTATGGTCCAATTGTTACTTAAAATTGTTTGGAGTGTTCTGGCTATAGCATAATCATCACCTTTAGTACTTTCTATTGGGTTGGCAGAACCAAAAGCTAGAATATCAGAAATTCTTACTCAGTTATACCTTCTGTATTACATGCACCAAGACCGTATTATTCTCTCTCCTCTGGCTTTATTCCATCCACTTCTCTCCTTTGTACCCTTGAAGGGTTGAAACCACCCCTTCATATTTTATCTCTTTTGCTGGGTTTTTAAGTGGCCTTCTGACCTTTAATCTTATCTCTATATATACATTAAGTTATTGATAAATGATCCTTCAGAATGCAAACCTGTTCATTCTTCTTGTTTTTAATCTTTTTATACCTTCATATGAAAAAATAAAAAAACTCTATTACACATTCTAAGGCATGACAACGTACTATAATCTCCCTTTCAGACCTGAAACTAAAGCCTGGCATAATATATAGAGCAACCAATCTAGTATATAGTATATTTTGTGCTATATGTATGTGTGTTTGTATATATATGTATAATACATAGAAGATGCTATAATAATATTAAATTTTCCTTCTAGGTAAAATGCTTCACTCATATTCTCCTGCTAGTGCAACTAATTTTATTCAGAGTCAGTTTGGATGGAAAAGCCACTTGTTTGTTCCAGCTTGGATAACAAAGGGAAAACAGCTTATGTGCTAGGCTCATGCGGGGCTTTCCACTCATGTGCAGTTAAAGCTATAAAAGGTAGATATAACCAAAAGCAGTTCCTTCATCCTGCATATAATTTGGAAAATTGTCATGCATTGGCATAAACATTCTTAGGCATCAGGGGCAATTTAAAGGAAAGAAGCCAAAAAGAAAATAGCAGATGTTGGACTGGGGTGACATGTGTTGGAGCAGCTGCAGGGCAGCTGTTTGCTATCTAAGACATCCTTTGGAAGTACTTTTGAGGTTCTTCAAATGGTTGATTAGAATTTCATGGATGTTGCTGCTATATGAGAAACTTTAATAACATTTTAGTGTTCTGCTTAGAGTATTATTGAAAAAATTCTCTAAAAACATGTTAAAAATACTAATGAAGATGACAAATCTTTAGAGTCTGACAGGCCTGGATTTAATTCCAGGCTTGACTTGCAAGTACCATCTTGAGCTATTTAACTTCGCTGAGTTTCCTCGTCTATAACATTCAGCATTTAATTCATGGAATTACTGGAGTTACTATTTTTTAAGTCCAATATTTCCACCTTACCTATGGCTTCACTTTACATAGTTTTAGTTATCCACAGGAAAGTAAAGTAAAATAAATACTTAATGGGACATTCCAGAAAAAAACACTTCATAAATTTTAAATTGTGTTCCATTCTGAATTGTGAAATGGAGTCACATGCAGTCCTGCTATGTCCCAGCCTGGGAGGTAAAACATCCCTTTGTCTGGTCTGTCCATTCTGGATGCACTACACACCTACTGGTCACTTGGGAGAAATCTGAAGTAGCAGAACAACAATCATAGTGCTTGTGATCGAGTGATATTATTTACTAATAATGGCCCCAAAGGGCAAGAGGGGTGATACTAGCCATTCAGAGATGCCAGTGAGAGGCCAGAAAGCATAGCTTTAAATGAATAGGTAAAAGTTAACCACTTAATTAGAAAATTTTAAAAAATGGGTAAGGTTGTTATAGGTTTTGTGCCATCTGTGGTTTGGGGCATCCACCAGCGATCTTGGAACAAATCCTCCCGGGTTGGTGGCAAGACAACTATACACAAAAGGCCTGGTACCTAGTCAAGGGCCAATTGTTTCCAGGCTCTCTACTGCTCTTCATCCTGCCACAGTGAAGAGCTGTACTGCGCTACACATTTATGCACAGTGTTTCTCAAGGATAGATGTATTTGATTTTTTTTCTGTGAACACATCATATTAGAGTGCCTCAATATCAGTGATTACAAATCTGACATAAATTTATATTTCTAAGATTTAAATGCCAAAATATTTGTGTACTTTAATCACCTGGAGTTAAACAGCAAAGCTCATTTTATGAAGAGAATGCAGGAGAACAATTTCCCAGTGTAATCATATTGTTTGAAACTCAATTCATAAACCAGAAATTCCGTGAGATAAGTACTGAATATTGTAGATGAGGAAATTCAGAGAAGTTAAGTAGCCCAAGATGGTTTCTACTTGCAATAGAAGCCTGGAAATTAAACAGGAAACATAGTGACAATTAATTGATCCCAGGACCCAGAGTCCTCCTCTGTACTGAGAGACTCTGCACCTCATCCTTTTCACTCTAAATATCCTTAGATGTCTGAAAATCCTAGCTTCCCACTGTATTTTATTTCATGCATATATCAATAGCATACATTGGCTAAGATAATAAATTTATCCAAGCCAAGCGTCTTCTCGTTTCGATTGGCATTTGCACAATGGCTGCTGTGTTGAAACATCTAGAAACCAGCAGTGATGGGACCTTATTCATAAGATCACTTCTAAGGTGTTCATCTTTCATCCTGAAACCTACCACTTCCCATTTTCCCCCTTGAGCCATGATTTTCTGTTGTGTGTGCTGCTTTTCTGCTGTGCATTGCTCTTTCTAGTGACATTGCTTTGCCATCTACTATGAGCAGGAATTTTTGCGTTGTGCCACCAGTCCAGACTCCTGCTGTGGAATTGCTTGAGCCACTGAAACTTCTAAGCAGGTTTCTTTTTTCTGCTGTATTTGTTTCAGTGGAATTGTGTAATGAACCTTCAGTTGCTTCTAAAGCTAGTCTGGGTTCTTTCTAATTCTCTTCCTCTTTTACTCTCCTTCCCTTTTCAGTAGCCTACACCAGTGGTTCTCAAAATGTGGTGCATAAGCTCTGGCAGTCTATAAGACCTTTTTAGGCAGTCCACAGGGTTAAAAACATTTTCTTTATGATGCTAAGACATTATTTATTTTTTCACAGTCTCGACATGTTCATTGAAGGTGCAAAAGCAATGGTGAATTAAACTGCTCACACCTTAGCACAAATCAAGACAGTGACACTAAATTGTAGTTGAAATTGTATTCTTTACAAACATGTATTCACAGAAAAGAAAAATAAAGGCAAGTGCCCTTAAGAATAGCCTTAACCAAGCAGTATAACAATAATTTGATTAAATATCAATTCTCTGATGATGCATTTTTAAAAGTCTGTGTGACAAATTGGGAAATAGGCATAAAGCACTTCTATTCCATATGAAAGTGTGATGATTGTCTGGAAGGAAAAGCATTTGTGTGATTAAATTGAAAACTGATTTAGCTATATTTTTCATATAATTTGATATTTACTTTAAAGAACTGACAGATAAACTATGGTTGTATGAACTTAGATATTTGGCAGATATTTTTATGTGAAAGACAAAGACATCTGCCATTTCAAGGTAAAAAACATATTTGATGTGAATAATAACTTTTGAACTTTCAAGCAAAAATTAGAATTTTTGGGAAATATATCTACCACAGTGAGTGTGACAGCTTGTAAATATATTAAGATATGTTTACAAGGTTATTGGTAACATTAAAAGTCATTTTTGATAATGTATAATGAAATTTTAACATTTGGAAAATCTATAAGATCAATGAACGTATATTGTTCAAGTAAACAATATACAATATACAAGTAAACAATATACGTTCATGGGTAAAACAATATATTGTAAAATATATTGTAAAAAACAATATGTTGTAAAAACAATATATTGTTCAAGTAAACAATATACAATATACAACATACAATATACAAGTAAACAATATACATTCATGGGTAAAAAGATCCATGCAAAGTACAAGATAGACTAAACAATTTTAACATAGCAAACAATGAAAACTTCATATGATGGAGTTGTAAATATTTGTTTATCATAAATAGCCTTTAAGAAACTAACACTTAGTCAGAGTGGTGGCACACACTTGTAATCCCAGTGTTTGGGAGGCTAAGATAGGAGGATCATGCAGGTTTGAAGACACTTAGTGAGGCTCAAAGCAACTTAGTGAGACCCTGTTTCCAAATAAAATGTAAAAAAATTGGTCTGGGAGTGTAGCCCAGAGATAGAAAGCCCCTGGGTACCACAAAAAAAAAAGAAACTAACACTTGTTGAATATTATATAGTATAACGGAAGATTCATGCTTTAAACGATACACAAACATGAAGTCAAAATCTATTATTATAGACCCAAATGTAAAACCTAAAATTATAAAACTATTTTATCTCAAACTTTTATTAAAAAATAAACATCTGACAAATTAGCATATAAAAGATATACATTACTAGTCATTAGGAAAATACAAACTAAGATCATGAGCTGTTACTACCTACATTAAAAATGATTAAAATAAAATCAGTAATACTAAGTATGAACAAACATGAAAAACCAATGAAAATCAGACATCTGAAGGCAAATGAATGCAGCCACTTTGAAACTGTCAGTTTTTATAAAGATTAATATATAGCTATCATCTGACCTAGCAGTTTTAGTTGTAGATATTTACTTAAATGAAATAAAATATCATGGATACATAAATTTCTATATGTAATTCTTTAATAAAAGCTTAACTTATAATCATTAAAAACTGGAAACAACTCACATTTTCTGTAACTGATGAATGGGTGAACTGGAATACTGAATATTGAAATTGAATCATGCTCAGCAATAAAAAGGGACAAACTGCAACAATTTGGATGATTTTTTTTTTTTTTTTTTTTTTTGGTGGTGGTACTGAGGGTGGATCCCAGAGGCCTTCTACCTCCAGGCTATACTCCCAAACCTATTTTTTTATTTTATTTGTAAACAGGGTCTCAGTAAGTTGCTGAGAGCCTCACTAAGTAGCTGAGGCTGGCTTCGAACCTGTGCAATCGTCCTGTCTCAGCCTCCCAAGAGCGGGGATTACAAGCCTGTGCCACCACGCCTGGCAACAACTTGGATGATTTTTATAAAGTTTTATGCTTAGTGAAAGAGGCCATCCTAAAAAGTCTATAATTCCATTTTGTAATTCCACTTCTATGACATTCTGAAAAAGACAAAACCACAAAAGAAGAAAACAGAGATAGGGTTTCCAGGAGCTAGAGTGGGAGTCAGAGTTTATTACCAAGCACCACAGAGAAATTTTAAAGGGTAATAAATAGGATGGAGCACTCCATGCAGTCAGAACTCACAGAACTGTACACTAAAAAAAAAGTTAATACTAATTTTAAAAAGAACAAACCAATCTTTGAAAAAAAAGAATGGATTAAAGGGAGGAAAGATCCAAATTCCTCTTTTATTACTACTAAAAAGTATGTCATGTTCATCTGTGGAAAGTTACTAGTCAGAGGCTGGTCCCAAGCAAAATATGCCTTGTGTCTGAGCCAGGTGTCATGCCTGAGCTCACTGCAGAGCTATGACCAGTCAGAGCACAGGCCCTCCGCAGGTGGAACCCCAGAGGAGGGGAGGTGGCCGAAGCTGAGCTATAGATGCCCTGATCCCCTAATCCTCCATCAGTCAAGTTACTCCACCTCCATTAAGGGTTAAGAGGTAGGGGGGAAATTAAATTGGCTTTGGAAAAATCTCTTTTGAAAAAAACAGAAATGGGAAATGAAAATCCTCTGTTGACCGTGGCAGTCAACTTTTCTTTTTAAAAATGTAAGCATATTGAAATCTAACAAAGCATAACTAGTAGAACCTTTAAAAATAGAAAAGGAGCATTTTTGTAGAAAGTGACCAATCCTCTTAATAACACTATCTTTAAAAAATTCCTTTTCCTTCAAGAAATCTCTAAAGGAACATGCTCTGCTGCTTATAAATGTTCCAAATAAATTATGTAGGTTCCATTGAAGGAGCCACTTGACTACGTGTCATTTAAGTTTCTGTAATTTTTTATGTGTACAAATTTTATAGCTGTAAGGGATCCACTCTGTTTAATTATTGATGCAAAGTGCCTCGCAGAGCATCATGGAGAGAAAATCAGTTATAAATTATCTCTGATTAAAATGATGATGTATACATATAGCTATAAGTATGAATTTCCTATAACATAGTTTTCTTCACCTATCATTTCTCTCTGCTCTCTAAAGAATTTGACTTTACAAAGAATTTTATAATTTCAGAAGGTGATTTATTTTAAAAATTTGTTGTGGATAATTAGAACGTTAAGTGGACATAAACATTTAAAAATCTGAAGCCTATGTTAAGAATTTTGTAGTAATGGTCATACACTTATTCACTGAATATATTTTAAGTGTTCTTTGGATTCACTATTTTTGAACTTGGGCCACCATTTTAAATGATACATCACATTCTAAAAATAATGCTGTAGGACAGGTCAGCCCAATTAGTAAAATTCACTTTCAATTATATATACTAATAATTGGTGAGCTATGGTAAGTTATTTGGGACTTTAGGTTCATATATTCTTCGCAAAAGTGTGAGCCCAGAGATATTCAGAGGTGCTACCAATTTGGGTTTGTAACGGAGCTCTTCATTCTATTACATGCATCACAGAGTTTCTGGTGTACCCCCAGCTGAAAGTGCCTTTAAAATAAGCCTTAGGGACCATAGAGAGATTGATAATTTATCTGAAATAATGTTATTTCTGTGGTTTAGTCTGTTTGTGCAACCTCTGGAAAATATTTCCTATCTTAACTTAAAATAAGAAAATATTGTTCACAATTGAGAGAACCTACTTCAGTGACCTATTTGGGGTGCTTTCTTATTATGGCAAATAATTTGTTATACTTTTAATATCCTCTTTATAATGATGCTATTCTTTATTCATCTGTATATAGAATAAATATATCTTTCTGGTATATAATTATTTAAAAGCTAAAGGCAAATGATAAACTCATGATCCAGATAAATATATATTTATATAGTTAAATATAGCATGTTAATATTTTATAAATCAATATTAAAGGAGCAAAAATTGTTGGTGCAAGATATATATATGCCTTAACAGAATATGGGTCATTTGCAGAGTGTTTTCTTTTCACTTGTTAATGGAAAACAAACACAGAAGCACTGGGCTCTATTCAGAATTGACTCTCATTTTTCTGTCACTGCTGCTGCTTGAGAATTCAATAAGTAAATTTTTCAGATAACCGAAATAAAATTTTAGTATTCTTCAAAATCATTTTTTTACCTTTTCCTTCTTCCACCATAGGAAGAATTATAATATTGATTAGACATCGTATGGTCTTCTTAAGTTAAAAAATTAAACTTATTTTGATGATTTGAAGTCACTACTACCACCACATTTTCTATGTTGTAAAACTTATTAGGAAGCACCACTGCTTTAAAAACAAGTCCTCCAGGGAAAACAAAACAGCCTTCAGTACACTAATTTCCAAGACAGGTGCAACTCAATTTCAGAACATTAAATTGGAGAGGGTGGGAAATTTCATCTTGGAACATAGATACCATGCTGACATATTCCCTGATATTCAGCAAAAGCCTTCTTCTTCTGCCCTGTTCTTACTGCTCACAGATTCTCACTTGTCACTTTTCATCCGCACTACCTACGGTGTAAACCTTTGTCTCATCCCTTCTATTCTGCTGCTGCCCTGAGCTGCTAGCTGTGAGTTAGAAAACCCAAATGGCAAACTAGTCAATAATTATGTGCTAAATAACAGCAATCAGATTCTTCCCTGAGGCCCTAAGGCCATACTTCAGTGTTGAAGTTTTGACAAGTGCTTCTATGCTCGGAGGTTTTCCCTCACATCTAGTGTCAGGACTGTGTTCCCATGAACTAGAATTGCCAGGAACTTGCTGTGTAAACTGCATTAGGACTTGGGAAATGTGTTTTATATATAGGATACTGCCGAAAATTTCCACAGTTCTGCATTTTCATAGCTGGAAAGATATATATGAAATGTCTATACCTCTATGCCTTTATTTCAGAAATGAATTTATCCAGAGACATGTGAGGATCTCAGAGCCAAGGGTATGTGGAAAGTGGTACCTTGTTATCAAGGCCAGTGGTTTTAAAGCACCTTGTAAGTGTCCCGTGTCTGCAGCAAGCATTATGGTGGTTTTTCCAGGGGAGTAGAGGAGAGTGAGAAATTAAGTCAGAGGAGAAATGCAAATCTTGGGTGATTCTTAGTCTTGAAGGTAGTACTGACATGGGTCCCTCATAGCAGGACTTTAGATAGCGGCTTCATAGGGCACAGAAGAAAGTAGGAAATAACTTCCATCAGTCCAAAGAATATTTATAACAATGCCATCCAGGGTTTTAAAACTCTAGAAAAGAATCTCGGTTCCACAAGTGTCTTGGGAAACTAGAAAGGCCAAATATTTCTAATTGAATCAATTGGATAAGAGTAGAGAATAAAATTGCTCCTGGGGTGCATAGTATTGTTCCTCCCTTTTCTGAGTGAGGCACTAAATGTATCAGCAGCAAATATCAATTCCAATGTCCACCCACAGGCAGCCTTTAGGACCCCTGCTTTGCTCTTTCAACAGGACTTTATAAAACTGGCCTAAAGATCATGGACACTTATACCAACTTCTCTTGTGGGACCTTAGAAAATTCTAGAAAAGTCATAGGAAATAAGCACATCAACATATCACTGTCTGTCTGTTTGTTTATGAAATACAAGATATGAGAAATAGTTATTTTTATTTAAAGTTACTAGAGGAGTTTGTTAGACAACACCCATTCCCTGACTTTACCAAGAAGGTGATTTAATTTAATTTTTAGGATGGATTTGCACTACACACACTTTTTCTTTTCTTTTCTTTTCGTTTTCTTTTTTTTTTTTTTTTTTAGAGGGGGAAAGAGAGAATGTGTGTGTCCAGTAAAGCAATGGACAGAGTTTAGGGGAAGAGGGGAATGGAGAGAGGAGACTTGACGAAGGCAACAGATAAAATATTGCTATGTACATATATGTAATTATCAGTACAAATCTCAATGACATGTATGTTACATATAGTGAAGGAGAGCAAGTGAGGTGAGATCCAGAGGGAAACACACCAAGTGCTATGTGCATGTATGTTCCTATCACTCTATTCCTAATTATGACATATAATTACAATGCACCAATAAAAGTATATATATGTATATATACATATATACATATAAGTATATATATTTATATACATATTATATATATATTTGCACTACTGGGGATAGAACCCAGGAGTACTCTACTATTCTACCTCCAAGCAACACCTTCAGTCCTATTTTTATTTTTAGTCTTTTTACTTTTTGAAACAGGGTCTCACTAATTTGTGAAGGGCCTCGCTAAGTAGCTGAGGCTGTCCGCAAACCGTGATCCTCTAGTCTCTGTCTCCTGGATGCTAGGATTACAAGCGTGCGCCACCACACCCAGCCTTTAAAAGTATATATATTTTTAAATCGTCATGTTTAAAGCCCATCGTGTCGCACTTTGGAATGTACCATTATTATAAGAAAAGCCATGGATATAGCCAAAGGTCTGTTTATAGTCAGTTGTCTGTAACATTTGTATCTTCTGGCCTTTAATAAAAAAAAAACTCTTAGGGGAAGGAAGTCAGAAATATATATGTGAGAGGAAAATAATTAATCTGAAAGAGTATGAGGAGTGAATAAAATAACTCTTTGGAGAATATGAAATTTAGTCAGGAGAAGATGGCAAGAGAGTGAGAGCGGAGCCTTCAAGCCAACATGCTCTTTAGAGGATGCTTCATAACCTGGCTCCATTTCCAGCTACTCCCAACTTCTCTTTCCCTGAGACTGCATTATCCTCCCCCTTTCCATATCAATACTTGCTGCCTGCTGCTCCTTGCTCGTACAATTTTCTGCCCTTCTCCAAATCGAAAGAGTTTTATTGATCCTGTTGGTTTTGATGCAGTTCCTGGAAACAGCACAAAAAGTATTAGGGAACCAGATAGGTAAGACATATTTTTCTCTTCTTTTCCTTTCTCACTGCCATCGTGCATTCCATGGTCATCTCACACATTCTGTGAGTAAGGTATTCTGCCAAGCTATGCGGCTAAAAAAGAAAAGTGATTGCAGTGTCTCCTTAGAATTTACAATTGAGGAAAGAGACATGCACAGACTCACAATGATAATACAGTAGTTGTTATAAGTAAGGTACTTTCCTGCTATGAGAGAAACCTGGAAGAAAAAGTACTGACCAAGGTTGGGGAGTCAGCCACAGGTTCACAGAAAAGGAAAAGCTCAGATGAAAACCAGAGCAAAGCACACAAATCTACCCAAGCCCCACCATGACCACAATCATCAATACAAACAGCAGGGGGATGGGTATTTGTTCTTAGGTCAAGCTCCCTAAAGGTAGAACCTTGAACAAGGATAAAAGTTGTGGGCATGGAGGGGTGTGGAATCCACTTCAAGGAAAATCTACCCTTGAGGGAGCAAAGTAGAAGAGGTTTGTGATGATTACTAAACACGTGGTCCCAGGTAGAGTTCTAATCACTACAAAATTACAGCTCAGAATATTAGCGACCTGTTTAAGGTCGCACAGTTAATAAGGAGTAAGATGAAGGTTAGGACTTGATGAATCAAAAATACATACACTTTCTACTACACCAACCTTTTTCTACAAAGAATAGATCTGAGAACCAAGACTTTATGCTTACTCAACTTTGATGAGGATGAGAAAGGCCAAGCTAATGAGACTGTCCTTGACTAGAATTTAAGCTACACTTGGCATCTGAGAGAGGTTATACTCATTAGCCTCGAGGGTAAAACAAGATAAGAGAAACAACAGCAATGATACTTTAGGAACTAGCCAATTTTCAGAAGTGTTTTTATATTTAAATAGATATTATATTATCATATACTCCTGAACATCATATCTCTACACCAGTATCTGTTACATGGGGGAAAAGTTTCCAGTGAAGGTTGGCATTAATGCATGGCTAGTGTCATTAGGGAAATGCAGGAATCCAGGAACTTTTGAACCCTAAGAATGCACAGGCTACTATTTAAGCCATAATAGAGTCAGTTTTACATAATTATTTTGATTCCTAACCCTGATCTCAGACTAATTCTGAGAAAAGATGGAATTTGCCAGAGCTAAAAAGCTTCAGAGACCTCTACTTGAGAGAATTTTACAGATATCTAATTCATCAGCTCTGTTCACTCAGAGGTTAGAACTGCAATGCAATGAAAATTCTACAATAGTTAGGTCTAAATGATGCTACCAGAAAACTCCCTTCACAATACACTTCTCTGCCTTAGTTTTCTTACCTGTAAAATGGGACCATACGATGCCCCATGCATAGTACTTAGTGATGGATATATAGTAAAAACACAGAAATGGCATCATAATTTCTTTGAGTTAATTTCTTATATTCTATCAGCAAACCATTACAATTGCTCCTATACTAACATCTTTGAACAGTTGTGCATTCTCCACATCTTATTCCCTCTACCCTCTGAAATACCAGTCCCATTGTAAAGAAGCACTTCTAAAAACTTAGCTTCTTCCCAGAACAAGTCTTCTACCTCAGCCATGAAAATTAGCTTTACTCTAATGGCATTGCTTTCTGCTCAGCTACCTAAAGGAGAAGATAAAGTGCGTTTTTTTGTTTTCATGCTTCACCACCAAAAGGCCAAAATTATTAAGAAAGAACCAGAGCATTTTCAGCATTCTTCTTATTCGATCTTTTTTTTTTCTTTTTGTTGGTACTGGGGTGGAACCCAGGGGCTTTTCTACCTCCAGGCTATACTCCCAGACTTATTTTTATACTTTATTTGGAAACAGGGTCTCACTAAGTAGCTAAGGCTGGCCTTGAATCTGTGCGATCCTCCTGTCTCAGCCTCCCAAGCACTGGGATTACAAGCTTGTACCACTACACCCGGCTCCTGTTATATCATTTTTTTACCCTATTCCTAAAAATTCTGTCTTAAAAAGAAATGTATGTCATCTAGCTGTGCCATTGGTTGTAGCCCACCATCATTGAGAAGGGTAATATGTTCCAATTCAAATGTTAATATCATCCAGAAACACTCTCACAGACACACCCAGAAATAATGTTTAACCAAACACCTTGATATCTCACCCTGTACCCTGGTCAAATTGACACATAAAAATAACCATCATACAATCTCCAAAAGAGAAGTTCCAAAATGAAAAGACCTAAAGAAGGAGATTTTATAGATGAACAAATAAGGTGACCTAACTGAGGGGATGGGAGGGGGGAAGAGGGAAACTCTCTAAAGCACATGATGTACTTAAACAAACATATCAAAGTCAATCACTAAGCCAAGCGTGGGTAGGAGGGAGGGGGAGGTAATGGGGCAGGAATTGGGTAAGGGCTAATTGGGTAATGTGTGCAGGTATGTCTCCACCATCTTTAATCCCATTAAGATATATGACTACAATGCACCAATAAAATTTTAAAAAAATGAAAAGCATTTGGGAGGCCAAGACTGGAGAATTGTGGTTTGCGGACAGCCTCAGCTACTTAGTGAGGCCCTCCACAACTTAGTAAGACCCTGTTCCAAATTAAATAGAATAAAAAATAGGGCAGGGTGTGTAGCTCCCATGCTGAATGCCCCTGGGTTCCATCCCCAGACGCGCAAAACCCCATTTTTATCAGATCAAAATGTTAAGGGAGCCATATAATATTTAGGATATACTAATGCTAAAATATTATTTATTGTTTACCTGAGATGCAAATGTAAATGGTTATCCTCAGATCTATTTGGCAAACTCACCTATCCCTATACCAGAATGAGTAATAATGTGAGCTAGGAAATGAGGCAGACATATTGGTTTCATTCTTTTGACAGCCTATATATAAAAAGTAAATTCTACTATTTCATTTGTTGTAATGGAAGTGCATTGGGGAAAGCGACCAATAATGACTGTTGTTAATAAGTTTGAATTGGAAACAGAAGTTGTAAGATCATCTAATTATCTTTTTCTGAGTACCCCCAGAATTCTAACGGTTTTTGATAACCAGACTTTGTGTTCAGAGTAAAATCATAGCACTGAAATTCTGGCTTCCTCTAACCCTGAACAAATGACTTGGGCTCATAAAATCATAGGTTTTAGAGCTATAAAGGATATTAGGGATCATCATTTGATTAAAAGTACTCTATGCTTCTAAATGAAAAATTGCTGGTTTTAAAGAAGCGAAGTTATTTGGATGATCTTTCAGTTCTGGTGCCCGACATTCAATAAAGCAGAACATCTAAGTCTTACTATCAAACAGCTATAATCGTGCTGTCAAGTATGACTTTTTAAACCTGTCAAACAGTCATTAGTTCTTCCTTCTTAAAACATCTAACTTTGAAGCTGTCTAACCTTTTCCTGAGAAAATTCAAAGCACAAGTTCATTTCATGAAAAATTACCTAGAGTGATTTCTTCCTTATAAAGTACATCTGAGCAACTATAGTGAAAGTCATTTTAATTATTCCATTTCTTAGAAAAACTAGCTGTGAATCTTGATGACTAGAATGTCTCTCTGTTTATCAGTTATATCCTTCACCCAAATAGCTGAATGTTTACAATAGCAATCATTGTCTTTTGGTTTCATAAAGGATCAAAAGTACAATACTTTTGGCTTCTATCATGAAGCATAAAAATGTCAGCTCTACATCACTTTGTGAATTAATAAATGCTCAAGTCCCTATAAGTTTAAAACTCATGAGACAAATGGACTCTCTTGATATCTTCTTGTTTTTGTTGTTGTTGTACTTAAGTACTTACTATGATATAAGTTTCTTGATATAGAGGAAAAAAGAAGGCCGTCAGAATAATGCAATGGATCCTTAAGTTTCGGATGGAGCCTACACTTCTTCCACTCACCTTCCATTGTCCAGAGCATGTTCACAGCCATGCCTTACATCAGTGGGTTTGGAAGTATATTCCTTCCACTGGAAGAGAACCAAGAAGGACCCTGTAGGGGTGAGCCCAATAGAGAATTGCAGTGAATATCTTGGGGGAAAATATACTACTTACCATAAGAAATTAAAGCCCCAAGCAGTTAAGAGATTAAATCACATGAACAAGTTAAAAAACTGATTATTAACAAAGTTATGTTTAGTATACAACATCATAACTATGTTTTTGCAGAATTTGCTTATTTGTTCTTGGCATACTGTTATAAATGTATACATATGTGTTTCTAAATATTGTAGCTTCTCAGATTGCTTTCTTGTGTCCACTTATTTATTTGTTTGGGAAGAAAGTTAATCAAATATTTCTAAAATCTCTCTAAGAAGAGTGATATTCAAATTCATTGAACACTAAAAAATGAGTTATACTAATTCATTTTTATTTTTATGTAAAAATTTACATTTTTAAAACTATTTATTGTACATTGTAGTCATATATCTTAATGGGGTACAAGACAGTAGAGTCATACATGCAGACATCACTCATTTTGCCCTTCCCCAATTCCCTCCCCATCCCTTCTCCCTTCTCTCCTTCTAGTTTGCCTTATTTGCTCGTGTGTAGTTTCTTCTTCTTTGTCTAGAGTTTCTCCTTTGACCCATTTTCTCTTTAGCTTTCACATATTAGGGAGAGCATCTGATTTCTTACTTTTTGTGACTGATTAAACTCACTTGATAATCAGTTCCATCCATTTCCCTGTAAATTATGTAATTTTGTTCTTCTTTATGGCTGAGTAAAATTCCATTGTGTACATATTCCATAGTTTTGCAATTTATTCATCTGTTGATGGACACTAATTCATTTTTACATACAACCTAATATACCACTGTAGTTCTTTCAGGAACCTAAAATCTCATCACAAGGAATGCAAACATCCTCTTGCCAAGTGATCTCTTCTTAGAAAATTTCATGATTGTTTTATATATTTGTCATCAAAACCCCTACAGTCTTAGAAATTTCATCTGATATATTTTTAATCTCAATATAGATAATACTGAAATGTGAAAACATGAGAAAATAAGGTGATTATGATGACTAAGGGTAAATCTGGTAAAAAGAGATTGATGTGTGAATGATAACTGCTTTTAAACCATGAAAATTATTTTTAAAAGAAAAATTTGTTTTCAGCTGAAGTGATTGTGGATCTTGGCAAAATACTTTTAATTGGAGGATGACATCTTTGTTCTATTAGTCTCTTCCCTTAACCTCACTATGAGATTCCACAGAAATTGCCTACTGATATGATACTGCAACCCTAAAGAAAAGATACTTTCAGTCTGTGTTTATAAAGGACAGATACATAGCCACAGACTTTGAACCCTGGGTAACCTTCAAAACTGAACATCCATTAAGATGGTGGCTACTTCTTGGGAAAGAGCTAAAAATAAGTAAAGATAGGGTATTTGAAATGCCATTTTTATAAAAGGTGCTCTTTGTTCTTCTTTGAATATCATTGAATGGCTAAGAAATAACCCACAATGTATGAAGTAGATTTCCTGTGCAGTCCAAAGTGAGCCTGGTTGTGAATGGCAGAGTACATACACTTCTCCTATTCGTTCAGCCCTGCATGACCAAGAATGATGATAAGTTTCATCCTTGGGTTGTGACAAAGTAGGACAAAGACTCTGGAATATCTGAGGTGTCCTCTGCTAGTGTCAGAGGCTCTGCCTAAATCAAATGTGGTGCATAGCATCAAATAGCCTGTCAAAGGGTTTAGCAGCATGGTTTTTCAAATATATGCTGGTTAAGGCTTCCAGGGTTACCAAATGGATTTTATTATTTTGGGGAAGCTAAATGAAAGCAGAAGGTCTGGGCCATCAAATGATATCCATGTTACAGTGAGTAGAAAAGATTGTTAATATTTACTTCTATAAACCAAGCAGTTGCAATGTGACTGCACACCATCACTGTGGTTATGAGTGTTGTTTATGGAAGGATGTAAGAAGTGACTGCTTATGAACACTCACAGATATATTGAACTTTTAGAGGTAAACATCCAGCTAGGTTCTAAATGCCATCCCCATAGGTAATTTTTTTCAAGTGGAAACAACTATTTTTCAAGGCATCTTGTAAAAGCATCTGAAACCAACAGCATATTTATGTGCTCTTATAATATAAAAGCATTCAACCTAATTAAACCTAAATTTTATTTTTACAAAGGAAATTTATTTTGGAATCATAATTTATACCATATTAAGCATTTTATGAGACAATAAGCTACCCCCAAACCCTACTAAAAACATCTGTGGTCAAGGATCTATGTTTATAATTTATTTTTGTATTCTCACTTTTATGTTCAACCCTTTAAAAGAAGATACTTTGCTTTGACATCATTTCAGTATTTGAGAATCCTATGAGAGGCAGCGAAGATAATACAAAGGGTTAAATTTATCTAACATATATTTGATATTTGAATTTTTATAATTGCAGAGTGTTTTAATTTGTTCATATTTGTTACAGAATATATCATGTAATACCTGTAGATAGTAATTCAACTATACTTTTATGGAAAGCAAATATTTTTCATCATTAACATCTATCTTAGAGTAGAAGAGTAATAGGTATTATCTCAATTGTGACCAGAAACATTTAGTACACAACAGCGCTATGCACTTTAATAGGCCTTCTCTATATTTTTCTTAAACAAATCAATCGAGGGGAACTATCAGACAAAGTAATGATCTAAATAAAATATCCCAAATGGCATTACTACTGGTATATGAATCACACATTGAAAGCATTGGCTTCCTGCTGCAGATGTTATTTTTAAAATCCCCACTGAGTTCCATTTTGAAGGACCAAGTCATTATCATATAGGTAGGAAGGATAATAGGGTACTCAGTTTACACTAGAGGAAAGAGAAGAAATTTAAGTCACTCGGATCAATTCAAGCTCTATGCATAATACTCTGTCAATAGACACACTATGAGGCAGCTCCCGTTGAATGTTAATCCTTCCATTTTAAAAAGGTTACCTGGTATGTTAGCTTCATGACTTCCATTAAAGCCGATGGGAGTTGTACCATTACCATGCTTTGGAAAGAATGCCCTCTAATGCTATTGATTTTGATCTTTTGAACTCAAGCTCAGATGCCTGTGTCCATTGACAACTATCCTGCCTAGTTCTTACAGGATTCTGTGCTACTGAAGTGTGGGATTAGTGAGTAAGCTCCTTTTTCAAATTAATCAGCTTGTCTGAGACAAATGTTTTATCTTAATACTGTTAGAAATGCCCCATATCAAGCTTATTTACCAGAGTTGGAGTACAGAAATGCCAAACATAGGTTTTATAGAAGTAAATGGAAAGCCAACCCAAGAAGAAGGGGTCACTGGAACATGGTCAGATTTTTACTGTGGAAGGTAGAGAATATCTGAAAAGTGGTGATTTGATTAGGACATATGTTATAGTCTGGGTATGTAATGTCTCTTAGAAAAGCTGAGTTTGCAAAGCAAAAATGTTCATAGGTGAAACAATTAAATCAGGCTCAAATTTCATCAGTGAATATATCCACTAATGGATTAATAATTTGAATAGATGCACTGGGTGGTAACTATAGCTGGTGAGTCATGCCTGGGAGAGGTGAGTCACTGAGGCATGATCTGGGGGACTTTTTGTCCATTTATGTTCCTGGCTTCTCTTCTTTCTTTCTTTTTTCTTTCTTTCTTTCTTTCTTTCTTTCTTTCTTTCTTTCTTTCTTTCTTTCTTTCTTTTCTCTCATTTTCACTTTCTTTCTCTCTTTCTTTTCTTCTTTCTCTCTCCCTTTCTTCTCTCTCCCTTTCTCCCCCCCACAGCTACAGTTGAGTAGAACTTTCCTCTGCCGTGTCATACCACCATGATGTCTGCCTTGAAGTCAGGGGACTATAGACTAAAGTATGCCAAATAAAACTTTTCCTCCTTTATTAAGCAACAGAAAAGCTAACTGGATCAAAATGTGAGTGATATGAAAAAAGGTAGTCAAGGGACTACATAGATGTCTGTTGAACATATCCAAGGTGCAGATATGTAGAGAAAAATAAGGATACTTAGTTTCTAGAATTTAACATGGTCCAGGCTGTAAAGCAAAAGAATGAAAGTTTGCCTTTAGCCATCATATGATAGGGATCGATATAGAAAGCTGAAGTTCCCCAAAAGTACACCTGGGTATTGATTTGTACTTATAATTTTTAGGCTTAAGAGTATTATGTAGGAATTGCAGAACATGTCTGAAGGCTGAATCTGTCCATAAGTGACCTTTTGGAGCATTCTGCCTTTGTCCCTAGCACATGATTAAGACTCAGTACATTTGAATATATGGCATGTATGAATGAATAAATGAATGAAAGAAATCCAGTGTCTCTAAAACTTTTATATGGCCTCAATTATTTGTGATGTTAAGCTGAGCTTATATCAATACCCATTGCATTGTAATTGCATTTGGAAAAAATCCTATTTGATAGTATGAAGGCTAAATAGTATTAAAGCTTTCTTTGCATAAAAACCATGTTTGTGTTTTTAAAATATTTTTGTTCTGGTTCATTTGCTCAGTTTTCTATTTGCGACAGGTATAAATGATGACTATTTAGCAGCTAATACCAGGGTTCTCTTAGAAATAACATTTTTTGATGATATGTCATAGCCTATTTTGAAAGGACTTTGATTATTGAAACAAAAGCACATTTAATATGCTCTGCATAAAAATGTAAATTAGGGATAGAAAGACAAAAAAGAAGAAAGCCGGGTGTGGTGGCACACGCTTGTAATCCCAGCATTCCAGAGGCTGAACTGGAGGATCGCAGTTCGCATACAGCCTCAGCTACTTGGAGAGGCTCTCTGCAACTTAATGAGACCCTATTTCAAATAAAGAATACAAAATAGGGCAGGGGATGTAGCTTGGAGGTCAAGTGCCTCTGGGTTCCATTCCCAGACCCACAAAAAAAAAAAAAAAAAGAAGAAGAAGAAGAAAGGAAGACAAGATACTGGAAGATGAGAGGAAGATGAGAGGAGAGAAAAGAAAAACTAAGGAAGGGGATAACTATCATGATCAAGGATTTTCTTTTGGAAGGATTTCTTTGTTGTTGTTCTGCCTTTAAAGTCCAATTTTGGAAATGTATTATTGGTCCAGATTTCATTTGAATACACTCACTCTAAATCTTAGCTGAATATATCCTCGAATATATTTTTGTACCTATAACATACATGCTCTGGTATATAGAACTTGTATTCTATACAAGTGCCAGGAGATAAAGTGTCCCCACTTTGGATATCCAAATCATGTATAATTGTTGCTCACTGTTTTATCTAAAACAAGTATAACTAAAAAGAACCCCAAACTATCATCATACCTCATTAAAATAGCTCATTCAATAACAAAAATCACAGAACAATGAGTCTAATTGATCATGAAGATTAGACAGGCTTAAGCTTGGCAACCAGAATTTATAGAGCACTTATATTAGTACTACTTTAGGCAACATAATTTAATCAGCACAACAAACTGGTTTGGAGATAGTTATGCTTATACAGAGAAGGAGACAAAAGAAAATCACAAAAATTGAATGGGTCTCTCAAAGACACAGTTTTTATCCCATAAGATCTAGTAATTCCATGCAGACTGATATGTTCCCTCTTCTCTGCCTCTGAAAAATGATTATATATGATAGTGAGTCTTTAAGAAAAATGATGTTCTTATCAAAACATAGATATATATGCTTGTAGTGCTGCCAACATTTGAAGTCTATTAGACAGCTCAAAGTGACTAAAATTATAAAATAATAGAACACTGGATTAATTAAAGCAACCACATTTTACTATTCTTTATTAAATTTTACTACTACCTAGAATTTAGTTTCTCTTCCTCAAATAGTTTAAATGGCCATCTAATTTATTGTCTACATTGTTACATTTTGAGAGTAAAAGAATAAGAAAATGTGACTACAGAGCCAACTGGACTGTCCGGGAAAAATGTTGTGTAGTCATCCTATACCTAAGTGACATTAGACAAATGAAGCTGGTCATTTCCCTGAACCTAAACTAAAAAGGTTCAATCCAAGGGAGTTTGCGGTGCTGATGGTCTGGGGAGAGGAAGTGTCACAAAACCCTAACTTCACAGGGGCCTTTGCAAGATTTTCTCAGATGGTTGGGTTTTCTGTCATTGGAGAGCTGCGATGTCACTATTACAGTTCTCAGGTTTAAACAGCATGAGAGGACACGTTTTTCTTTAAAATAGTTGAGATCTTCTCCCAAGGGCTAGACCAGAGGCAGGAAGTAAACAATGTTTCTCTTCCTTCCCATAGCTGAGGATTACTGTGTGATCTCCAAACACTACTCCTTACCCACTGAGTGAAAAACTCCAGGAGAAAGCCTATGAGCATGCAGTTTTAACCAAACTCGTATGTGATCAATATGCACACTACGTTTTGAAAGATGCTAATTCAAATTAAGTACAAATATTAAAATAATGTGATATAACTCTTAACTGCTACTTTTTCCAGCCATTTCCTTGGCTATTTGCTATTCTAACAGGTGTCCAAACTCTTTACTAATTTACATTTTATTTATAAATGCAGGCTAAATTAAAGCATTTTCAGGCTCTTAATTCTCTCTCTCTCTCTCTCTCTCTCTCTCTCTCTCTCTCTTCTCTTCTCTTCGGAAAAGATACTAGATCTTTCTTTGTATGCTTGATCATTTTTCTCATTATTTTCACTAGAAAAATATAAAATGTGCTTTCAATAAATTGAACAGTGACAGTATCTACTACTTTTCCCAATTAAAAAGTTCTTCCTCTAGCATTTTATTTGAGTGAAAAATAAAATCCTGTTCCCTTGGCTACTTTATTCTTTGCATGTAATGCTGTAGGAAATCTGTCGGTTACAGATTTCAGAGCTCCAGGCTCAGTGGCCTTATCACCTGGCTTTGACAGTATTCCTTACAACAAAGCATCATAAGACTTGAGGGCAAGATCTCTGCTGATTCATCACTGTATCCCAAATAGCTGCTAGCAGAATGTCTTGTACAGGGAAGACACCCATTAATATTTGTCAAATGAATGAGCACAAGAAAAGAAAAACCTGAGCTTCGTCTTGTCACACAGGGCTCAGGAATGAATCAAGCACATGAAGAAATTCTTTCATGGCATAGAGGTGAATACTGGCTTCCACTCTGCAACTATACAACAATGTTTTTATAACTAAGTTCAATTTTTGTAAGCATTCTGACTTTGGAAATAAAAAAAAATAATGTTTTGTAGATACAAATAGTTTGAAATATTTGTATCTTTGAATACCCCAGGAAGCATCCGTGAGTCTGTGAGAAGGTTGGTAGTAAAGATAGACATATTTGAGAGTCATGATTAGCAAGCACTTATTGAGCTCTTAGTGTTTATATGATACTTTTTAGCAATGGTATAGAAAGTTTAAAAGATAAAATATGTGTGATTATATTTTCCCCTTTAGAATGTTAGCATGCTGGTAGACAAGATCCAGAGCAAAATTAGAGAACAATTTAAGACTGTACAACAAACTGCTAAATTGAATGTAACTAAGCACATTTCCATTAAAATTCCAAACTCTAAGGAGTCAGAGGGGAAAAGATTGATATTAGCAGCTAGAAAAGTGAAACATGCCAAAATTAATTGAAGATGAAATACATAGGATACAAGTTCTATTATAGGTGTTATCATGGGGTATGTCCCCAACAGATTTTAAGTTTGAATTTTCTTATATAAAATGATAAAAATGTGGTCTTATATAAGAATTTTTCTTTATACTTTTGAAGAACTCATAAATTTAGAATAGCTACCCAAAAGAAAAACAAAAACAAAATCACCTTATCTTATACAACATGCCTTCTTTTGAAAATATTTGTGCTTGCTGAAAGTGTTTGCACTATACAAACTTGTATTTTATAGATATTGGACAACAAGAGTTTAGCTTGTAGATATTAGAAAATAAGGGCACTGTCTTTTCCCTGAAGTTGCTCTAACAGAGAGCAAAATCCACCTGTGTCTCCTATAGTTTAATTTATATGTAGTATTCATAGTACTATCATATTTTCCTGAGAGCAACTCTGTTGGGATAAAAAAAAACTTTGGAAAGATTAAGATTTAGAATTTAATAGAATTTTTTTTCTAATTTTTGGTAGAAGGGATTGAACTAATGGGGCATTCTACCTCTGGGCTACACCCAGTCCTTTTAATTTTTATTATTTATTTATTTTAAGTCAAGAAAAGAAAAAAGACAAAAGTAGCCTCCCCAATCACAGGGAGGAGCAGTCCTCAAAAAGAGTAACCACTAAAGCTCTTAGAAGGTGCTTAAAAGAGCAGGCTCCTCATCTGCTCTTGTATGATTGATCAGAACTGGGTTTGGGGGAACCATTGACTTTTTTTTTTTTTTTTTGGTGGCACTGGGGTTCCTGGAAGCCCTTCTACCTCTGGGCTACACTCCCAGACCTATTTTTACATTTTTATTTGGAAACAGGGTCTCCTAAACCAGCGTGCGTGGCTGGCTTCGAACCTGTGCGATCCTCCTGTCTCTGCCTCCCAAGTGTGGGGATTACAAGTGTGCGCCACCATGCCCGGCCAACCATAGTCTTTTGATCAATTTCAGTTCTTCATTTAAATTGTAATCTTGTGGGCCGGTGGACGCTGATCTCTGGGGTCCACTGTTCTCTCACCTCCTCCCACCTCAAGCAAGGATCTCCCTGGTTGCTGAGTCTCCCTGAATTGCTGAGACTATCCTTGAACCTGCTTTCCTCCTGTCTCAGCCTTCCCACGTAATGGAGTCACAGGTATGTGCCATCATGCCCAGCTTAGTAAAGAATTTTTAAAAATAAGATCTCAAGTTTAGGTTGCTGCTATTATTTTACCATTTAACTTTTATACACATTCAAATTTTCTATTTGGCCTCTACTTAAATCCTCCCAAAGTGATAGGACTGTTCTTCACCTCCCATAACTCTATATTGATAAATATTCTATTTCTTGGAAATACCTTGATCTCAAAGCAAAGAAAAGCACATAGCATTTCAGGGCACACTTCCCAAAAGGGTTCATATATTTTTTGTTAAATTTCATGCTGACCACATTTCCTCCTGTCCAAAGGAGAATTACATTATAGAGACAGAAAAGGCAGAAATGAAAGGTTGAATAAATTCAAAATCTCACCTCTATTTGTGATTTGCATTTAGTTAGTAATATTTCAGTGCTGTGGTCTTTTACACTGTATATTTTAAAAATCAAAATATAGCCAGGCATGGTGGCTCACGCTTGTAAGGAGGATCGCGCAAGTTAGAAGCCAGCCGCGCTGGCTTAAGAGACCCTGTTTCGAAAAACAAAAAAGTATAAAATAGGTCTGGGAGTGTAGCCCAGAGGTAGAAGGGCTTCCAGGAACCCCCAGTACCACCAAAAACAAAAAACAAAACAACAACAACAAATATATATATATATATATATATATATATATATATATATATATATAAAACTCCATATATATATATATGGAGTTTTGCATTAAAAAATTAAACAGATTTATAAAATTTATCAATTATCTCTTTAATTGTATATCCATTACCAATATCCAAAAGAAAGACACTTTTCACTAAAAAATAAAAAATTCACAATTGCTAACACTTAAGTGATGATGCTTAAGTAAAAGTATAGAAATACATATTTTTAAATGCATTATTAACAATATAGAGTTGAGAAATGTAGAATAATAAAGAAAGGGGAACTTGATGTTTATCTTCATTAAGTAAGAACCATGATGATACATACATTTGGTAAAAACCAAGGAGCCTGTCACCTGTATCACGAGGTTCACGTCATCAGCCCCATTCTTGTTTCTTTCAAAGAAGGGATTAGAATACATACTTATGATCTTATGCTACATTTCAAGAATGGACCACGGTCAAATCAGCTAATAATTAAGTAGAAGACCAATTGGTCCAGATATTTTTGTATGGTATAAGGTAGATAGCACTGTAAGGTCATTTATGAGTAAAGGTTGGACATGGTGGCACACACAGGCTTGTAATCCCTGCACTGGGGAGACTGAGACAGAAAAAGTCTGGTTTGTGGCCAGCCTCAACTACATAGTGAGCCCCTCTGCAACTTAATGAAACCCTGTTTCAAAAATAAAGAATAAAATATAAGGCTGGGGTGTACCAAATACACACACACACACACACACACACACACACACACACACACACACAAACTCTGACATATAGAACTTGTAATCTATACAAGTGCCAGGAGATGAAGTGTCTACATTTTGGATGGCCAAATCATGAATAATTGTTTATTGCTCACTGTTTTATATTTATATTATATAATTGTTTGTTGTTATATAATTGTTGCTCACTGCTTTATATTTTTATTATTACCTAAGAATAATAATACATATGAGTAAAGGAGAAACTCTCAGCTCTCAGCAACAGAAAGAAGTGAAATTATGGAGTGTAAAGGGGGCTTGTTGGCCTTAGAGTTATTGATGGAAAACACATTAAATGAGACATAGAAAGAGAAGTAAAATTAGGATGTCATTAAAAACTCACTGTCAAATTCATCACTTATATTGGCTTAGGAATACTTAAACCAATCTTTATAAAAGCACTAGAGGCTAATGCTCATTTTTAAATACTGATGAAATGTGATTTAACTATATATTGTTGAAAAATTTAGGTGAATTAGATTTCAGTGTTTATTTGAGCAAAGGCCAATCTATGGATCAGGTAACACTCATAATGAGAAGAGGTTCAGCTTCTATAGGCTAAATACAATAGCAAAGTAGAAAAAAATCATTTGATTTGTCACATCTAGGTATCTACCTTAATTGGGAATGGGATGGTATAATGAATTGCTGCCTGTGATTGGCTGAAACTTGACTGATTGCTATCCTCTCTTAAATTGTTAGGTTGCAGTTTGTTTACATACCATGTAAGGTGACAGTTCTTTATGTAGGAACTCAAAGCAAAGAGACAGCCTGAGGCTAATACACTCTTGCTTATTTAAAAACATCTATGAGCCGGACGTGGTGGCACACGGTTGTAATCCCAGCATTTGGGAGGCTGAGACCGGAGGATCGCGGTTCGCAGACAGCCTCAGCTACTTAGTGAGGCCCTCTGAAACTCAGTGAGACCTGGTTTCAAAATAAAGAATAAAAAATTGGGCAGGGGGTGTAGCTCGGTGGTCAAATGCCTCTGGGTTCCATCCCCAGACCCACAAAAAATAAATAAATAAATAAATAAATAAATAAATAAATAAATATAAAAACATCTATGATCTTTGCTGTATTTCTACATCACTAATGATAAAACTTAAGCTCTGTTATGCATCTATGCATAAACATATACAGATATGGGTATGTATATATGAATATGTGTCTATATATACTTAAGTATATATATGATAGATTATTAGTAGATATAGCTATCTTTCTCACAAGCATAAGCTAAAGATAACTACCTGGGATGACATTCATGTGTTCATACCAGATAAATCAAACATTTTGGCTTTCCCATGATCTCTTGCCAGTGTTGCTTATTTTTCTTCTACAATTATTCTTTAAGGGTAAAGACTACCATTTATTCATGGTGACATAATCTACCTCCAGCACTTAATCTGTTACTGGTAAAACGCAGCACTCCATAACTGTTTCATAAATTGAACTGAACTGTCTTCCATCTTATTTTCCTTAACAAGAGGGAGGCCATTAATGCTGATACCTGTAGAGAAGAGGGATATGTATCTGTTTGAAGTTGGAAAAGCCACTGAGGACAGTAATTCAAATGTCTGGAAAGGCCAAGCAGAAAGTCTGGTGATAAGGGATGATAGTGGTAAAAGTGGAATGAGGGCCCTTCCCCTCAGGGCACACAAATTATTCCAGTAATTTTTCATAGAAAATGGATGGGCATTGGGTCCCCAAATCCTCCAAATTTTCAAAGAAGAGCAAAACCCAAATATTTATATGAAAACTTGATTGGAAAACAATTGGAAATATTTTTTGAAACACTGTGCCTGACAAACAAAATGTTTCTGTAAGTCACATCAAGCCCTAGGGCTGACAGGTTTTAGACCTCAACCAGAGTAATGGAAAAGCTGACCAACAGGAGAAAGGTGTTAATTAGGCAGCACTGGTGGCCACAGGCAGGTGCCTATAGACTGTAGGCACCTCACTGTCACCTGGCTACAGGGTGGCAGGCTGATGACATTTGAGTGAGCATATGTGTCCACGGAGACTTGTCAATCTGGGCTATATGTACATAATAGCTGCAAATCAGCTGTCTTTTCTCTGTTGTGGTTTTTTTGGTGAAACTGGCTTGGGAGTATTTGTTTGTGGCTTAAGAGCTTGGAAACCACAATGTTAGTGAACACAGGAATTGTTCAAGGAGGAGATATATGGGTAAGGCTGGAAACCAGAATGCCACCTCTAATTTCAGTTATTGCTGGGATGCTAACAATGCTCCTAGTTACCTGAACAACATTTATCTCCAATTTAAATGATCTAATGAAGAAAAATAAACACTGATTCTCACAGCTCTAAGAGTACACACACACACACACACACACACACACACACACACACACACACATCCTCTTACAGCCAAGTTTGGAGAATAGAATGAAAAAAGAAAAGTCAGGCAAAATAATCATTACAAAGTTTGAGTGTAAAGTCAGTTTTATTTTATTCTTTCATCACTCACCCTACAATAGTTTTATAGGATGGCTTGAAAGAATCTAGGAAGAAGAAAAATGATAGCTTCTCCAAATGTTTGAAAATGTGTAATAGAATATTTCTAAAACTTGCCCCTTTGTCGAAGCTGTTGAATTAATGGTATATGGGAAAATTAAAAGACATCTGGAAAATTTGGCATGGGAGGATGTGAAGGATGCAGGGAGATGATGCATCTCCAGTTCTGTCCCCCACTCACCTCCCACGGCCTCCTCCGTGTTTCTCACTAATAGATACTCAGGCTACAGGAACCCCATATTCCTTTACTTTTTAAACAAAACTCCACCCCCTTTCAAATGCATAGACTTTGCATCCATGTTCACGAGGATCTTTTTGACAGGTTAAGTTCTATTTTCATCTTTTAAAATCCATTTCCAAGAGATACTGAAGAGAAAGAATGGCGTAGTGAGTGAGAGCGAAGGCACGGATGCCAGACTGCCAGAGTTCTGTCCATATTTGCGTCCTCACTAGCTGTGTGAGCTTGGGCCTCAGCATTGCAACAGAGACAATACTACTAAACTAAAAGATGAGTTTGAACTTTAAGTCAATGAGTAGACGTAGAGTGCACTGAAGAGTTCTAGCCATATATATGGTGCATTGGAAAGTTTGTGTAGCAGGGTCTAACTTAACTGTTAGTTTATTTTTGTGGTACTGGGGATGGAACCCAGGAGCATTTTACCTCTGAGTTACATCCCCAGCCTTATTTTATTGTTTTATTTTGAAACTAGGTCTCACAGTTGCAGAAGGCCTCACTAAGCTGCTGAGGCTGGCTTTGAACCTGCAATCCTACTATCTCAGCCTCCCAAGTACTGAGACTACAAGCATGTACCACCATGCCCAGGTGCTTTAACTGTTGTTTTTATCTTCATGGTTTTATTCCTGTTCTGTGTAGTCAGACCTGAGCCATAGGCTGAAACAAATTCAAAGCACCTTCTGTCACCTGCTCTCTAAAACAAATTGCTATATTTGACCTTCCACTCACAAATGCCTAAGAAAGTATATTATAATGTCTAATTATACATCCTCTTAAGCTGTGGAAGACTTAATGATGCAAATAGATTATGTTCCTTTGCTGTGTCATCTAGACCTTATACTAAGGCCTGACACATGAAAGACATTCAAAAAGGCCAATTGGATAACTGGTTGAATAATGTATTTGGGAACTTATTTCTCAAACTATTTCATCTCTTCTCATATCTTGCATATTGTGTTTTTGTGGTTTCTACTTACTATTTGTTATAGCAAAGCATGAACTACTGCCTTTTATCTGTTTGGGGTAAAACATTAGTTTATGTTACCACTTCATTTCCATTAGCAGGTCCTAGGTTTCCCTTTTTCCTTTTTTTTTTTTTTTATTTTTCTACTTAGGCTTGAACTCAGGGGCATCCTACCTTTAACCTACATCCCCAGTTCTATTTTACTTTTTATTTTGAAACAGGATTTCACTAAGTTGTTGAAGCTGGCCTTAAACCTGTGATCCTTCTCTCTCAGCTTCGCAAGATTTCCCAGTTTAATAAATCACACATTGTGCTGTGATCTCATATAATTTCTTTATTTTACACAAGTTTTCTGGAATAAGTACAGGCATCATTAGTCTTTGTTTTCCAAACACAACCTAATCCTGTCTGGCTTCATATTCAATGAGGGATCAAATAATGACTTTACCTACTTCATTTCCGTGAGACCTGTGTTTGACCACAAATCTGAAGTAAAGAGCTAACTAGTCTAAGTAGCACTTGTACTGATGTGGCACAATTTATTAATATTTTTTAAAAGAAAGACACTTGACTACCATCAATAGAGTATATTTAAGAAAGGGAAAGGGTGACTCAGAACAAGTCTTATTATAACCTTATCATTGTCCTATTTTAATAAAACTTTGAATATAATTTTTCTTTCCTTACCACTATTTAAAACCTGAATTCGCCAAAAGCTTGTAATCCCAGAATTTGGGAGGCTGAAACAGGAGGATTACAGTTTCTGGACAGCCTCAGCTACTACTTAATGAGGCCCTTTGCAACTCAGTGAGATCCTGTTTCAAAATAAAAATAGGGCTGGGGGGGGATATAGCTCAGAGGTAGAATGCCCCTGGGGTCAATCCCCAGTACTGCAAAAATAAATAAATAAATAAAGCCTGAATTCAACATTAAAAAATAAAAAATAAAAACTCATAGTAGCTTAAGTACAGCATGTTTTTTTGAAGAAAAGTTTTGATTAAGCATCTTTTACCACTGTTTATTATTATTATTATTATTATTATTATTATTATTATTATTTTATTGGGAATAGCTCATTTAAATATTATCCAGGTTCTACTTATTTTTAAATGTTTTTCTTATATTTATTGCTGTTATTAGTATGGTAATCTTTCTACTATTCAGCCTTTATTTTATTATTTTTAAATGGTGCATTGTAGTCATACATCTTAATAGGGTACGAGATAGTAGAGGCATACATGCACACATCACTCATTTAGTCCTTCCCCAATTCCCTTTCCATTCCCTCCCCCCTTCCTCCTTCTCATATTTGGCTTAGTGATTGACTTTGATATGTTTGTGAATGTATATCATGTACATTAGAAAATTTCTCTCCTTAAGTTAGGTCACCTTATTTTCTCATTTATGGTTTCTCCTTCTTCATCAAGAGTTCCTCCTATGACCCATTTTTCTCCCTAACTTCTGCATATTAGGGAAAATACCTGATATCTTACTTTTTGTGACTGACTAATCTCATTTAGCATAGTGTTCTCCAGTTCCATCAATTTCTTGTAAATTACATAATTGTGTTCTTTGGCTGACTAAAATTCCATTGTTTACATATCCCATAGTTTTGTAATCTATTCATCTGTTGATGGATATATTGGCTGGTTCCATAGTTTGGCAGTTGTAAATTGTGCACCTATAAAGTTAGATATACATGCATTAGTTTGGTAGTGGTTTCAGTGCTTTTGGGTAGATATCCAGGAGTGGTATTTCTGGATCATATGTCAAGTTCATTCTCATTCTTCGAGGATACTACAAACTGTTTTACGAAGTGGTTACACTAATTTGCAATCCCACTAGCAATGTACTAAAGTTCCCACTTCTCCACACCCTCACCAGAATTTATTGTTGTTTATTTTTTTTAATGATTGCTATTCTAATTAGAGTTATGTGAAATCTCAGGGTAGTTTTCTTTTTTAGTGACACTGGAACATTAGAATTGAAAGGCTGGAAATTTATTTTAGGCCATTAATTAGAGGAATGAGAATCATTTTTCTGGGAGAAGAATGAGATTAAGGAATTGGATAGGAAGCTGGGCATGGTGGCGCACACTTGTAATCCCAGTACTTGAGAGGCCAAGACAGGAGCATCTGGGTTCACATCCAGCCTCAACTACTTAGTGAGGCCCTCTGCTACTTAGTGAGACCCTATTTCAAAATAAAAAAATAAAAAATAGGGCTGGGTTGTAGCTCAAAGGTAGAATGTTCCTGGGTTCAATTCACAGTACTGAAGAAAGAGAAAGAAAGAAAGAAAGAAAGAAAGAAAGAAAGAAAGAAAGAAAGAAAGAAAGAAAGAAAGAAAGAAAAGAAAGACAAACTGAAGAAAGAAAAAGAAAGAAAGAAAGGGAGCTAGAGGTGTGGCTTAGTTGCCATCACTCTGAAAAAATAAATTAAAAATAAGTAGTATTAAAACAAGGTAAGTGGCAAATATTTGTTTTAAATTATAAATAGGTAGGACCTAAGTTGTAGGATCTATAGTTATAAGTATCTGTGCAGATATATATATAACTGATGAGATATATAGATCTGAATACTGGTCTCCAAGAATATTTATAATGTAATGTGACTTTGCCCTGACTGTTTTAGTGTGACTCTCCCTTAAGGTGTGTGTGTGTGTGTGTGTGTGTGTGT
The DNA here is from genome assembly GCF_963383645.1 of Muscardinus avellanarius. Lineage (NCBI taxonomy): Eukaryota > Metazoa > Chordata > Mammalia > Rodentia > Gliridae > Muscardinus > Muscardinus avellanarius. Next base: position 78,044,490 of record NC_137794.1, read on the forward strand.
GTGTGTGTGTGTGTGTGATCACACTTGTCCTCTCTTGACTAGAAAACTAGACTCATAATGTGTCTAAGACCTAAAACTGTAAAGAACATTGAGCACTCTCAAAAGTCTGCTGTCAGTGGAATTTAGATGCTAAATGATTTCCTTTATCAACTTTAATTCTACAGAGTGTGAAAGTATCATGAATTTAAATTTCACTTGCAGCTAAAGTAACAAATAGTGGGTATTTCCTCTTACTTCATAGAATTGCCATTCATTCCCAAACTTTATATGAATATTGTTCTTTATATTTTAAATAAATATCTAACCTTTTCTATACTGTAATGTATTTGAGTTTAATCAAACACATTGTATAATTGTGATAAGCTTTTCTTTGAATAACTTTATATCTTTGAAAGAGAAAAGGGTCCTGTGAATATGAATATAATTTTCATGTGAACATTGCTAGGAAAAATATGCAGAATTATATACCACAGATTATTTCAAATTAAAAGAAATACCCCCTTTTTATTATTTGTTTCATTGATTTATCTTAGATAAATTAAGTTCAACTAACAGTCATATTGACTAGCTTGTACTTATTTCTTGATATATACTTGCTCTATGGTTGGGGTAATAAAAATGAGAATTCTCACAAAATGAAATTACTAGTCTGAAAAATACCAATGAAATCTTTGTGATGATCTAATTTTTCAAATTGTAAACCCCTAAGGCAGTAGAGAATAGGAGAGGCTGAAAGTCACTGGACCCTAGTTGCTACTGCGTACAACTTACACATTGTATGCCTAAAAAATCTTTGGAGCAGTACTTTCTTCTCATATAAAATGAATCTATTGAGTCAGATGATCTCTAAGGTCACTTTTAAGCTTTATGAATATATGGATTAAAAGTTAAAATAAAAATCCCAGAAAGATATAATCGCAATACCCAAAAGTAAGTAGAAATCTTAAAGAGCATATAGCTTCAAATCATTTTCAGCTATGTGTCTTTGATGATGATTACAGATGTGGTTATGACTTATTATTTGCATGGGAGAATCTGGATAAACATCTGACTTTGGGGAACTCCAACTATGAAAATAAGAGAAATAAGATATCTTTTGAGAATCACACTGTCAAAATGACATATTCAAGAGCCAAGATATACCGGCACCTGAAAAGAGAGCAGATGGCTCTCGTGCCAGAAGGACTGCAATGTGCCCTTTTAAATGTTTCAATATATCCAAAACATGAATGTGTTGGAAAGTAGTGGAATTAATCAGACTTAGAAGAATAGAAAATGAGAGTCAGTGCACTAATGGTGGCAGGACCCATGCAAGCAGTGTCCAGCGGGAAGTGAGGCTGAATGCTGTAGGTATTTCCATGTCAATAGCAAGATCATTGTGAGATGAATACAGCATGTTATCTTAACAGATGCTATTAGACCTTTCACACATCCATCTCCCCTGGTTCTGACTTCTTGCTCCCCAAGCTGGCCTCTGATTATAACTAACATTTCATGCCTGACTGACTATGGGAGAAAGTGAACTGAGAATATGCACTTGTAATATTTTCTGTCCCTAGCACAATGATTTCTTATGGAAAATTAAAATGGGTTTCTGACTATGAGTTGGCTTCCCATCGGCGTGGTCACAAGGGAGATCATGCCACTGTGACCATTATAGTTGATAACATTATTATTTCTTTTTGAAAATTAATAAGTAGCCCGGTTTCATATTCCATATAATTAAATATGGACACAGGAGAAAGACACACAGAGGGCATTAAAAGACTTGAATGCCAAGAAATGCCTGGCCTTCAAAGCAGACTCACCTAATGAGTTCTTACATTGATCCAGCCAGCTTTTCTTCGAGTGACACTCTATTCCACAACCTAAAAAATCTTAGTTGATGAGGTTGGCTTCAAACCTGTGATCCTCCTGTCCCAGCCTCCTAAGTACTGGGATTACAAGAGTGTGCCACCATGCCTACCCACAGCCTATTTTTGAATGTGGAGAGAAATTTTACCAGGACAATCTTGTTTTATAGGTAAGAGATCAATTAATTTTGAGGTAGAGGTATAGCCAAATATGAAAGCATATTAAATAGATTTCAAGCTGTATTAGACCAACATATATAAGGGTTTCAAGAAGATTTATTACATAATGAATATTTTATTTCTGATTCTTTCTGCATTTTTGCTTCTACATTTTTGCTTTTTTTTGCAGTATTTGATCAGTCACTGTCATTATGGGTTTACTTTTCACAGTCTACAGAGTAACATATCATACAAAATGTTAATATTTCATAACTATGTAGATATTCTACCCCATACTCCATTCTTAATGAAATAGTTATCATATGTATTTTAATCAAGTACACTATAAGCTTCAAGATACAATGTTAAACTTCCAGCCCTAAAGTCATAAGAAAATTAAAGAAATTATAAGAGGAATATGATATTTTGTACTTACCCAGGTACTTATTTTGATGTTCGTAATTCCTTTCTAAAGATCTGAGTTCCTGTTTTCTGTATTTTATTTTATATTGAAAAATTTCCTCTCATAATTTATATTGAACATGTCTTGAATTTACCTTTATTGTTGAAAGGTACTTTTATTAGATGTGGAATTCAGGATTCATAATCCCCTTTTCCCTAGCACTTTAAAAGTAAAATTCCAATACCTGATATCTCCATTATTTCTGACGCAGTCTCTCATGAGAAGTCTTTTTATCACCACTTTTTAGTAGTTTGCTGCATGTGCTTAGGTATGATTTTCTTCACATTTGCTCTACTCAGATTTGTAAATTTCTATGTTCCCTGAAATATGGGGAAATTTCAGTCATTATTTCTGCAGACATTTTACCTAATCCAATATATCTTTTCTCCACTTTTGAATTGTAATTAGACATTTAAATATTACAACATATTCCTAAAATTCTGCTCATTTTTTCTATTTTAATTATTCTTGTTCTTCAACTGAATACATCATTCTCCCTTTTTGCTCACCATCATGGCTCATCCTTCTGCCATTTTCAGTCTGATATTTATCACACCTAGTGGGGTTTTTTCCCAGATATTGCATATATTTATTTAGTTCTAGAATTTTCATTTGGCTCTTTTTTTCATGGTTTATATTTCTCTGCTGAGATATCTTTTCCCATATTGTGAACATATTCTTTCCTATAACTGAAATTGATTGGAAAAGATGCTTTAAAATCCTGTCTGCTAGATTCAAAGTCTATTATAATAGGGTTGACTTTAGATAATTGGTGGGTTTTTTTGTTTCAGAAGATTCCAATTTTCTTGAATCTTCATAGGTAGATTCATTATGAGCTTTACTAGACAAAATTCACTGGAGACAGAATTCTATTATTTTATTCTGGAGAGTATTTAATTGTCATTTGTGTGTTAGTTTTAGTAGACCATGAACTGGGTCATAATCCAATTGTTATCAAATTCTATGCTTTGAACAATATCTCAGACATAATTTGATCTTCAATCCTTAATTCCACTGCTAGGAGTTTTCCCTGTCCGTATGTGGTTCAGGGGAAAGCCAGAGGTTTAGGAAGATTTACAGGCATAGTTTGGGGTTCTTCCTCTTTTGTATTCTCCCTTACTTCCTGACTTGTTATTTCCTTGAACTCTGCACTCTTATTCTTCTGCTGGGAAGCTCTGGATGTGTATTAGAAGTTTATGCAGCATGCAAGACCTTTCTGCCAGTTGTCAACTCCTCTTCACTCTCTGCCTGTTTACTCTCAACTGCCTTTAGGCTTTTGTGCATTTCACTTAGGTTTAGAGTTGTTATTTGCAGGAGTCTTGGTCTGCCACTTGCTTACTTGTCCATAGATAAAGCTGAAATGTACTTCCATTGTTTTAATTGAATGTTTCCAATAATGAAGTCCTATTTGGGGGCATATTCTTTTTACTTCTAGAATCTAATCTCTGCTGCCATATTTCTGGGTAAAACTTTTCTTGCTTCATGGCTATATTAATATGGCTATATTTATAGGAGTGATAGTGCTGTGTACATTGTGCATATTGTAGAGCTGTGGCTATGCTACTTTCTAAAGATTAGGTGAGAGAATAGTTCAGGTCATAATGTGGCCTTCTTCAGGAGTGTTCAACTGCTTTCCATTTCTTACAAAATAAAGTCCCAAGGTGCAGTGTCATGGAAAGGACACAGCCTTTAGAGCCAGATAAATCTGAATTTGAGTTCAAGATATGTCAGAGGCCAGCTTTATAGCCTTAGGCAAGATGTTTATCTGGATATTAGTTTTGCCACTTATTAAATAGGGAGACTACTATCTTTCTCAAAGAATTATTATGGGAATTGATAGATATGTTACAAATAAAGTAGCTTTCTCAGTACCTGGTAGGTAGTTAGTGCTCAGTAACTGTTGCTATTTTTAAATAAGAGACAGGAATATAAAAAATTCTCCTTTATTCAAGATCTTCCTTGCTCTGGTTGCATATTAATTTCCCATCTCTTCTTGCATTTTTTCTCGTTCATTCATACCATTCAAATCACACTGTCTCATCACAAATATGCCTCACATGTTCCCAGCATGAGGGCATTGTTTAAGCCATTTTTTCTTTTTCTTATGTCTGCTTGATGAATTTCCAAATATCCCTCAAGGACCAAGTTAAATATTTTATCTACACTAATTCTTTCCATGATCTTCTACCCTGTACATCTCTTTAGCTTAGTTTAACCATCCATATGCACCAATCATGTTCTACTTCATAGTACAGCACTTTGGGGGCATATGTCAGCACTCTTACATGATGAATTATCAGGCTTCTCAGTGCAAGGAATCAATCATATCTATTATACTTCCTATATAAAGGAATAGATAGGATACACACTGAAAATTGTGACTGGAATTGTAAGTTCTAAAACAATAGTGTGGTCACACAAATAGTTACTATGACAGTACTAAATAGTTTGAGTGTTATGTATTAGAAGACTGAATAGAAGTGGAATAGTAATAAAAATGTCTTTTATAAAGGCTTAATTTTTGTATTTTCATAACTACCAATGGACAATTTAATTAACAAGTTTAATCTTGACCTTCAAATGGTGGAATTCTAAGGGAGAGTTGCCATGCTTAACAGTTTAAGAACTTCAGAATTTGGAGAAAAAATATTTACTTTTTTGCAGAGAATATTTATTTCTTGAAGTTATACAGATGAGTGCAAAAGCAAAATTTAATGAAAATAATAGCTGTAGTGAGTAATAAAGCAATTTTTGTGCTCTTTTATATTATCAATAGCACCAATTTTTAAATCACTAATTCCTTACTAATTTTTATTTAATGACTCTAGTTGTAAGGTCATTAAATATCTTCTTTGGGTTATTTAAATAAAGAACAAAATATTTTAACTTCTATAAATTCATTTTATACTCATATTTAAATACTAGCAGGTTTCTTTCTATTTTATATTTTGCTTTTTAAGGTTTTTCTTCAATTATGAAACAAATCTGAAATCCCTCTTAGTGAAGGACCAAAATCATGAAAAGAACAACACCCACTACAGTTTTAAAAGACAGATATATTCAGCCAAAAACACACGGTTGCTGTAGGGAACAAATTTATAGATTATTTTAAGTCTTAATGAGTGGGATAGCAAAACAGTTATTAGAAAACCTGTTTTGAGACTGGGGCATGGAAGCCCATTAATTGTGAAGACAAAAGTAAATTGGCTCATAGTTTACATTCATAAACCATTTCTTTTCAATAGTATGCTTTGACATAGTTGATATATTAATCATTTCTGAGCCAAGTACTATGGGTAGATATTTGGAAGTAATACATTTTTGACTAATTTAATATAAAAGATACCATACCTAAGATTTCTACAAAATAAAAAAATAAAAAAGCTTTCTTCCTAAAAGTTCCTGGAAAAGTTTCCACATTAATCATCACATTTGAGAAAGTATTCCATTCCACAATTTGAGCATGAAGACTAAATTATTTTCTATTTTGATTCATTAAAAAAATCCAAGAGAAAGACTTGAGCTCAGGGGAGCACACACACGCATGTGTGCATGTGTGCATGCACGTGCACACAGACACACACAGACACACACACGCACTTCCTTAAGTTTTCAAAGATCCTTAGCTTGTGCCATGTTAGCATTATAGTTCTATGACTGTTAAAATGGAAACAGAAGTTTCTAACAGCTTTTTAAAAATTATTCATATGCTAGTAGAATTATTTAGGAATTCTGGGTAAATAAATGATCTTAAGTCTGAGAAATAAATTATTTCTATTTACTTTAAAAGAGATATTATCAGTCTTTAACTATCTTTTCATGAAACCATGATATAATAATATATTTTAACAGATGATCTCTAAAACAAACTTAACAGATAATAAAGCATTCAGTTCCTTTTTACTTTTATTATACTTTTTTTATTTTTCATATTTTTATTGGTGCATTTTAACTATGCATCATAGTGAGGCTCAAAGCTACAGAATCAAAGATGCATACACATCCTGGTAAGTTTCCTTTCTTTGACCTGGTGATTCCACTTCACTGAAAGGTGAGTGAATCCAAAAATTTTTAAAGAAGTAATTGCATGCAGAAACTGCAGTACATTCATGTTTGTCAAATCCTGTCGTTTGACTGAGACCAGTTTGACAGTTTCTACTGCTCTGATGATGAGCATATCAGAGACATGTTAAGATGACAAGCAAAAACTTGACAAATGGCCTGGATAGGGGAGTAAGGAATTTGTACCGGCATATTTCCTGCACTGAATTGTACCTTCCAAACACATAGTATCAAAAATAATTGGCAGAGAAAATGTGCAGTGATTTCAGTGTCTCCTATTTTTTTTCTAAAGGAAAATTGCCTTCCTCTAAGAATTGGGAGTCAGTGTGATATCATTGAGAACACATGGCTATGGAGCTAGACCTTAATTTAAATTCTAGTTCAGCCATTTATTTGCAGTATAGTGTTACATTTCCTAACATTTTTGGCCCCTGGATTTCTCACCAGCTTGTTTTGAAGATTAAATAAGACAGTGTCTGGTACCTATCAAGTGCTCAAATAATGTTAAATTAGTAAATGATATTTTAAAGCTGCTTGGTTCATTATAGTTGCCCAGAAATATTGGAATCTCTTTCTTCTGATGTGACTAATATAAAGCAGAATGCACAGTATCAGAGACCTAGATGATGGCTATTGCTCTCTTATTTTTCTCTGATCCATGAGACACATTTTTGATTAGTATTATCTTCAAATAATTATCTTCAAATAATTCAGGTAAAATTCATGTGTATATGATCTGATTTTTCCAAAAATCTCAACATATTTTATCTCTATTTTGTTTTACAAACTTTATCCATGCTCATAATTGTATTCATTTATTCTGTAAGTTTTTTTAATTTATACTGTTTTTTTAAAGTAAATGTTATACATTTAATCTGTGTTTGGTACCCTCTCCCCCCCCTTGTTTCTCTCCCCCCCTCCCAATACTTAATACCCAGGCTAACCTTGCTATATTTGTACTTTTACACCTATTTGGAAATAACCGCTCATCAATCAAGTTCAGCCTCCTTCCTCTTTTAGTTTTCCATTCAAACTTTGCTGAGATTTCCCTTCCATTATCTGGAGTCCCTCTGGTATCCCCAGTGCTCACTCGTTTGGGCATTACAAATGAAACATTATTTCCTATACTTTGCAAATGAGGAAAAATGAATCTCAGAATAATGAACACAGCTACTCAGTGATAGAGAGACTTGTTTTATGGGTGCAATGCCAGTGCTCTTATTTCTGCTACATACTAACTTCAAATCTCCATTATTCTAGTAGTTTTAGGGACCACTATTATATGCTCGTGGAGGGTAGGAAACAGAAGTTTGGATGTTATATATCCATAATTTACACATAATTTAACATTAGCGATTAGTGAAATACCAATACCTTTCATAAGCTAAGATGAAGGGTTTAAAGATATTACTGTCTATTGACCTGCCTCATCTGAAATACTAAGCCTTTTAGCTGTCCTGTATGGCCAAGTTAAATTTATTACTCCCTAATAAAATAATGAGCTCAAAACTTTGCAGGGCTTTTCACAAAATAAAAATAAATGAGCATAGCTTACTAAGGCTAAAAAGGTATTCTCTTACCTCTTGGTAAAGAAAACTAGCAACAATTTGCCAGAGGGAACAAAAACAAGATTAGAAGCTGTCTCCACAGAGGTAGTGAACTTCAAAATCTTGACACAATAAATAGGCAATACTTAGAGTTCTATTTAAAGTAAAAGCCACCTTTATTTTCTCCCTCTCCCCCTACAAATCCTGTTTGTGATTCTCAGCTTTGACTACACATTGGAATTACCAAGGGGGCTTTAAGAACATAGTAAGGCTCAAGACGCACTCCCAGAGACTGATTTAATTGGTATGAAGTGTCAGTGGACAGCAGAGAGCTGCCTTATAGAGCTGTTCAGGTGGTTATAATGTGCAGCCAAGGAAGGAAAAACACTGCTGCTCTGAGGTCTTTTTTTTTTTTTTTTTTTTTGGCACTACACTGATGGAATTATCGCCTTATAGGAGACTAAGTTTATATAGAGTTTATACTACATTTCAATAATTATAGTGATTTACACAGTATATCATCACTCTTTGGGTTAAGCAACTTCAATATAAAAACAATTTATTGGCTCCTATAACTAAAAAGTGTGGGAGATGCAACATAATTGAATTTAAACTCTTAAATTATATAATTAATGTCTCACTTCTCTATTGCTCTAGCTTCGATTTTTCTGCTTGGCTCCATTCTAAGAGTAAATGTCCCTTCAGGAGCTAGAGGCAGAGCTCAATGGTAGAGCCCTTAGCCAGCATGCTGAAAGCCCTGAGTTTGATCTCCAGTGCCAAGGAAGGAAGGAAGAAAGAGAAAAAGGAAGAAAGAGAGAAAGGAAATATTATTTTCTCAGATTCAAGTATAAATCAAAAACTCTAGACAAATGATCTTCTCATATTCAAATCCATAAATGGAGAGCAAGAGTTTCTAAAACTCAGACTAAAAGTCTTATGTACCTCTGTTTGGGTCAAAGACTGTTCCAGATCCCTGAGCTAAGACTGAAGCTGTAATTTGTATCAAGCCTGTCTAATTATTGTGGGGTGGTATTTTTTTTTTTTTGTACTTTTTGCAATATATCCCTGTCTCCAAGAAAAGACCTCTAGTTTTGCTGGAAGGAAATGTTTATCTCCTAATGAAGATTGGAGAAATAATGAAATACCTATATTGCCTGCCTTTCAACATGTCTCCCAGCTCAATGATTGGAAGCACTTGTCTTTCTCCACTGTTTTTGGTCTGTTTGCCCTTCCCTGTCTCTTACCACAGTCAGCTCTGTTCAAGGGAAGCCCAGGGCTGTGTCCTAATCTGGGAACTTCAGTAGCAGCAATAACAATCTGAATATTCATTGATTCTAAATGCAAATAATTGATTTTCACATCAATATTTTATAATTCCCATATTAGTTTCATGTGGCTTTTATAATAAATTACCATGAACTTTGTGGTTTAAAATGATGAAAACTTATTTTCCCACAATTCTGGAGACCAGAATTCCAAAATAAAGATATGAGCAGGAACCTGTTCCCTCTAGAGGCTCCAAGCAGGAATCCTTCCTTTTCTTTTCCAGCTATTGTGGCTTGAGGTGTCCCTTGTTTTTTTGTTGTTTTTTTTTAACTCCAACACTGGCATAATTCTAATTTCCATTTTCATCTTAACATGGTCTTCTCTTCTGACTTTTATAAGGACACCTATCATTGGATGTAGAACCTACTAGAGTAATCCAAGATACTGTCATCTTGATATCCTTAATTGAATTACATATACAAAAGACCCTCTTTCAAAACAAGGTCACATTCACAGGTTTTAGGACTTCAGTCTAAGATATATTTGGGGGAAAACATTAACCCCACTAAAATATTCATTATCCTTTAGCTTCTGGCCAATTTTATCCTGAGCATATTTTAAGTGGTATCATTCAAATTAGAACTTTTTTTGTTTGTTCTTTACATTTCACAATGTAAGAACTACAAGGGATGTTTCATCTATAGAGAAAAGAGACACTGTGAGAACAGCAAGCTTCTATGCATGTATGACTTGTCAGTAGAATACCGAAATTAGTTTCTTGGAGCACAACACACATTATTGAACTTAAAATATAAGTAGAAAAGGAAACACAAGAGAAAAAGGCATGGATCCTTAAATCTTAAAGTTGTAGCGAAGGATTACTATGCAATATAACAAGTATAATTAATTATAGAAAATTTGAGGCTATGAGAATAAAATTTTATTAAAATTCTTCACCCTAGTGACAGAAACCCAACTTTAGCTCTAAAAACACAACAGCTTGGTCCATACACTAGGAAGTCTAATGCGGTGGTGTTAAATTTTTGATCAGCAGAATTTAAGGATATAAGTGACATATATCTATTAGGAGTTTCTTCAGGACT